>NC_136411.1:375933342-376533967 GCF_051521515.1 Lactuca serriola
ATTTCAAAATAAACACGATGACATCTTTTTCTCATATGCTAGGATCTTCAACAAAGATTCCTATGCTTATTCCAAAGTATTATGATCATTGGGCTGATCGCATGGAAGACTACTTGAATGGAGGATGAAGAGGTTTGGGATTGTATTGATGGAAATGTTCTTCCTTCAGCAAATGTTTAAACCATTGGTTTATCTGCTTCAACTGAAAGTGCTTCTGAACAAACAACAAGGCTGAAGTTGAATGAGAAGAGATGTATGAGAGAGCTTCGTGGTGCTCTTCCTCTTGTTGTTTATAACTACATTCGTAGTTGTAAATTTGCAAAAGAGATCTGGAATACTCTCAAAGAGAAGTTTTAAGGGAGTGAAAAGACGAAAATCAATTATGTGAAGCATTTTTTGGTGGAATTGAAAGAGTTCAAGAAAAAGGACGGTGAATCTATCGAACTTTATTACAATCACTTGAATGAACTCATCTACAAATGTAGTCGCAATGGAATAACCAGGTCAACCATGGAGTTTAATCTCACTTTCATTATGGGACTACAAAAAGAATGGCAAAATGTTAGTCTAATGGTGAAAACTCATCAGAGGTTCAATACCTTAACTCTTAATGATCTTTACAATTTGCTGAAAACTCATTAGCCAGAAGTTACTGAAATGGCTGAAGAATCGAAGATAAGTTTGGGAGGACCACATGCTTTAGTCTCGAAAGTATTTGAGAAAGAAGCTACTGAAAAATAGAGTTTTGATGATGAAGGCTTGATTTTTAACTCGGTTAACGAAGCCATTTCTTTTTCTCCAATAACAAAGTGAAGAAATTTTATAAAAAGCCATTTGGTTCGAAAGTAGGGATTGGTGAGGTGAAAATGAGATTTTCTAATAAAGTGAATGAGGAGAAGAAGTTCGAAAAGAAAGAATCAAAGTTTGAAGATTCGAAAGTTGAAAGAAGCTCAAAGGTGATTCTGGTGCTGACTATCATTATTGTCATGGCGCAAATCACATGGCAAATGATTGTATGCTTAGAAAGAAAGAGGAAAAGAAGAATAAGATCAAAGACGAAGCTTACTATGTCGAACGTCTGGAAGAGGTGAGAGCAAAAGCGAAAGGTCTGTCATTGGTGGCAAGAGGAGAAGGTACTGACGATGGGATTATCAGATTTGGTCCTCAGGTTTAGATGTTGAAGAGATACGTAATCCTATGCATGGAGTGATGTATGCGAAGCTTGAGGAAGAAGATGAAGAGATTGTAACTGGTCGTTGCTTTATGACAAAAAGTGGAGAAAAATCAGCAATGACCACGAAGATACATTCTATACTTCAATCTTATAATATTCTTTTGAATGCTTTGTTGAATTAGTGACTAAGTCCATAACTATTTTGGTATGTACTTGACCCGATGGTGCATGGTCCTTTTGGGTTGCCTTCACCAAAGCAACTTGATAGGATGAATTATGGAGAGAGAGAGGATTAATTATGATTTATTAATATATTATGAGAATAATATATTAAAGGAGAAATCATATTGTTTAATTAATACTAGTCAATAATTAATTAAGAATTAATTTTGTGGCTAAAAGACATTAATTAAACTTAAGGGATAGAACTGTCAATTGTATGATAGTTGAATATTGGGCTAATGAACTCCATATTAGCGGGGTGGACGAATTCAATGGGGAAACCCATTAGAAATTGTCCTAGGCCTCTATGGAGGGAGTCCATGGGTTGCTTAGGGCCTAACCAGTCAAATTAGCGTTTCCTTGTTAGACAACCCTAATAGCCTCACTGATTAGGGTTTCCAGCCGTTTTTGGGTGTCTCCTCTCTTCTCATTCTTCATCCTCTTGCTCTTGGTGTTTGTGAGCCATTGGAGGAGTGACACTTGTGACTCTAAGTTTTCTTAAGCCATTACAAGGAGGAGTTGAGATTGTTATTGCTACATAACAATCAAGGTAAGATCTAAACCCCATTCTTATGTTAATATGATTAATAGTATGCTAGATCTAGGGTTTAAATCTTGGATGAATTTCATGTACAATAGAGAAACCTAGATCCAAGCATTAGGGTTTTCATGAGCACATAGAATGTTCTTATGACAAAATCCCATCAGTGGTATCAGAACATTTGTAACATCCGGAATTTCAGGTATTATATTTATTCATTTTATTTTGAGTTTTGAGGAAGAACTCGGCGAGTTGGTGCGTAGACTCGCCGAGTAGAGACGCGATTTCTCACCCGGATTAATGACCGGACTCGACGAGTCGCATTGGTGGACTCGGCCAGTCTGGCTATTTAATGAAACCCTGATTTCTTGGGTTTAGGGCCTATTTAAAGGGCCTTATGGCTGTCATTTATGCTCACCAGTCCCCAGAGCGAAACCCTAGTGAGCTTGAGCGTTTGGAGTGAGAGAAGGAGCCATTGTTGACCTTGGAGGTGTTATCTAGCAAGGCAAAGGAAGCTATAGCCAAGGGGAAAAAGAGGATCAACTTCCTGAAGATCTGAGGTCCAGAACATCACGTTTGAGGTACTATTTTGGCACCATTTTCTGTTAAGGTGATGTTCATGTTGATTTAGGGCTTATTGAGCCCTTTTGTGGCTAGATCTAGTGCTTCCTTGGTCCCTTAAGCGAGTTAGGTTATGGATTTGGACCCTTGGAGGTCCGGAGTGTCCCTTTGTCCAAGCTTTTTATGAATCTATGGAGGTTTTGTTTTGGGATCTTTGTGCTTTAGGTCAAAACACCATTTATGAGTCATTAGGTGTGTTATGAGCGCCAAGACATGAACTTTACGTGATAAATAAGCTTGGAAGGACTGGATCTATGAGTTAGTGGAGCAGATCTGACCTCAAAAGGTCGTTTGGGGTTGTGCATGGAATGCACTCGCCAAGTCCATTTCCAGACTCAATGAGTTGGTGCGGGTTGTTCAGTGATTTCGAACCAGGGGTTGAGTAAACGAGTCGGGTTAGTGACTCGGTGAGTCGGAAGGGACTCAGAGGAATCGGGTTCCCGTAGAGACTCGGCGAGTTGAGTTGACCGTTGACCATTGACCAGAGTTGACCGGTGTTCACTTGGTAGGGTTAGTCAACCTTAGTTGGGAAAGTGTTTATTTGAGATGTATTGTGTTATAGGAGGACTATAGCTCGGGAGATCGAGCACTAGTGATTTTAGGGATTTACGAGTTACTGAGATACGCAAGGTGAGTCTTTTCACTATACCTTACCTTGAGTAGGTAATCTGAGTTATGTGACAGAGTATTTGTATGCTATATGTATGTTATGTGTTGTACTGCATTATTTCTATGTGATTTATGCTGTGCATGTTTATAGAGTTGGAATCGGACGGTTCACAGAGTTAGAACCAAAGGGTTCACAGAGTAGGGTCCACGGACCCACAGAGTTATAGCCTCGAGTGGCTAATATGTGCTATGTGTGGTATTTTGGGGAACTCACTAAGCTTTGTGCTTATAGTGTTTGGTGTTATTTGTTTCAGGTACTAGTGAGGATCGCGGGAAGGCGCCGGCCTGATCAGTACACACACGGGATTTTATGTTATGAGATCTTGGGATTTTTATATTCTACTAATTCGAGTTTCAAACAATGATGTTTTAATGAATATTGAATGAATTGTGTTTTGTATAAAATGCGAAAAATTGTTTTGAAATTTACGATGTTACAAGTTGGAATCAGAGCCTTCGCGGCTATGAGATGGATTTTAGACATAGAGGGGTCTTTCATTACTTGTTCATCTCTTGAGCATTTGAGAGTCCGGTTCGTGCTGAACCAGCTTCGCTTGGGAGCGAAGGACTGGTGGAAGTTTGTGACGGCGTACTATATGCCTGCTGAGCTTGCAGCAGTGACCTGGGAGAGGTTCACTGCCATGTTCCGAGATGTGTACGTTCCCCAGGTGGAGAGGGAGCGTTTGGCCCAGGAGTTTCTGACCCTCAAGCAGGGTACTGAGTCTGTTTCGGTGATTAGCAGGATGTTCCATGAGAGGGCGATGTTCTGCCCTGAGCACGTGTCTACTGAGCAGGCACGTATGAGCTGATATTTGAGTATCTTGAGGAGAGACATTCGGGAGTTCGTGGCGAACTCCTTGTACCAGACATTTGCCGAGCTTCAGGCAAATTCCCGGAAGAGGGAGATCGCGCTAGAGACTCAGGCTAGGGAGGAGGCGGAGTCTCAGGGGAGGGATTGGCGACCGGCACAGTCCCAACCGGCAGCCAAGCAGGCCAAGCCCACTGATCCCAAATCAGGGAGCCAGAAGGGCCGCACTTGTGGAAAGTGCTGCAAGGGTCATGATGGTGTTTGTAGAGCTGGATCTTGCTACAAGTGTGGCAAGGAGGGGCATATGGCCAAGGACTGAACCAAGGGGTTTGCAGTGTGTTTTCACTGCAACCAGACCGGATACCGAAAAGCAGAGTGTGCACAGTTGCAGGGATCAGCTTAGGGAGCACCTCAGGGATCTGCCCCTGCCGCCATCAGAGCTACCGAGAGTCAGCCAATAAAGGCCGAGGCACCGAGGGCATGAGGGAGAGCCTTTCAGTTAACCGCGGAGGAGGTCCGCGCAGCGCCCGATGTCGTGGCTGGTATGTATTCTTTCGTGTATTTATTTTGATGTTGAGATATTATGCTTATATTATGTTATGCATAGGTACTTTTCTTGTGAATTATGTGCCTGCCTTGGTGTTATTTGACTCGGGTGCGAGTCGGTCGTTTGTATCTTTGGCTTTTAGTCAGCATATCAGTATTAGTCGTGAGACGTTGAGTCGGCCTCTGAGAGTTTCCATAGCAGACGAGAGGATGATATATGCCACGGTGGTGATCCGTGGGTGCGTATTCGAGATTTTTGGTGTTGAGTTCCCAATTGATTTGGTCCCTATTGCGATGGGTGATGTCTGTGTCATTGTGGGCATGGACTGGCTGAGTAGATTCGGTGCGGTTATCGACTGCGAGCGGCAGCTGGTGACCATACGTGACCCTAGTGGGGGAGTTCTTACGGTGTATGGCGAGGGTACATGTTCTAGGTCAGCATTTTGTTCGGCCGCTAGGGTGAGGCAGTATCTATAGCAGGGCTGTAAGGGCTTTGTGGCGTATGTGATGGATATGCGGGTTGATTCAGAGAGGCCGAGGTCAGTTGAGGAGGTTCTGATAGCGCGTGAGTTCCCGGATGTATTTCCAGAGGAGTTTTCGGGTGTGCCTCCCGTGAGGCAAGTGGAGTTCAGTATCGATTTGGTTATCGATTTGGTTCTGGGGGCCGCGCCTATCGCCAAGGTGCCTTATCGCCTTGCACCTCCATAGATGCAAGAGTTATCCTCGCAGCTTTAGGAGCTGCTGGGAAAGCGATTTATTCGGCCGAGCAGCTCACCGTGGGGAGCGCCTATCCTTTATGTCAAGAAGAAGGATGGTTCACACCGGATGTGCATTGATTACCGGGAGTTGAACAAGCTGACGGTCAAGAACCGTTACCCGTTGCCGAGGATCGACGATTTGTTCGACCAGTTACAGGGAGCATCTTGGTTATCCAAGATCGATTTGAGGTCTGGATATCATCAGGTGAGGGTGCGAGATGAGGACATCCAGAAGATAGCGTTCAGGACGCATTATGGGCATTATGAGTTTGTGGTGATGCCTTTCGGGCTCACCAATGCCCCGGCAGTGTTCATGGATCACATGAACCGAGTGTGCAGGCCGATGTTGCATCGGTCGGTGATTGTATTCATCGACGACATTTTGGTATATTCGAGATCTAGAGAGCAGCATGAAGAGCATTTGAGGGAGATCCTCGGAGTTCCTAGGGCATCTCGTTAACCAGAAAGGGATATTGGTCGACCCGGCCAAAGTTGAGGCAGTGATGAGTTGGGAGGTGCCGAGGTCACCCTCCGAGATCAGGAGTTTCTTTGGTTTGGCAGGTTATTATCGGAGATTTATTAGGGATTTCTCTAAGATCGCTGTGCCACTCACCAGGTTTACCCGGAAGGGTGTCGCTTTTTCATGGGGGCCCGAGCAGCAGGCCTCCTTTGAGACGGTTTGCTAAAGGTTATGCGAAGCCCCGATGTTAGCCTTCCCGGAGGGGATGGAGGACTTAGTGGTCTACTGTGATGCGTCGATCTTGGGGTTGGTAGTGGTGCTGATGCAGAGAGGACATGTGATAGCATACGCATTGAGGCAGCTGAAGTCTCATGAGACGAGGTATCCCACCCATGATCTAGAGTTGGGGGCAGTGGTGTTCGCCCTCAAAATTTGGCGTCACTATCTGTATGGGGTTCGGTGTACGATATACACGGACCATAAGAGCCTGAAGTGTTTGATATATCAGCCTAACCTAAATATGCGGCAGAGGAGGTGGTTTGATGTGGTCAAGGATTATGATTGTGAGATCCTGTATCATCCGGGCAAGGCTAATGTGGTAGCCGACGCCCTGAGTCGCAGGGCGGAGAGCGCCCCATTGCGAGATGTATGTTTGCGATTGACAGTGATGATGGGTTTTGAGCATTCTAACACTTCCTAAGTGTACATGCAACCCTAATAACCTTGGATCTATGTTTGTCTAATTATCATGCAAAGTTGAATTCCAAGGTTATATTCCTATCTAGCATACATGGGGAACAATTTTAACTTGAATCATAGATAGAATAAATTACCTTGTTGTTGATTGTGTTCCTTGAAACCTTGTGAGCCTAGCACCCCAAGTGTGATGCCTCAAATGCTTCACACAACACCAAATGCTCTTGGAAAGACTCTTGAGATAACACACACTTCTCAAAATCGGCCAAGCCCTCTAGTTTCTTATGTCTTCAACTTGTGTCGCCAATTTTGTGGAGAATGGGACTCTTATATAGTGTTGGCACATCTAGGGTTACACCATGTAAACCCTAATGTGTCATGACTCTTCATTTCCATGACCCATGGGTTTGTAACTCCCATGGAGCATCCATGGAGCATCCTATGGGTAGAACCCAACTTGATAATCCATGGAGCCTTTTAGCCCACTATACAAGATATGGATGATTTACATAATCAACCCATATATTTAATTAGTTATCCTTTGATCACTTAATTAATTCCAAATTAATTCTTTGATCAAACTAATCAAATAATATTATTAATATATTAGAACTTATAATATATTAATAATCTCCAAGTGTTATTTCTCTCATTTTAGTCTATCCAATTGCATGGTGCCATGCAACCCAAATGGACCATGCCGGGTCGGGTCAAGTACAAGCCCGAAATAGTTATGGACTTAGACACCTTATCCAACAGTCTCCCACTTGGATAAGTCTAATAACTATATCTCTAGTACTTCAGGAACCGACCGGCAATCGTAGCTCTTTCAAGGTCTCTCAGAACTGAGAAGATAATGATACGCCATTTAAGATAAGTGATCATATAATCCTCCGTTCTAGATATCAGCCGGACAAATACATGGAACATTGTCTTGCTTATTGTCCAGCATTTGTTTCCCGATTTCCGATTTGTTTGACATAGAACTTAATTGAACACATCAACTTAGTTCTGACCGGGCCCGGTACATGGGTCAAAACAAAATCATCGAGGGGCCCAGATATCAGCTTCTAATCCAAGAAGGAACAGATAAACTTCGACTCATATGTTTGTTCTACCACTTATTGAATTACACACAAAAGTACGTTTTATAACATCGAGTTACCAATGCGGTTTCGTACAGTCAATGCATAACCAACTTGTAAGTAACAAATCATATCTCTAGGTTTGAAGACTTATATGATATTACCGTCTCACGATCACTCGAGATAAAATTCCATGAAGTGATTCCAGTGAGCGTGGGTTGAGTCCAATGCTCAGAACTTATGAGCACTCATGATTGTTGTAGCCTTGTCCAACACCTTAGACCTCTACAACTAAACATGACAGTCTTGATTCATATCTACTTCCAACATATGACCGACTGTGGAGGTTTGAATAATATGTTATACCAAACAAAATTATTCTGGAAGTCAAAACATGCAAAAGAAATATAGTAAACGATTGACAAGAGATAGCAACACTTTACTCATAAATAAAACACCTTTTATTCATCATCAAATGTCAATTACACTTTACAAATTTCCGGGTTATCTAACTACTAAAACTTATATCATCCTTCAGCCCTATGCTCCGAGCATGCTGAAGATGCTTAACCCTACTCAGTCCCTTCGTGAGGGGATCTGATGGGTTCTCATCCGATGATACCCTCTTTGCCACGAGGAGTCCTTCTTCGATCCGATGTCTGATGAAATGGTATTTTCTGTCGATGTGTCTGGATCTCCCATGATCCCTTGGTTCCTTGGCTAAGGCAACAGCACTTTCACTATCACAGAAAATTTCCATTGGCTCTTTAATAGCTGGTACAACTCCAAGGTCTCCAATGAAGTTCTTCAGCCATATCGCCTCCTTTGCTGCTTCACTAGCTGCAATATACTCTGATTCACAAGTAGAATCTGCCACTGTCTCTTGCTTGGAACTCTTCCAAGAAATTGCTCCTCCGTTTAGGGTAAAGACCCAGCCCGACTGAGAGCGGAAATTATCCCTATCAGTCTGGAAGCTAGCATCACTATACCCAACAACTCTCAAGTCATCACTCTCACCGAGGGTAAGGACCCAGTCCTTAGTCCTCCGTAGGTACTTGAGGATATTCTTTACCGCAGTCCAGTGTGCCTTGCCAGGGTTCGCCTGATACCTGCTAACCATGCTCAAGGCAAAAGCTACATCGGGTCGAGTACACGTCATAGCATACATGATCGATCCTACAGCCGAAGCGTAAGGTGTTCGACTCATTTCTGCTATCTCAGCCTCAGTGCTAGGGCTTTGTGTCTTACTCAATCTGGTGTTACTCTGGATGGGTAACTCTCCTTTCTTGGAATCCTGCATGCTGAATCTCTTCAGCACCTTATCCAAGTAGGTACTCTGACTAAGTCCAATTAGTCTTTTACTCCGATCTCTCAAGATTCTTATCCCTAGAATATAGGCAGCTTCACCAAGGTCCTTCATAGCGAAACACTTCCCAAGCCAGGACTTTACTTCCTGCAGGGTTGGAATGTCATTTCCTATGAGTAGTATGTCATCCACATACAATACCAAAAAGCTAACTATACTCCCACTAGCCTTGACATACACACAAGATTCATCTTCACTCCTAGAAAAGCCAAATTCCTTGACCTTTTCATCAAAGCAAAGATTCCATCTGCGAGGTGCTTGCTTCAATCCATAAATGGATTTCTCAAGCTTACACACTCTATTAGGGTACTCGTTGCTGACAAAACCCTCTGGCTGACTCATGTAAACATCTTCAGCCAACTTTCCATTAAGGAAAGCGGTTTTGACATCCATCTGCCATATTTCATAATCATGAAATGCAGCTATGGCTAACAGAACCCGAATAGACTTAATCTTGGCTACTGGAGAAAAGGTCTCATCATAATCCACTCCAGGAATTTGAGAGAAGCCCTTTGCAACCAGTCTAGCCTTATAAGTGTGTACTTTACCATCCATGTCGGTCTTCTTCTTGAAGACCCATTTGCACCCTACTGTCTTACGACCTGGTACATTTTCAACCAAGTTCCAAACTTGATTGTCATACATGGATTGTATCTCGCTATCCATAGCCTCTTTCCATTTAGCAGACTCGGGGCCTGCCATGGCTTCCTCGTAGCTGTTAGGGTCATCTTGACTTACTAGTGTCTCATCACTAATAAGTGTCTCACCTTCTGCAGTAATATGGAATCCATAGTAATGCTCAGGTGCACTCCTAACTCTCGTGGAACGTCTCAGAGGTACAGATTTGTCAATTGGCTCAACAGGAGTTTCCTCCTCAAGTTGAGGGCTAGAGTTTGAAGTTCCTTCACCGCTTGATTCTTGAATTTCTTCAAGATCAATTTGCCTCCCACTGTCTCCTTGGCTTATAAATTCTCTCTCTCGAAAGACTCCTCTTCTTGCTACAAAGACCACATTGTCACTAGGTCTGTAGAAGAGGTAACCAAAGGATCGCTGTGGGTAACCGATTAAAATACACCTCTCGCTTCGAGGTTCGAGCTTATCATGAGTCTCGCGTCTCACGAAAGCTTCGCAACCCCAAATCTTGATGTGGTCTAGTTTAGGTACTTTACCAGTCCACATCTCGTGAGGAGTTTTGGCAACTTTCTTTGTAGGGACTAGATTAAGAATATGGGCGGCAGTCTCTAAGGCATACCCCCAGAATGAGATTGGTAGCGTAGCTCGACTCATCATGGAACGAACCATATCTAACAAGGTTCGATTACGCCTCTCAGCCACACCATTCAACTGTGGTGTCCTGGGAGGTGTCAATTGTGAGACTATCCCACATTCCCTTAGATAGTCGAGGAACTCTGAACTAAGATACTCACCACCACGATCGGATCGAAGCATCTTAATGTTCCTGCCCAATTGATTCTCGACTTCCTGTTTAAATTCCTTAAACCTCTCGAAAGTCTCTGACTTATGCTTGATCAAGTAAACATATCCATATCTACTATAACCATCAGTAAAAGTCAAATAATAACGATTAGCATCCCTTGTGGCATGTTTGAATGGTCCACACACATCCGTGTGTATAAGGTCCAACAAACCTTCACCCCTCTCACACGAACCTGTGAAGGGTGACTTTGTCATTTTTCCAAGTAAGCATGATTCGCAACTATCATCTGACTTTAGGTCAAACGACTCCAAGACTCCATCCTTTTGGAGTTGGCCTATGCGCTTCTTGCTTATATGTCCAAGACGACAATGCCATAATGATGCTTTATCCAAGTTATTATTAGTAGAATCAATACACAAAACATTATTTCCTAAGTTATCTACAACAGATACAGCTTCATACACACCATCACAAGGTAATGCTTTAAAATAAACAACATTATTAAAGAAAGCATCAATAGAACCAACTTCATTATCAAATGAAAAGGTAAACCCTTGTTTGTACAAAGCATGAAAGGAAATAATATTTCTTGCCATTCCTGGCGAATAACAACACTTATTCAGATCTAAACTAAACCAACTACTTAGCGATAAAGTATAAACTCCAATCTTGGTAACAGGTATAGCTTTCCTATTCCCCATGATCAAGTTTATCCTTCCTTGCTCCACATCCTCACTTCTTCTTAGTCCCTGCAAGTCACAACAAATATGAATACCACACCCGGTATCAAGGACCCAAGAAGTAGAATGGGGTGAGTTATTAGAAATGATAGTGTAAATACCTGCATGGTTGGGTTTAACTTTCCCATCCTTCACATCTTGCTGGTATTTTGGGCAGTTCCGCTTCCAATGAGCTTTTTCATGGCAATAGAAGCATTCAGCCTCTTTTGGGTCAGAAGAAGGAGTAATGAAACCTTTCTTGGTTCCACTTGGAGAAGAGCCATCAAGGGTCCGAGCCTTGGTACCCTTCGAAGATCTCTTTCTCTTCGTCCATCGCTTCTTCCCGATTGCCAAAACCGGAGTAGAGTTTTGAGTAGGAGTGATAGCAACCGACTTCCCCTTAAGACCTGATTCTGCGGTCTTGAGAAGTCCCTGAAGTTTGCTGAGAGTGACTTCTTCCTTGTTCATGTGATATGTCATGCGGAATTGATCATAGCACGATGGTAAGGAATGCAAAATAATATCTATAGCAAGATCCTCCGGGAAGTTCACATTAAGCTTCAGCAAACGATCCACATACCTTTGCATTTTCTGCATGTGGCTCGTGACGGATTCCCCGTCCTTCATCATGGTTGTTAACATGGAGCAGATGATTTCATACCTCTCTTGTCTTGCACTTTGATGGTATCTTTCCATCAAATCTTGGTGCATGTCATAAGGGTAGAAATCCTCATAAGACTTTTGGAGTTCCGCTGTCATCGTGGCCGTCATGATGCACGCCACTTTCGTAGCATCCCTTTCATGTGCCCGAGATTCAGCGATCTCCTGAGGAGTTGCAGTGGACTCATCAATCTCCTTAAGCTCCTTGTCAAGGACATATTCTTTGTCCTCGTAGCGGGTAATCATCCTGATGTTTCTGATCCACTCATTGAAGTTGGATCCATCAAAGGTGACTTTCCCACACAGGTTCATAAGGGTAAAGGAGCCATTAGGATTAGAGCCAGAAGCATTGATGAAAGACATCTGAAGGAAAGAGGACAAGATTAGTTTAGATATAAGAGAGTCCTTAATAAAACACCCAAATGTAATATTAAGGCTAGGATCCTATCACAATATAATATAACTTAGAAGAGGTATGCCGTAATCTAAGCTATATCATATTTGAAAGGTAGGTGAATGACGATTCACCAATTTCCACCACGAAAACCGCAATATTTTAGTATTAGGTTTTTGAATGGTTCTCAGAAATTCCTAGATTCTTTGAGATTCAATGAACTTTTCAAAGGCATGTTTCAATCTCGAGTGTGCCCTCCAAGTTTTGTGACTGGGATACCGAGGATCACAAAACGAGGTGTGAAGTAACCATGCAAATCACTTGGTACCCTTAAAGTTTATCACTCAATCGATGTGCCGGTTAACCACACACGCTCCATCGATACTATAATAAACCCTAAGTCACCCTTTACCTACCTTGTTAAGTCCAAGTTAGTGTGCCGGTTAACCACACACGCTCCACCAACGACTTAATCAAAGTGTAAAGTGTAATTTCATGGAATAGCACCTTATTCACATTTTTCCTAAAGTAACTAAGATTGGGAATTTAATAAAACATTTAGTTACTTTATAATATTCATCATACTTTGAATGAGAATTAATAAGTCCTTGTCTTACCCGTTCGGCTAACTACCCTCCACCGATCAAGCAAGCGGTGGGTGAGAGTGGACACCCATTAAGTCACCATTTTATAGGCAACAACCTTATACCCACCTTATAGACCGGCTTCGTGAATGAGGCGTACTAGCGGTAAGACGACTTTGTTCTTATACATATATATATATATA
Source organism: Lactuca serriola (assembly GCF_051521515.1). Classification (NCBI taxonomy): domain Eukaryota; kingdom Viridiplantae; phylum Streptophyta; class Magnoliopsida; order Asterales; family Asteraceae; genus Lactuca; species Lactuca serriola. The sequence continues at coordinate 375,946,287 of NC_136411.1, forward strand.
TATATATATATATATATATATATATATATATATATAATTATTAAATCATAATAATATAAGTATAAGGGTTGAATTTTAACTTTTAAAATTCTAGGGGTTGGAACTAAAGTTTTAACTTAACTTTACTTGTTCCAAAACTTGAGGGCAAGTTTTGTAAACTTTCAAAACTTTTCATTTCTTGTAACTTATGAGTTTAATAGAGTAATAAAATGAGGACTTTTCATTTTTCCTAACTCTTGTGTTCTTTTAATGGTTTTTAATCCAAGAGACTTTTGGTTTTCCATAACTTGAGGACAAGTTATGGACTCCATTTAAACACATTATGATCATGAATTAATCTACCACATAGGTTACACATAATTCCTATGATCATCTAAACATCATAAGAACAAGAATATGAATATGAACACTTTCAAGAATCAAAATCACATTTAATCTTTGTAATTTTGATAACTAGTTGTTGTAAATGAGTTAGAAAAGACATTACACCTTCTAAAATAAGTTTTTCAAGTACCAAAACATTTTAGGGTAATGATTCTAATCCATTTCCAGCAACTCAAGTCGAAATTCTGCACTCTGTCGACCCTACTCGCCGAGTGCATAAACCTACTCGCCGAGTAGGTTGAAGATACACATGAACTCGACGAGTCCTCCCCATGGACTCACCGAGTCCATCAGTCAGACAGCAAGATTTTCGACTTTCTTCAACTTTTAAGCACAAATAACAAACAAACAAGCCTAGGCTCTGATACCACTGATGGGTTTTGAGCATTCTAACACTTCCTAAGTGTACATGCAACCCTAATAACCTTGGATCTATGTTTGTCTAATTATCATGCAAAGTTGAATTCCAAGGTTATATTCCTATCTAGCATACATGGGGAACAATTTTAACTTGAATCATAGATAGAATAACTTACCTTGTTGTTGATTGTGTTCCTTGAAACCTTGTGAGCCTAGCACCCCAAGTGTGATGCCTCAAATGCTTCACACAACACCAAATGCTCTTGGAAAGACTCTTGAGATAACACACACTTCTCAAAATCTGCCAAGCCCTCTAGTTTCTTATGTCTTCAACTTGTGTCGCCAATTTTGTGGAGAATGGGACTCTTATATAGTGTTGGCACATCTAGGGTTACACCATGTAAACCCTAATGTGTCATGACTCTTCATTTCCATGACCCATGGGTTTGTAACTCCCATGGAGCATCTATGGAGCATCCTATGGGTAGAACCCAACTTGATAATCCATGGAGCCTTTTAGCCCACTATACAAGATATGGATGATTTACATAATCAACCCATATATTTAATTAGTTATCCTTTGATCACTTAATTAATTCCAAATTAATTCTTTGATCAAACTAATCAAATAATATTATTAATATATTAGAACTTATAATATATTAATAATCTCCAAGTGTTATTTCTCTCATTTTAGTCTATCCAATTGCATGGTGCCATGCAACCCAAATGGACCATGCCGGGTCGGGTCAAGTACAAGCCCGAAATAGTTATGGACTTAGACACCTTATCCAACAAGTGATGGCTCCGGTGTTGGACACCATTCATGGATCACAGGCTGAGCCTGTGAGATCGGAGAAACAGAAGAGAGAACGAGTTGTTGGGTTGGTATCGGAGTTCGTTACCGATGGTCGGGGGCTTATGACATTTCAGGGGCGTATATGGGTACCGTTTGTGGGAGGTACGTGTACCATTTTGATGGAAGAGGCTCATCGGTCGAAATTCTCGATCCATCCTGGGGCCACTAAGATGTATTTGGACCTGAGGAGAGAGTATTGGTGGCCCTGTGTGAAGAGGGATGCTGCGTGGTTTGTTGAGAGGTGCTTAACCTGCTGTAGGGTTAAGGCCGAGCACCAGAGACCACATGGTAAGTTGCAGCCGTTGGAGGTTCCCGAATGGAAGTGGGAACAGATTACCATGGATTTTATCACCAAATTGCCAAGGACTGCTAGGGTAGTCGATGCAATTTGGGTGATTGTGAACAGGTTGACAAAGAGCGCTCACTTCCTTGCTATTAGTGAGAGTTCTTTCGCACAGAAGTTAGCAGAGATGTATGTGAGGGAAGTGGTATCACGACATGGAGTGCCGATCTTGATTGTTTCAGACCGAGATGTGCTTTTCACTTCCAGATTCTGGAAGAAGTTTCACGAGGAGTTGGGTACTAGGCTGCATTTTAGTACCGCATATCACCCCCAGACTGATGGGAAGAGTGAGCGGATGATTCAGACGCTCGAAGACATGCTCCGGGCATGTGTGTTGGACTTTGGGGGGAGTTGGGACACGTATTTTCCCTTGGCAGAGTTTTCCTACAGCAACAACCATCATTCGAGCATTGGTATGCCACCCTTTGAGCTGTTGTATGGGAGGAGGTGTCAGACCCCCATTTGCTGTGGAGAGGTCGGGCAGCATGTTATGGGTAGCACAAAGATTGTGCTTCAGACAACAGAGCAGATACAGCGGGTCAGGCAGAGATTGTTGATCGCTCAGAGCTGCCAGAAGAGTTATGCGGATAGACGTCGATCCGAGCTCGAGTTCTAGGTCGGTGATTATGTTCTCCTGAAGGTATCTTGTAACAGCCCGGATCCCCAGGTATTATTTATCCGTATATTTTTGGTGTTTTGTGAGGGGACTCGGCGAGTTGGAGCTCAAACTCGCCGAGTAGGATCGCGGTTTTGGTCGCGGGTTCGCGCCTGGGCTCGACGAGTCCGCGCTGCTTAATGAAACTCTAATTTCCCGGTCCTGAGCCCTATTTAAAGGACCTTATGGCCCTTCATTGCGGCTACCTTCGACCTTGAGAGCACCAGAGTTCTTGTGAGTGAGATAAGAGGCCATTATTCACCATTTTTGTGTGTATTTGCAAGAAAGGAAGAGGAAGGCCAAGCTAGGAGAGTTGGGGAGCTTGGATCTACTCACATTTCGGCAGAGGAAGCTATTTGAGGTAACATTCAGAGCTTATTTTCGTGTTTTTCTTGATATCGTCAAATCTAGGGTTTCTTAATTCCTTGTTTGCCTTGTATTTGGAGTGTGAGAGGTCCCATGGGGAAATGGTACCTAGATCTGGACCTTAGTAGGTCCAGAGAGTCCCAAATGCCCTGCTTTATGACTTTCCTTTTGAGTTGGGGACTTAGGTCACCATTTTAGAGGTCATTTCACCAAAAGAAGCCTTGTAGGCGTTGCATGGTAGCCAAGATTGTGACTTTACATGATGAATGTGCTTGGGAGGGCTAGATCTATGAGTTGTTGGAGCGGATCTGACCTCAGAAGCGAGATTGAGTCGATGCATGGCACAAACTCGCCGAGTCCGAAGAACAGACTCGGCGAGTAGCATGAAGATTGTCCTAACCACTCAGCGAGTGGTCTTGCCGAGTTAAGGGTTGACTCAGTGAGTCAGGGAGAGTTAGAGAGGGTTGACAGATGGACTGAGTCGAGCTGGAAATCACCGAGTTGTTCTTGAGACTCGGCGAGTTGAGTCACGGTGGCCCCGCGATTCATGCCAGGTGGAACTCGTCGAGTCAAGGAAGTACTCGACGTGTCAAAAGAGGATCCTAGGGAGACAGTGAACACGTATAAACTCGCCGAGTCGCTTTAGTGCACTCGCCGAGGCGGTCAAAGTTGACCGTTAACCGTTGACTAGAGTTGACCAGTGTTGACTTGATAGCGGTAGTCAACCTTATTTGAGAAAGTGTTAAGTAGAGAAATATTGTGTTATAGGAGGATTATAGCTCGAAGGATCGAGCACGAGCGATTTCTGCGATTTGCGAGTTATCGAGATACGCGAGGTGAGTCTTCTCACTATACTTTACCTGGAGTAGGTAATCAGAGTTATGTGACAGAGTATTTGTATGCTATATGTATGTTATGTGTTGTACTGCATTATTTCTATGTGATTTATGTTGTGCATGCTTATAGAAATGGAACCGGAAGGTTCCCAGAGTTGGAACTAGTGGGTTCACAGAGTAGGGTCTACGGAACCACAGAGTTATAGCCTCGAGTGGCTAATATGTTTTATGTGTGGTATTTTGGGGAACTCACTAAGCTTTATGCTTACAGTGTTGGTGTTATTTGTTTCAGGTACTAGTGATGACCGTGGGAAGGCGCCGACTTGATCAATACACACACATGGGATTTTTATGATATGTGATCTTGGGATTTTGTATGACATGGATTGGAGTTTTAAACATTGATGTTTTATGAAAATTAAATGAATATGTTTTTATATTATGCGAAAAAATATTTTGAAATTCACGGTGTTGCAAATCTCCCTGGAAAGGAGTGATCCGATTTAGGAACAGGGGCAAGCTAGGGCCCCGGTATATTGGGTCGTTCAGAGTGATCGCGAGGGTGGGCAGGGTAGCGTATCGCTTGGAGCTACCTGCGGAATTTGAGCGGATTCATAATACCTTCCATGTGTCTCAATTGAGGAAGTGTATAGCCGACGAGTCGGCGGTAGAGCCGTTAGTGGACATTCAAGTGGATGCGAGCCTGAACTACGCGGAGAGACCAGTTGCGATTGTAGATCGGAAGATCAAGGTTCTGAGGAACAAGGAGGTGCCTCTGGTACAGGTTTAGTGGAAACATCGGAAGGGATCCGAGTTGACATGGGAGCCAGAGCGTGAGATGCGGGAGCAGCATCCGGAGCAATTTCAGGAATGAGACTTCGAGGGCGAAGTCAGATTCAAGTGGGGGAGAATTGTAACATCCGGAATTTCAGGTATTATATTTATTCATTTTATTTTGAGTTTTGTGGAATTACTCGGCGAGTTGGTGCGTAGACTCATCAAGCAGAGACTCGATTTCTCACCCGGATTAATGACCGGACTCGACGAGTCGCATTGGTGGACTCGACGAGTTTGCGTTGTTTAATGAAACCCTAATTTCTTGGGTTTGGGGGCTATTTAAAGGGCCTTATGGCCGTCATTTGTGCTCACCAGTCCCCAGAGCAAAACCCTAGTGATCTTGAGCGTTTGGAGTGAGAGAAGGAGCCATTGTTGACCTTGGAGGTGTTATCTAGCAAGGGAGAGGAAGCTATAGCCAAGGGGAAACAAGAGGATCAACTTCCTGAAGATCTGAGGTCCAGAACATCACGTTTGAGGTACTATTTTCGAACCATTATCTGTTAAGGTGATGTTCATGTTGATTTAGGGCTTATTGAGCCCTTTTGTGGCTAGATCTAGTGCTTCCTTGGTCCCTTAAGCGAGTTAGGTTATGGATCTGGACCCTTCGACGTCCGGAGTGTCCCTTTGTCCAAGCTTTTTATGAATCCATGGAGGTTTTGGTTTGGGATCTTTGTGCTTGAGGTCAAAACACCATTTATGAGTCATTAGGTGTGTTATGAGCACCAAGACATGATGTCACACCCATGAACCAGACGGCGGAAACGTCCGAGGGCTATTGTGACTCAATTGAATACCATCATAATGAATATACATGAATCATAACATCTTTCATTACCATGCATTGAAATATTACAACCGGTATTGTTTACATTCAGTACATTGTTTGAAAACATTACAGTTCCAAACATAAGCCATTCGATATTAATTAAACAAACATCATGACATCACTGGATACATTTTTCTTCAATTTACCTGTTACCTGAGAATACAAGTATTTTGGAAAAACGTCAATATATGAAATTTTGGTGAGTTCATAAGTAAGGTTTGAAAAGAAATGATTTGTATAGTTTTGAAAACCTCATAAAATCCGATATTTTCAAAAAAAAAATGTTGTATATGAGAAAAAGTCTGAAGATCTGTAAGTATGCTTGTTGATTATTATAAAGGTGAATAATTGTTAGACTTTGTATATATATCACATAATCAAGAGTGTTGAATTTCCCAGGGAAAACCCGATGTTTTCCCAATACATCAAATTACGTGGCTTAGTTAGTATTATTCCGATACGATGTTGTTTTCTATAATTCCAGGTGACATTGGATTAATTATGGGTTTTGAGTCGTTATAATCATGCATAAATGAAAATGACTAGTTTACAACTATACAAACGATCCCTTAGGCGTCGTCCGTACTACTCACTTAATCCAACCACCCTGACTTCTCATAGCCCCACAACCGAGGAGAAAAGAGGGTGCGAAGCCCCCGTTATTTCCATAAGTCGTTCAAGGCTATGAGAAGTCAGGGTGAATGCGAAAGGCACTTGGCCCGACTCGCATTTGACTTCTTGACTTTGCTAGCAGTACCAAAGGACCCTTGGGGCCCAACAGCACAATAAAGCTATTGAAAGTCCTTTTACACGGAATTAGGTCATATAAGGCCCAATAACATGTAAGCGCGTTCCCTTCGGGCCTAAAGATCATGTCATTGGGCTAGCTAGGCCCAACAAGCACGATTTGAAACTTTCGAGCCCAAAGATGGTGTATTGACTTCTCGTAAATTTCCACGTGTGTATTGAAGTATCATTGTTTATTGATTTTTGATTCGTTATTGATTCGAGACCGAATCAATTCGTTTGGTAACGATTTTAGTGTTGAAGGTGTATTTATTATTATGTTTCGCGGGTAGACGTAGTACTCGTATTTTTATTTTAAGGGATCCATTGTTTTAATAATGTAAGTTTATCTTCTTAAGCCCTTCCTCGGATAAAATTTACACTTTTAACCCTTTGAGTATAAAAGAATTTCCGGTTTAGTCCTTAAACTATTTTTCTTGACACTTTAGTATCAAAAACTTATTGGAAAGACATTTTTAGCACAAATTTACTTGATAAACAGCTTAAGTCCTTCAAAAATGAAATTTTCTCGGTTGAAACCTCCATTTTCTCAACTTTTACAATTTTGACCCAAAATGGAAATTTTTTGCAACTTTGGTCCCTTTTTAATTGGAAAAGCATTTTTGACCCTTGAAATAGATTTGGTACACTAGTAATCCCCTGTTTTATAGAAATGTGCAGTTTCAGCCCCTCCAACTCAAAATTTTCGCAATTTGGGGCTTTATTGGGCCGAAAAGCCCATTTTGGCCCATTATGTTTAAATTTCACATTTTTAACCCTTCACAAGTGTTGATATTCAGAAAATAAATGTTAGAAGCTATTTAGTCTCATCTCAACCTTCAGAATCTATATTTTGTCGTTTTGGGCCCCTTAGTTTTGTATTTTTAGCATTTTGAGCCCAAAAATGGGTTTTAAGTCCAAAAATGTTCATATTAACCAACTTGGCTATTTTTCTAGACTTAATTAGTGAGAAATGGTATAACTTATACTTATTTCATTCATCACATTGTAGATCTCGGTTTCTAGGTTCTTTTGGCTAGTATAAACATCACAATCACATAAGACCATACATATAAGCATAAAAATGACACAAGGCATACATATACTCATAGATCTACACATTTGCTTGTATTCTCCCCAACAAAACTTATGAAACCCAAAAAAGAGGGGGTATGAAGCTCACCTTTGGGTGTGGTTTCGGTTTTTGGAAGAAAATGAGAAGAATTTCGGACTTAGCAACCTTCCTTGGAAGATTTCGAACTTGGATGCTTCTTAGGTGCCAGATCATGAGTTTGAATGAATTAAGAGGTGATTTTTGGATGAAATGAAGTAGCTCGTTTAAGGATCTAAGAGATTTCTTACCTTAGATGATGATTTTTTTTGTGTGAAATCCCCTTGATTCCTTCTTAGATCTCGAAATATGGATGAGTTATGAGAGTGTTTCCTTGAGAGAAAAGTGAGTGAAATGTGTGTATGTGTGTGTGCTTGAACTCGGCCGAGAGCAAGAGAGAGAGGGAGAAAAAGAGTAGCTAGACTTGGAAGTATGTGAGTGCATGGATGTTTGAGTCTTCATGCATGGATGTCCCTTGAACAATTGTGAGGTGTCACTCACAAAGTCAACTCTCCTGTTCTTTTGGGCTTGGGCCGAGAATGGGGAGGGTGAGAGGAGGTTTTTGGGCTTTTTTCCCTTAAGCCCATGTTATAGCTAGGTTGGATGATTTTTGGCCCTAAAAAAAATATACATATGATTTTTATGACCCATTAGGTTAGATTAGGTTAATTATGGTCCAAAATGGTTCATATAATTAATCTATCTCATTCTAGGCCCAATATGGCCTAAAATATGGAATTAAATGGAAGTGGGTCCAATTAGAGCCCATTTAAGAGTTCTAAGCCCAAGATAGCCAAATTGGAAGCTTATTGGTCCATTGGGCCCAATAAGGAAGTCCTAGTCCAAAATGGACTTAAACAAGAACTTCTAGGGTTTCCAATTGCTTAATGACTATTTGAATTGCTTGCATGGGGTGTTTGATTGAAATTTTTGCTAACATAGAGTATGCATCATATATGCTCTTATGTTTTTGATTCATAAATTGGTTTAAGTGTTGGTTACAAGGCACAAAATTTCCTAATTGTGACACATGAACTTTACGTGATAAATAAGCTTGGAAGGACTGGATCTATGAGTTAGTTGAGCAGATCTGACCTCAGAAGGTCGTTTAGGGTTGTGCATGGAATGCACTCGCCGAGTCCATTTCCAGACTCGACGACTTGGTGCAGGTTGTTCAGTGATTTTGAACCAGGGGTTGAGTAACCGAATCGGGTGAGTGACTCGGTGAGTCGGAAGGGACTCAGAAGAATCGGGTTCCCATAGAGACTCGGCAAGTCCATGCTAGACTCGGCGAGTTGAGTTGACCGTTGACCATTGACCAGAGTTGACCGGTGTTGACTTGATAGGGTTAGTCAACCTTAGTTGGGAAAGTGTTAATTAGAGATGTATTGTGTTATAGGAGGACTATAGCTTGGGAGATCGAACACTAGTGATTTTAGGGATTTACGAGTTACCGAGATACGCAAGGTGAGTCTTCTCACTATACCTTACCTTGAGTAGGTAATCAGAGTTATGTGACAGAGTATTTGTATGCTATATGTATGTTATGTGTTGTACTGCATTATTTCTATGTGATTTGTGTTGTGCATGTTTATAGAGTTGGAACCGGAAGGTTCACAGAGATTGAACCAGAGGGTTCACAGAGTAGGGTCCACGGACCCACATAGTTATAGCGTTGAGTGGCTAATATGTGTTATGTGTGGTATTTTGGGGAACTCACTAAGCTTTGTGCTTATAGTGTTTGGTGTTATTTGTTTCAGGTACTAGTGAGGATCGCGGGAAGGTGCCGGCCTAATCAGTACACACACGGGATTTTATGTTATGAGATCTTGGGATTTTTATATTCTACTAATTCGAGTTTCAAACAATGATGTTTTTATGAATATTGAATGAATTGTGTTTTGTATAAAATGCGAAAAATTGTTTTGAAATTTACGGTGTTACAGCCTTGATTGGTTTCTATTGTATTGATGCCTTGTTTATTTGTTCAAGCTTTAAAAATCGTTTTTTGTACCCCTGAATGATGAACTCGGCGAGTTCCAAAGTGGACTCGGCGAGTAGCTTCAACTCGGCGAGTTCAAAGTGGAAGTCGGCAAGTTTGAGCGTCAGTTAGGACAGATTTCGGGATTTCTTGTTGTTTTGCTTGAGGATACTTGCCTTAATTGTTTTGGGTCATTAATATTCAAATTTTGATATATATTTGAGTATATCCTTGACCAAACAAAAGATAATTACCATTTGATTGAATGATAATTTCCTTATATGATAATAATTGATTATTTGAATTAAATTGGTAAATTGCCTTGCAAAGTAATAGTGACTAGGTCAAATTTAGATAATCATTAAATTAATTGTTTAATTTAAGTGATTTGCTATTTGATCCTTAATGTTTTGAAATGTTTAAAAACTTGCCCTCAAGTTTTGGAATTTAAAAGTTGATTAAAAGCTTAATTTAGAAATGTTGAATTCTAAAACCCTAGTATTCTTCTAAAAAGTTCAAATCACACCCTTATGGTTTTATTAATTAATTAAAGTGTATAATTAAAAGAGATTTTATGAACCCATAAAGTTTTGGTTTACATTTAAATAAATTAAAAGTATAATTTGCTAAATTAAATCACCTAGTATTTTAAAAGTGTAAAATACACCCTATACTATATATATATATATATATATATATATATATATATATATATATATATATATATATATATATATATATATATATAACATTAAAAGTCTAATATTATATATATGAGTAAACAGTCAGTCTTACCGTTAGTAAGCCTCATTCACGAAGCTAGTCTATAAGGGGTGTTTAAGCAAATTGCCTATAAAATAGCGATTGAATGGGTATCCACTCTTACCCACCACACTCTTGACTAGGGGAGCGTCGTTAGCCAAACGGGTAGGATAGGACAGAAACCTTCCATTATAAGTATAATGAAGTACAAAAGTAACTAAATGCTTTTACAAAATTCCCAATCTTAGTTACTTTAGGCAAAAGTGAATTGATGCAATTCCATGAAATTACACTATGTGCCCTTGCGATGACGTTAGTGGAGCGTGTGTGGTTAACGGGCACACTAAATGGTTCTAAGCGAAGGTAGCGAAGGGTGACTCATTGTTTGTCATACTTCGGTGGAGCGTGTGTAGTTAACTGTTACATCAAATAGGTGATTGTAACATTGAGGGCACCATGTAAGTTTGCATGGTTATTCACACCCTGTTTTCTAATTCTCTGCATCCCAGTCACAAATCGAGGGGCATATCGAGATTTAAACATGCCATTGAAAAGTTCAATGAATCTCAAAAGATCTAGGAATTTTCAATGGATTTAATACTTAAATTTCTTTTTCGTTTTTCATGGTGAAAATTAGTGAATCGTCATTCACTTACCTTCAAATGTTCTGCAATTTGGGTTACGACATCCAACTCCCAAGTTGTAGAGTATTGTGTTGGGTCCTAGCCTTAATATCTCATTTAGGTGATTTATTAAGGACTCAATCAATCAACTAACTTGAATTTTTCTCCTGTTTTGTAGATGTCAAAGTATGACAACTATGGTCTTCCCAAATCTCATGGAATAAGCTTTTCACATGAAGATGATATTCCATGATTCGATCGAGGAACACGAGATCATGCTTCACTTCCTCTACTTCCTCCTATTGTTCTCCCTAACACACAAGTTCAAAAGATTGAAAAGTTCAAACTCACTCAAGCCCTTTTGGCAAGTAAGCATGAAGAAGGAAAGTTAGTGTGTGCACACGTCCTAGAGATGAAGTCACACATTGATAGGTTAAGAATGTTGGGATCTGTTGTCTATGAGGAGTTGGCTGTTGACTGGGTTCTTCAGTCACTTCCTGACTCATATAGTGAGTTCGTAAGAGAGTACTATTTTATGAACCACGACGTAACCCTCATCTATCTCACCTATATGCTTATTGCTGTTGAATCAACAATGATTTGGCGCATTGGAAAAGCAAAGTTAATTGGTGGATCTGTATTCCAGACCTCTATGTATATAGGCAATGGAAACGAAAGGCATGCCATGATCGAAAAGTTTGATCATAAGAGAAAGGCAAAGTCGGAAGTAGTTCGGTGTGTTGCTCCAAAAGAGTCAATTTGCTTTTATTGCCAAGAGAAGGGGCATTGGAGACGAAGCTACCCTATTTATCTAAGAGATCTAAGAGATGGGAGAGTCAAAATGTATGGCTCTACTTAAGGTAAAATCCATTAGCTAACTCTTTTAAGTTCCTATTCTAGATTCTTAATACATGATGTGATAAGATTACATTTCGATGTTTTGTAGGTTCAAAGAAAAGAGAGGAAACTTAAGGGAAGAAGTGAGCGGAATCTAATCGTGAAGAAATGGATTTCGATCGCATTACTTGAAGATTAGAATCTTGAGCTACTAATTGGAGTTAGAATAAGATTGCTAAGAAATATATATTAACATAGTTTTTCAATTGAATTGCATTGACAAATTTTTCCGCAATAAAATAAATTTTGATTTTATATTATTTATTTATCCTTGCAATGGCGTGTATGAAAAATTGATGTTTGTAAGTTTCTATTATTAGCAATAATGGATTTGATTCTTAATTATGTTATTTGTGGAAATGTCAAGAATTTAGCAAATAGGGAAAGTTTCTCATCACCCAAGTTTCAATTGGACAGAAACTTGGAATCATACAACTTGGTTGCATAATGAATGAGAAATTTCATATTTGGAAATTAGACTAATTCGTTGACAAAGTGTCAAGTGAAGGATTACGAGATCAAGTACACAAGGTTGTGTGTTGATCAAGTCCACCACAAGAGTGACAAAGATATTTGTCATGCTTTACTAAAGGTTTAGTAAATATGATTATACTTATAAGATTAAGTGTAATTCCGAGTTGATTGAAAGAGTTTAAATCAATAGCAGAAGGAATAAGAAGAATCAAGTAGGCAGAAAGATAAAAGTTTATCTATTCTAAGAAAAAGGGAGAGTACCTTTTATTATGTTTTATGATAGGTCTTAATGATTAAGAACCATATCTCAATTGATCCTCTAAGTGAGTTTTAGTGCAATTGTATGTCTGAGAAGAGGAATCAAGAATTGAAGAAATGGTTAAATCAAAAAGTCAATCATACTTCGTTCCAAAAACAAGTCTTAGAGTTAATATTTTGAATTGAGTGACAAGTCTTAAAAAGGTTTATAACATACATTAATGTGGAATTTGAATAAGGTTTTCTTATTCATGCACATTTGAAATTGGAAAGTTGTGATGTCTTGGATAAGACAAAGACCAACTAGGACCAATTTTGTGAAGTGTTTTGTCTTGATAAAAGCTACACTAACTCTTGAATATTTGTTTGTCGAGAAATGTTTATTGACAAAAGAATCTTATATGTCAAGGAGTTAGTGGGAGTCTTAATGGTCTTGAAAAGTTTCAAGATCTAATCAAGAATAAACCTTATCAATCATCACTAGCACACGACTTGAGGTTTATGACCTATCGTGTTGACATTATTTTGTTTCTATGCCATTCCAATTGAGTTAATTATGCGTGTGAGTTCTATGAGTTCTCATTTGAACACATAAAAGGCAAACACCTTGATCAATGAAAAGTACATTGATATGAAAGGGTGAGATGCTTAACTACTTGGAAGACATGGTGGGCTCTCGTGTTACCATAAGGCAAGAAATCAAGATTGAGAAAGTTCAGTCCATATGAGTTTGGATTTGTCGCAAACTTTGTTTTTGACAAATTCACATGGATAGGAACACATACACCATAAAATCTAAGTGTCATAAGATTACCTCCTTCATGAAAATGACTGTGAGGAAATGCTTTCACTAAGAGAGATTTTGAGAAGATAGTGATTGTGAAAATTGTATTCTCGAATTCGATTATGGTAACGGTATCCATTTCCATAATTCGAATTGTGAGATTTGGCAATTAGTCTTAATTGTTTAGACACACATATGAGCTATCTAAGGCAAAGGTGTATCAGTTTATGAAGCTTAGATAAAGTATTATCAAAGCATTAGGTATTAGAAATATGAACTTTAGAAATTAAATAAGTATTGTTTTCTGGAAGTTCAGTTGTTTTCTAAAACATGTCAAAACTAGTGGGAGCATCAGTGTTATGCTTATATGATAATAATCATCATGATAGTGGGAGCATAAATTTTGTGCTTGTAAGATTATTAAGGCAAGTATTGCAAGTTAGCAATATTAATTATAGAAAACAAGAGTTATACTTTGCAAAGTCGTAAGGGTTGAATAGTTGTTTTGCTATAGTTAAGGGAGAGAATATTATGCTTCATTTCAAATCGAAAGGCTTAGGTTGTGGAATGTTAATAAATTTAGTCAAGGATACATAGTGTGTTCTCAAATTTCGATTATGAATATGGCATCCCTATTCATAGTTCAAATTGTGAGAACGTGGCACATAAAAATATTGTGGCAAAAGATTGATAAAGTATCAGATCTTTATGTAAGACATTATGGATTGAGTTCCATACACTTCGGGTATATGATCGATTGCAAATGCTATAATATTTGACCATTCTAAAATTTTCCAAGTGTCTAGCGCATTTTGAGGGAAAAAGGACAAGAATCGGTTTTGACTAAAATAATTAAAGAACCATGAAAGGACGATCCAAAGCTCGCTGAGGATTGGTCGCTTGTGAGTAGTTGGAAGTATGGTATTGGATGGACCATATCGACATTATTATGAATAGATAAGACTCCGTTAAGAATAAGTTGTCGTATGGCAAAATATGGAAATGTTTCCACATTGGAAGTTGGATATTAAGAATCTATGTCTAAATTAGAAACTTTTATGCAGGAAGGATGTTCAAAGGAATGTACTTTGAGTGAGAAACATCATATCTATAGAATTGTTTCTGATAGAGATTGGCCAAGTCTTGATGATTTTGAGCTATGACTTTATGAAAGAATCATTGCATAAAATGTTAGAATCTAGCATAAGTAACAAGAATTGATATTCTTATACTTATGATAAGGATTGGGAGTCCATGGGTTGCTTAGGGCCTATGCAGTCAAATTAGGGTTTCCTTGTTAGATAACCCTAATAGCCTCACTATTTAAAGGATCCTTAGGACTCAAAAACGTGGTGAACTAATTGATTAGGGTTTCCAGCCGTTTTTGGGTGTCTCTTCTCTTCTCATTCTTCATCCTTTTGCTCTTGGTGTTTGTGACCCATTGGAGGAGTGACACTTGTGACTCTAAGCTTTATTAAGCCATTACAAGGAGGATTTAAGATTGTTATTGCTACATAACAATCAAGGTAAGATCTAAACCCCATTCTTATGTTAATATGATTAATAGTACGCTAGATCTAGGGTTTAAAGTCTTGGATGAATTGCATGTACAATAGAGAAACCTAGATCCAAGCATTAGGGTTTGCATGAGCACATAAGATGTTCTTATTGCAAAATCCCATCATGCTTATGATTATGAATTAACTGCTTTTGATGACACTGTTGCTTATTTTGATAATTTGGTTATCTCTGCTAGTATTGAGGCTAAGAAATCTAGTACTCAATTACTAGAGACACAGAAACAGTTGGATTTGAAGAAAATGAGAGTAGAGTATCTTGTATTACAAATAACAAACTCTTGTGTGATAGATATAATTTGAACAATGAAGTCGGGTTGTTAATTGCTCAGAGAAACATTTATTGTAACTCTGTTAAAAGGTTGTATGCAAGATTAACTGCCTCACATCACTCTTCTAATATATGTAAAAAACAACATAGGAAGTTATTACCATTCTTATGTTTCGATAGAGAAAAGATTGATTGTGTGTCCTATGATTGAGAAAAGACAATATATGAGTATGATAAAGTTCCTGATAATAGGTTTGCTTATGGAATTGTGAAAATAGATGAAATTTGGATGCTAATGAATTAGTTGACATTGTGAATGAAACCTTAAACAAGAATGAACAAATAAAGATTTTGAAACGAATTGAGAATTCGAAATCTGACTCTCAGTCTTATTTTGCTAATATTGAAGATAATTCTGATAATGTTAGAAAAATTAGTGAAATTGAGGAAGAAGAATACATCGATTGTTCTCAGTTGTCTATCATTAATGTCACATTTTTGACTGAAGGCGAAGAAAAATATAATGATTCGTTGGTTAAGACTGACACTAATCAATTCTCAACTTCGAAAGTTTGTGATGACGATCATGTAAGTGTTAGAGATAGTCAAACTGACAGTAGTGATGATGAGAAGGATGATAATGAAATTTTGAAAGAAACAACCACAACAAATGATGTTTTGAAACTAAATGAAATTCCAAGAGTTGTTGATCAGGTGTATCGTGAAACAGAAAATTTTGAAAAAGTGATGAAAGAAAAAGGTGCTCATTAGCTAGAAACACATTTGGTTGTGTATCCAAATTTCAAATGTACAAATGATGTTATCTTTCCAAACCATGTGTTTGTCACAATTGGGAATGCCAGTCACATCAAACCTAAATTAAACAAATTAATCGAAGAAGATAATATGAAAACATTGAATGAAGGCTTCTTTTCTAACCAAAGAAAGGTTGAAAACAATCTTACCAAGAATTCATACACGTTTCAAAGACAAAAAGAACAATGAAAATCGGTTGCAAAAATAGAAATTTCAAAGAAACAAGTCGATGTTGAAATTGTGCTATCAAATGATAAAAGAAATCCATAAAAGTTTAAAAAGAAAATTGACAAGTTTTCAAAAGAAAATGGAATTTGAAAGAGACAAGCACGGAAGAAAGTTTTTTGGCAAATTTTTTAGTCTTGAAAGAAACAAAACGATTTGAAAAAGAAAACAACTGAAAAGATTGTGTCTGAAAAGGTTAAGACAATGTTTTCATCCAGTTCAGTTAATAAGAAATATCCCGCTCTATCTAAAAACAATTTGTCTCAATCAAATGATTTTTCGAAAACCAAAATTCACGAAACAAAGTTTATGTCACATAATCATAATCAAAAATTTAATGAAAAAGGAATTTTTCAAATCACAATCGTTGAAGAAGTTTCATTATACTAATCAAACAAGGTTTTTGAATGATGGTTTTTCAAAGTCATATCAATCACTGAACACATCACCATCTTTTCAACATCGAAGTCTAACACAACAACGTTTTGAGTTAAAGGTTGAAAATAAAAAGTTTGATCAATTTTATTCATAACAGAATGTTAAATCCACACCTCAAAAACTGAATTTTCCTAGTCATCCTACAAAACAAGCTGTCAAAGTTTCGTATACCAAGGGTTGATCAAATGTGCAAAACATAGATCATTGGCTTAAAGGAAAAGGGAAATCTTATCAAACCGGAAATTTCTCTCTACAACAAATCAAAAATGCTCCTGAGATGTATTTGAATGAAATATCGAATGTCAGTTCATCATCGAAAGATTCGACATCTTCATTCAAGGCATGGCGTCCTGTTTCGAAAGAAAGGTCAACAAAGTCACAAACTGAGAAGAAAAAGCTGAAAGTCAGTGACAATCCTAAACTTTAAAAGTGTTGTATTTTTGAGCCTTCAACAATTGAAGTGGACTTAATTGATAGTGTTAAATCAAAAGTTTGTAATTGGATTTTAGGTTCTTCATTTCATATTGTGTTTCAAACTAATCATAAAGGACCTAAACAGCCTTGGGTACCTAAATTCTTTCAATGATAGTAGGTTTTATGTGACAAGCAATATGATGAAAAATGGTATATCGATAGTCGTTGTTCTCGTCACATGACCGAAAGGAATGAAAATTTTCATGATTTTCGAAGTTTGGAGAATGAAGGAGTTGTAAAGTTTGGCAACAATCAAAAGTCTCAAGTTAAAGGATATGGTAAGGCGACTAATGGGAAATTCACTGTTAATCGTGTCGTTTAAATCGAAGGTCTTCAACATAACTTGATAAGTGTTTCGCAACTTGTTGTGGGCATCGGAAATCAAGTGGTGTTTAATGAAGAAGGAAGTATAATATCGAATTTCAACACAAACGAAGTTTTACATAAATCCAAATGACATGGAAATATGTTCACTCTCGACATCAAACCAATAATTGTAATTCCCTCAGTGTGCTTACTATCTAAAGCTTCATCTGATATTAGCTGGCTATCGCTTCGTCGACTTTCACATTTAAACTTTCGAAATCTTAATAAACTGGTGGTAAATGATCTTGTCCTAGGCTTACCTATCTTAAAATTTGATAATGATACCTTGTGTGGTGCTTGCGAACAAGTGAAACAACATCGTGAAGGACATCCAATTGTTATCGATTCGAAAATTGTTGAACCATTGGAACTTCTTCATATTGATCTTTGTGGACCGTCGACTGTTGAAACTCTCAACAATAAACGATACATTTTAGTTATTGTTGATGATTTTTTACAATTTATTTTGGTTTATTTTCTGAAGTAAAAATCTGAAGTTGCTCAAGTAATGATTGATTTTATCAAGAAAATTGAAACATGTTTGAAGAAGAAAGTTCGAAAAATCAAGAGTGACAATGGTTTAGAATTTAAGATAAATTTTCTTGATTCATTTTTAACTAGAAAGGGAATTTCGCATAATTTTTCTTCGCCCTACACACCTCAGCAGAATTGTGTTGTTCAAAGGAGAAATTGTTCTCTTTGTGAAGTAGTAAGAACGATGCTAACATATGTGAATCTTCCTCAATATCTTTGGGCTGAAGCAGTCTCTACTACATGTTCTACACATAATAGATCGTTTATTCATCAAAGATTCAATATTACTCCTTATGAAATTATGAATAACCGAAAACCTAATGTCAAATTATTTCATGTTTTTGGTTGCAGGTGTTTTATCATGAATCTAAAGGATAACCTTTCGAAAATTGTATCCAAAGCTGACGAAGGAATTTTCTTGGGTTATTCACATAATTCGGTTGCATATCGAGTATTGAATAAACAAACTTGAAAAATAGAAGAAACATTCAACCAAACTTTCGACGATTATTATATCAAACAAGTTAAAAAGAGTTTTGAACAAATACCAATTATTAATGAATTAAAAGGTGAATCTGATAGTTTTAATTCATTTGATTTTGATTGCGATTTAATGTTTGGCGTTCCAGATAGGGCTACTGATGCTGAAATCAAAGCTAAGGATAATCAACTTCCTGAATCATCAAAGCATTCTAAGTTTTCAACACTTACTCAGGAAGATGTTGATTTAAACTCGACATCTCATTCTCCAGGAAATAGCGAATGTATGAAAATGATCAAGTGGAGGGGGAGCACTTGCATTCGAATTCTCATATTGTGGGGGAGCATTCTTTCAAGGGGGAGAATAGGAGAATGAATGATAAAGTTGAGGGGGAGCAACCTGAAACTGAAATTGTCGAAGGGGAGCTTAATATGTCGAATAATAATCAAAATGAAACTTTTGATGATTTAAACGATAATTTTTATGTTGCAGGTTCAGAGAATGATGAAATGTTTGAAGATTCGCTATTGGATTTTGATCCAACACATCCACCATTGGAAAAATGGACAAGAAATCATCCAAAGGAACAAGTTCTTGGTGATCCTCAAGATGGAGCTCTTACAAGAGCTTAACTTCGTGCTAAAAATGACGTACTCAATACTCATCAAGAATTTTGCATGTTCGATGTATTTATTTCGAAAATTGAACAAAAAATAGTCAGATTGCTATGAAAGATCCAGATTGGATTGTTTCTATGCAATCTAAGTTGGCTGAATTTGAAAGAAATAAAGTTTGGCTGTTAGTTTCAAAACCAAATGATGTATCTTTGATTGGATTAAAATGGATTTTCAAAAATCAAACTAATAAAGAGGGCAATATTATTCGAAATAACTCTAGGCTTGTAGTTACAGGTTATTCTCAACAAGAAGGTATCGACTATGAGGAAACCTTTGCCCATGTCACAAGACTCGAGGTTGTTCGAATATTTTTAGCCTATGCAGCACACAAGGATTTTGATGTTTATCAAATGGATGTGAAGTGTGCATTTCTTAATGGATTTCTCGAAGAAACGGTTTATGTTGAACAACCATTAGGTTTTATCAATTCTCAATTTCCTAATCATTGTTACGTATTAGATAAAGCTGTTTATGGGTTAAAACAAGCACAAAGAGCCTGTTTATGGGTTTAAACAAGGTTTAGTTAATCCCACTTTATTTCGAAAGAAAGTTGGGAATCATCTAAGGCTTCTTCAAATTTATGTCGATGATATTATTTTTGGCTCTACTGACCCTGCTTCATCAAAGTAGAGAAGGAATTTTTCTGAATCAAGAAAAATCCACAAAGAATCTGCTTGAAAATTTTGGGATGACAAATAGCACAAAGTTAGGAGTACCAATGGTGGTTGGAACAAGGCTCAATCCTTCGTTAGATAAACCTACTGTTGATCTTACTTTGTATAGAAGCATGATAGGTTCGTTACTTTACCTTACGACAAGTCGACCTGATATTATGTTTTCTGTTTGTAATTGTGCCAGATATCAACCGAATCCTATAGAACCACACTTAACTGAAGTGAAGAATACTTTTCGATATGTAAAAGGAATAATTTCGTTAGGATTGTGGTATCCTTCGAAAACTAGCTTTTTCATACAAGCATTTCTTGATGCTGATTTGGGTGGTTGTAGTCTTGATCGAAAATGTACAAGTGGCGGATGTCAACTCCTAGATGGGAAGCTTGTAAGTTAGCAATCAAAGAAACAAACATGAGTTTCAATTTCCACAACGGAAGTAGAATATGTTGTTGTTGCAGTTTGCACTTCACAAATAATTTGGATTCAAAGCCAATTACGTGATTATGCTATACACATGAAGAAGATTGCATTGTATTGTGATTCACAAAGTGCTATACCTATTTGTCACAATCCAGTACAACATTCTAAAACAAAACATATTGCATTCGTTATCATTTTATAAAGAATCATGTGGAAGATGGAAATATTGAAGTTCACTTTGTAAAAACAACTGATCAGCTTGCTGATATTTTTTCAAAGCCATTGGATGAAAAGTCGTTTGTAGGAATACTAAATGGACTGGGATTAATAGAAGCTAATTCTATTCCAAGATTTCTTTCAAAAGAATGACAAGGGAAAATGGTTCAAATGTTTCGATTGAGAGGTGTTGAGTATTCACTAAAAAGAGATAGTTCATCATTCACAGGTTACTGTTCACATTCAGTGCGTCGACACACTTCGATTTCAACATCATGTACAATCCGCTTAATAACAAATTTTCGTTTGTTTGGTACTAAATTTTTTTTCGTTACTCTTCTGTCGAAAAATCAAAAACAGCAAAAATATTTGTGTTTTATCTTTTGTTACTTTTATGTCGAAAAATCAAAAATATCAAAAATATTTGAGTTTTATTTTTCTATTTTGAAAAATTCAAAAATACCAAAAAGATTTTTTGATTTTTGTTATTTTCTTTTTATAAAACAAAAATCCAAAAACATTTTCCTTTTCTTGTATGATTTTACATTTGTTATGAAGATGTACAGAAGATTTTAATTGACATCACAGCGAATGGAGAGTTTTCTTTGTACATGCTTGCTGCTTTCTGGGAAGGTATATTTTTGAAAATTATGTACTAGTTTAGATGTCCCTAGAAGCATGTTGCAGCATGTTGACCCAATCCTCGATAATGCTACGAGCCTCGAAGCCTTAATGGTTTTCTCATTCTGAGAATTCCTTCCCAATTAGGCAATCTTCTCATTCATTCATGAGCTACCTTACTCTTCTCATATGAGTTAAGAGTTTACTTCTTTGTCCAATGATAGCTGAGGTACATTCGTTTCTTTTACCCAATATTTTTCATCCCAAAATTCTTACACAATTCACACACAAAAGACATATGTCCAAGAGATCTTTGGTAAAAACCAATCAGGATTTAGACATATCAAAACTCTGTGTTTATGATCTAACATCATGAGACTGTGATAAAAGTAAAACCTAAAATGCTGAACTAAATCAAGGAATTCACGGGGAAATTTGTTCAAGAATTAACGAAACCTTTGTTTTAGTACCTGTTTTCGATACTCAAAATCGTATTCTTTTCTTCATAGTAATCTTGATCAAATGTTCGAAACCCACAACATTTGTTACCCAACAAGATTTAGGACTTATTTTGGTTTTAAGAATATGATTTATGTCTGAGTATCATTTTCTACCTTCGTTACTTGATAAATTTTTTAAAGCTTACTTGTCATTGACTACACTGGTCAAACAGGATGTTCCATTTACAACTTGTCACACTTATGTTTAGTTGTGCATTGTAGCGAAATTTTAAGCCACCTTCGAAGCCATCCTGAAAGAAGCCCTTCGATACTTCCCAACAAGTATTCGATTGTAATTCATGAGAAACCAAACAAGCTGTTGATCATCTCTCTTGATGATTAGCGAAGAAATCTTTTCCTAGGATTTATTTTCTTTCATAACGAAATTATATTTTCGATATCACAGGTCCAAATTTTTCTGATTTTGCTTCTTATCTTTTTCCTTAGCACACAACACTCACGAAATTCTTGAGGTTCTGAGTATTACCAACTCGGGCTGATGATTTTGAAAGTTTGGCACATGACTTCATTTTCATACACAAAAGAGAAACAGCCCAACCTCCATTCCGAAGGTTTTGGTCCATATCTACTGGGTACTTACGAAGTTACGAAGACACTTTTGATCTGACAGTTTGATAACTGTGCGCGTTTCTAGGAAACTGTGCTAATCACTTTATCTGACATGGCGTCTTTGACGGCTAATGGTGCAATTTTCAAGCGCCACATGTCATGTTCATTAATGTTAACCGTTTGAGATTCAAATTAGGATACATATAAAAATGACAATTGGGTATACATTCCAACTTTACGCTTTCTTAACATACTCAAAGACGATATGTGCCCTCTTTTTCTTCTGTTCTTCAAAGCTTTCAAAAAAACCCTAGTAATGGCTGCTCTTCAATCTAACACCACTGAAGACGTATCTTCTCATCCCATTATGAAGATTCAAAGTACGAATTATCAAGTGGATGATGATGTTTCAGTTTATCCAGAGGAATTCAAGATATTAATTCTTGCTCTGAAACACTCGGTTTTGTCTACTTTGATGTTCAGTTCGTTTGAAGTTCCTATGTCTTGGCTCTAAATTGCTGGTTCCACTGCCACGTACAGCAAGACATTGGACACCGTTACATTTAATTTGGTGAATGACAAGAAGTTTCGATTTTCCTAGAATCTTTTTGCTAAGATTCTCAAATCCCCAATTCTCCACCTTTCTATAAGGTCACTAATGAACAGGTTATTCACATGTTCAATGAGATGGGTTATCAACCCATTCTTACCAAGATTAGTGAGTTTATGAAATCTGGCCTTCCTAGTATATGGAATTTTCTCTTTAGCATTTATCTTTGATTTCTGACTGGTCAAAGTGTTGATTCGGATAAAAGAAGACTGGAGGTGTATGCTATGGTTGCTACATACATTATGATCTTTTGGTGGATTATGCAACTCAGATGTGGAAGGAGTTCTTGAAGAGTGTTGAGAATACCAATATTATGGATAGGGTTTCTTGTGCAAGATATTGGAGTTTGATTCTTTGATATGCATATGAGAAGGAAGGTATTCAGGTGTCTACTGATGATCCAAATGTTGATTTTGTAAAGTATCACTACCTAAAGGCTATTGAAGATGATGTGAGTGTGCTTCCATCAGTTGCTCGAATTCCAGATGGAATTCTCAAAAAGGTTGATCCGCCAAATACTATGTTAATTTTATATTTATAGACCATTAGTCCTACTGATGAAATTGGAGTTTTACTACCATGGTTTGATGAAGATTCTTCTAAGAAATCATGAAAGCCAAAGAAGGTTGTTGAAACTAGTCCTTCGTAACCTATTCAAGAGGAGAAAGTGACTAACTCACCAAAGAAAAAGTATGGAGAGGGAGTTAAAGTTTCGAACAAATCGGAAAAGACAATTGAGACTTAAACAGTTGAGCCTTCACACGAGATAATTCCTTCGAAATCTAGTGTGTTCAAGCGCCTTAAAAAGATAGCTCATCGGTCAAGAAATTCTCATGAAAGGACATCAAGCTTTTCACTTTCAATGGTTCGAAATCCTCATGTAACTCGAAAAGGTATTGTTATTCGTGAAGTACTTGTACCTGTTTCTCCATCCTTTAAGAAGTGAAAGGCTGAGGATGTTGCGAAGCATATTTCCAAGAAGCGAAAGAAGAGAAAGCTGATTATTCAGGACGATTCCATGGAAGACGACGAAGTTCCTGAAACACCAATGGGTAATGTTTCATCTAAGAAGAAATCTCCTGTCAAATCGAATTTCGAGGAGATAGGAATTTCAAGTAGCCCTGTGAAAACATCAATAGTGGACACATCTACTATTCTTGGTGACTCAACCAAAATATTGACTCCTGAGCAGACATCAGTCATACCACCTGAGGTTTTGTTAACAAAGTCATGTAATGAGGAGGTTCGAACCTCAGGCATCCCTGCACATGTATCAGATACGGATGCACATGTCAACATGGGTGAAGGAGTCTCGAATAAAGAAAACCCAGTTTCTACTACTCAAGGTATTTTCGAAACCTCTACCATAACTACCACCATTTCTCTACCACCATTTTTCACAACTGTTTCTACATCAGCACACTCACCAACTTTTGATACAAGTCATAAATCAACCTATCACTTCTCTCTTTCCGCCTCAACACACTGAATCACCCAAAACGATGACTAATGATGGCACTGATGATAGAGGGTTTAGAGGATCATTTGTTGATCTAGAATTTGATCCTGAAGAAGAAGACATTCTAGATCATATGCTTATGTCAGGGAAAAAATTCAAGATTCTCAACAAAAAGCTCAATTCCTTATTACACTCACAAGCAGATGCAGGAAGCAAACATTTTGCATCTAGCATTGAATTCGATGTTATGCTCAAAGCTCAGGAGTTTCGACTTCAACACAAGATGGATGTCATGGATAAAAATAATGAGCTTCGATTCAAAGCTCAATCAGATACTTTCAATGGTGAAATCAAGGAGTTAAGGTTGGTTGCGAAGGAACGACATGTTATCTTCGCTAAGGATGTCAAGACTATAAGAGAAGATGTGAATCAAAAGCTTGAGGAATTGACAGTTAATGTCGCAAAAGAGCTTCATGAGTTGAGTACCAATTACTCTTCTATACTTTTGAAAGTGGGTATTATTACAGGAGTTGTTAGAAAAGTGGTGGAATGTTATCAATCTCTTGCTCCAAAGATTGAAGACAAAGAAACTAGAGATATTATAAGTTTTGGGAAGCTTGATTCCATGATTCGTGAATTCTAAGATCTGGTTTTGAATTCTGGGTCTTCATATCTCTTAACTCCTAAGTTCCTAACTCAAAAGTTTTGTTTATTCGAAACTACCATTCAAAAGGAGTTAGCCTCATTATCTCATTTGATTAATCTTTGACCAAAAAATGTCCTGCCTACTGTCACAGGGTGTAATGGGGAGAAAGGAGGAGTGTTGGTAAAGGAGAAAGTGCTTCTAGGAAAACTAATGAAGAAGCAAAGGTTGTTTGTAAAGTCTTTACAGCTCATATTCCAACACCAAAACCAATAATTTTGAAGGTTGATCCGACGATATCAACTATAACAACTACAAGGGCGATTGCTAAAGGCATTGTAATTAGGTCTACAAGTGAAGGTAGTTCTTCGAAACCGAAGCAACCTGATACAAATAAAGATAGAGGAAAAGGGGTTGTTGTAGAAAAATGAAAAGAAGAAAGAAAAACTGAAATTAATGCAGAAATAGAAAAGCAGCGCCAAATTCGAAGTATCTTGAGGCTTCGTCAAAATGATCCTCCTACTTTGAATAAAGGTGATTCAAGAAAGCTACACAGTTATGATAATATTGAAGCAAGATCAGCTTATAATGAAATGTATGTTGGATAAGGTGTCTAAGTCCGTAACTATATTTGGTATAACTTGACCCGACCCGGCATGGTCCATTTGGGTTGCACTTCACCTAACAATTTGTATGGATATATTTTTGAGAATAAGATGTTTATGATATATTAATATATTATAAGTTATAATATATTAATATGAAATCATATTATTAAATTAGTGTTAATCAATAATTAATTTTGGAATTAATTAAGTGATCAAAAGAGGCTAATTAAATATGGACTCTTACATATATATGGATTGGGCTAAGTTTATTTAGGATGGGCTAAGAGTATATGGAAGTCCATGAATACTCCATGGAGCTTTTAACCCATGAATCCTAGGTAAATGAAGAGTCATGCGTACTAGGTTTTAGAATTGGCACTAGTGTGTGAGAAATAAGGGTGGGCCGATTCTAGAAAGAATTAGATTCTCTCAAGTATTTCCAAGTTGTTTTGGGTGATTTGTGACACCACTTGAGGTATCCACACTATTGGTGCTAGGCTATAAAACTATAACCAATCAACCACAAAAGAAAGGTATGTTATTCTACTTAAATTTTGTATTGCAAGTACCCCATAACATGCTAGTTAGGTTGTAAACCTTGGAAATCAAATTTGCATGTATTTTATAGAAAACATAGATCCAAGGTTTATAGTGTTGCATGTACACCATAGGAGTGTTAGTATGTTCAAAACCCAACAATGTATGAGTTCGAAAAGAAGCCAAGAAAAAGTTATGCCATTGAGAATTCTAACATGAATCAGCTTGATTTTCCAATCAATGAGATGATGTTTCTTACAACTCGGTATAAAATTGTTGATAAAGTTAAGGATAAAGATGATTTTATTCATTTGAAGTTGAGATTCCATGATATGTTTGATGGGTTTTGAGCATTCTAACACTTCCTAAGTGTACATGCAACCCTAATAACCTTGGATCTATGTTTGTCTAATTATCATGCAAAGTTGAATTCCAAGGCTATATTCCTATCTAGCATACATGGGGAACAATTTTAACTTGAATAATAGATAGAATAACTTACCTTGTTGTTGCTTGAATTCCTTCAAACCTTGTGAGCCTAGCACCCCAAGTGTGATGCCTCAAATGCTTCACACAACACCAAATGCTCTTGGAAAGACTCTTGAGATAATACACACTTCTTAAAATCGGCCAAGCCCTCTAGTTTCTTAGTGTAGCCGATTTTGGTGGAGAATATGCTTCTTATATAGTGTTGACACATCTAGGGTTACACCATGTAAACCCTAATGTGTCATGACTCTTCATTTCCATGACCCATGGGTTTGTAACTCCCATGGAGCATCCATGGAGCATCCTATGGGTAGAACCCAACTTGATAATCCATGGAGCCTTTTAGCCCACTATACAAGATATAGATGATTTACATAATCAACCCATATATTTAATTAGTTCTCTTTTGACCACTTAATTAATTCTAAATTAATTATTGATCAAACTAATCAAATAATATTATTAATATATTAGAACTTATAATATATTAATAATCTCCAAGTGTTATTTCTCTCATTTAGTCTATCCAATTGCATGGTGCCATGCAACCCAAATGGACCATGCCGGGTCGGGTCAAGTACACACCCGAAATAGTTATGGACTTAGACACCTTATCCAACAGTCTCCCACTTGGATAAGTCTAAAAACTATATCTCTAGTACTTCAGGAACCGACCGGCAATCGTAGCTCTTTCAAGGTTTCTCGGAACTGAGAAGATGATGGTACGCCATTTAAGATAAGTGATCATATAATCCTCCGTTCTAGATATCAGCCGGACAAATACATGGAACATTGTCTTGCTTATTGTCCAGCATTTGTTTCCCGATTTCCGATTTGTTTGACATAGAACTTAATTGAACACATCAACTTAGTTCTGACCGGGCCCGGTACATGGGTCAAAACAAAATCATCGAGGGGCCCAGATACCAGCTTCTAATCCAAGAAGGAACAGATAAACTTCGACTCATATGTTTGTTCTACCACTCATTGAATTACACACAAGAGCACGATTTATAACATCGAGTTACCAATGCGTTTTCTCGTACAATCAATGCATAACCAACTTGTAAGTAACAAATCATATCTCTAGGTTTGAAGACTTATACGATATTACCGTCTCACGATCACTCGAGATAGAATTCCATGAAGTGATTCCAGTGAGCGTGGGTTGAGTCCAATGCTCAGAACTTATGAGCACTCATGATTGATGTAGCCTTGTCGAAGACCTCTACAACCAAACATGACAGTCTTGATTCATACCTACTTCCAACATATGACTGACTGTGGAGGTTAGAATAATATGTTATACCAAACAAAAATTATTCTGGAAGTCAAAACATGCAAAAGAAATATAGTAAACGATCGACAAGAGATAGCAACTCCTTACTCATAAATAAAACATTTATATTCATCATCAAATGTCAATTACACTTTACAAATTTCGAGGTTATCTAACTACTAAATCTAATATCATCCTTCAGCCCTATGCTCCGAGCATGCTGAAGATGCTTAACCCTACTCAGTCCCTTTGTGAGGGGATCTGCCGGATTCTCATCTGATGATACCCTCTTTGCCACGAGGAGTCCTTCTTCGATCCGATGTCTGATGAAATGGTATTTTCTGTCGAGGTGTCTGGATCTCCCGTGATCCCTTGGTTCCTTGGCTAAGGCAACAACACTTTCACTATCATAGAAAATTTCCACTGGCTCTTTAATAGCTGGTACAACTCCAAGGCCTCCAATGAAGTTCTTCAGCCATATCGCTTCCTTTGCTGCCTCGCTAGCTGCAATATACTCTGATTCACAAGTAGAATCTGCCACTGTCTCTTGCTTGGAACTCTTCCAAGAAATTGCTCCTCCGTTTAGGGTAAAGACCCAGCCCGACTGAGAGCGGAAATTATCCCTATCAGTTTGGAAGCTAGCATCACTATACCCTACAACTCTCAAGTCATCACTCCCACCGAGGGTAAGGACCCAGTCCTTAGTCCTTCGCAGGTACTTGAGGATATTCTTTACCGCAGTCCAGTGTGCCTTGCCAGGTTTCACCTGATACCTGCTAACCATGCTCAGGGCAAAGGCTACATCGGGTCGAGTACACGTCATAGCATACATGATCGATCCTACAGCCGAAGCATAAGGTGTTCGACTCATTTCTGCTATCTCAGCCTCAGTGCTAGGGCTTTGTGTCTTACTCAATCTGGTGTTACTTTGGATGGGTAACTCTCCTTTCTTGGAATCCTGCATGCTGAATCTCTTTAGCACCTTATCCAAGTAGGTACTCTGACTAAGTCCAATTAGTCTTTTACTCCGATCTCTCAAGATCCTTATCCCTAAAATATAGGCAGCTTCACCAAGGTCCTTCATAGCGAAACACTTCCCAAGCC
Source organism: Lactuca serriola (assembly GCF_051521515.1). Lineage (NCBI taxonomy): Eukaryota > Viridiplantae > Streptophyta > Magnoliopsida > Asterales > Asteraceae > Lactuca > Lactuca serriola. Next base: position 375,975,019 of record NC_136411.1, read on the forward strand.
AGGACTTTACTTCCTGCAGGGTTGGAACGTCGTTTCCTATGAGTAGTATGTCATCCACATACAATACCAAAAAGCTAACTATACTCCCACTAGCCTTGACATACACACAAGATTCATCTTCACTCCTAGTAAAGCCAAATTCCTTAACCTTCTCATCAAAGCAAAGATTCCATCTGCGAGGTGCTTGCTTTAATCCATAGATGGATTTCTCAAGCTTACAAACTCTATTAGGGTACTTGCTACTGACAAAACCTTATGGCTGACTCATGTAAACATCTTCAGCCAACTTTCCATTAAGGAAAGCGGTTTTGACATCCATCTGCCATATTTCATAGTCATGAAATGCAGCTATGGCTAACAGAACCCGAATAGACTTAATCTTGGCTACCGGAGAAAAGGTCTCATCATAATCCACTCCAGGAATTTGAGAGAAGCCCTTTGCAACCAGTCTAGCCTTATAAGTGTGTACTTTACCATCCATGTCAGTCTTCTTCTTGAAGACCCATTTTCACCCTACTGTCTTACGACCTGGTACATTTTCAACCAAGTTCCAAACTTGATTGTCATACATGGATTGTATCTCGCTATCCATAGCCTCTTTCCATTTAGTAGACTCGGGGCCTGCCATGGCTTCCTCGTAGCTGTTAGGGTCATCTTGACTTACTAGTGTCCCATCACTAATAAGTGTCTCACCTTCTGCAGTAATATGGAATCCATAGTAATGCTCAGGTGCACTCCTAACTCTCGTGGAACGCCTCAGAGGTACAGGTTTGTCAATTGGCTTAACAGGAGTTTCCTCCTCAAGTTGAGGGCTAGAGTTTGAAGTTCCTTCACACTTGATTCTTGAATTTCTTCAAGATCAATTTGCCTCCCACTGTCTCCTTGGCTTATAAACTCTCTTTCTCAAAAGACTCCTCTTCTTGCTACAAAGACCACATTGTCACTAGGTCTGTAGAAGAGGTAACCAAAGGATTGATGTGGGTAACCGATGAAAATACACCTCTCGCTTCGAGGTTCGAGCTTATCATGAGTCTTGCGTCTCACGAAAGCCTCGCAACCCCAAATCTTGATGTGGTCTAGTTTAGGTACTTTACCAGTCCACATCTCGTGAGGAGTTTTGGCAACTTTCTTTGTAGGGACTAGATTAAGAATATGGGCGGCAGTCTCTAAGGCATACCCCCAGAATGAGATTGGTAGCGTAGCTCGACTCATCATGGAATGAACCATATCTAACAAGGTTCGATTACGCCTCTCAGCCACACCATTCAATTGTGGTGTCCTGGGAGGTGTCAATTGTGAGACTATCCCACATTCCCTTAGATAGTCAAGGAACTCTGAACTAAGATACTCACCACCACGATCGGATCGAAGCATCTTAATGTTCCTCCCCAATTGATTCTCGACTTCCTGTTTAAATTCCTTAAACCTCTCGAAAGTCTCCGACTTATGCTTGATCAAGTAGACATATCCATATCTACTGTAATCATCAGTAAAAGTCAAATAATAACGATTAGCATCCCTTGTGGCATGTTTGAATGGTCCACACACATCCGTGTGTATAAGGTCCAACAAACCTTCACCCCTCTCACACGAACCTGTGAAGGGTGACTTTGTCATTTTTCCAAGTAAGCATGATTCGCAACTATCATCTGACTTTAGGTCAAATGACTCCAAAACTCCATCCTTTTGGAGTTGGCCTATGCGTTTCTTGCTTATATGTCCAAGACGACAATGCCATAATGATGCTTTATCCAAGTTATTATTAGTAGTAGAATCAATACACAAAACATTATTTCCTAAGTTGTCTACAACAGACACAGCTTCATACACACCATCACAAGGTAATGCTTTAAAATAAAGAACATTATTAAAGAAAGCATCAATAGAACCAACTTCATCATTAAACGAAAAGGTAAACCCTTGTTTGTACAAAGCATGAAAGGAAAAAATATTTCTTGCCATTCCTGGCGAGTAACAACATTTATTCAAATCTAAACTAAACCCACTACTTAGCGATAAAGTATAAACTCCAATCTTGGTAACAGGTAAAGCTTTCCTATTCCCCATGATCAAGTTTATTCTTCCTTGCTCCACATCCTCACTTCTTCTTAGTCCCTGCAAGTCACAACAAATATGAATACCACAACCGGTATCAAGGACCCAAGAATTAGAATGGGGTGAGTTATTAGAAATGATAGTGTAAATACCTGCATGGTTGGGTTTGAATTTCCCATCCTTCACATCCTGCTGGTACTTTGGGCAGTTCCGCTTCCAATGAGCCTTTTCATGGCAATAGAGGCATTCAACCTCTTTTGGGTCAGAAGAAGGAGTAATGAAACCTTTCTTGGTTCCACTTGAAGAAGAGCCATCAAGGGTCCGAGCCTTGGTACCCTTCGAAGATCTCTTTCTCTTCCTCCCTCGACTTTTCCCGATTGCCAAAACCGGAGTTGAGTTTGGAGTAGGAGTGATAGCAACCGACTTCCCCTTAAGACCTGATTCTGCGGTCTTGAGAAGTCCCTGAAGTTTGCTGAGTGTGACTTCTTCCTTGTTCATGTGATATGTCATGCGGAATTGATCATAGCACGATGGTAAGGAGTGCAAAATGATATCTATTGCAAGATCCTCCGGGAAGTTCACATTAAGCTTCAGCAAACGATCCACATACCTTTGCATTTTCTGCATGTGGCTCGTGACGGATTCACCATCCTTCATCATGGTTGTTATCATGGAGCAGATGATTTCATACCTCTCTTGTCTTCCACTTTGATGGTATCTTTCCATCAAATCTTGGTGCATTTCATAAGGGTAGAAATCCTCATAAGACTTTTGGAGTTCCGCTGTCATCGTGGCCATCATGATGCAAGCCACTTTCGTAGCATCCCTTTCATGTGCTCGGAAGTCAGCGATCTCCTGAGGAGTTGCAGTGGTCTCATCAATCTCCTTAAGCTCCTTGTCAAGGACATATTCTTTGTCCTCGTAGCGGGTAATCATCCTGATGTTTCTGATCCACTCATTGAAGTTGGATCCATCAAAGGTGACTTTCCCACACAAGTTCATAAGGGTAAAGGAGCCATTAGGATTAGAGCCAGAAGCATTGTTGAAAGACATCTGAAGAAAAGAGAACAAGATTAGTTTAGATATAAGAGAGTCCTTAATAAAACACCCAAATGTAATATTAAGGCTAGGATCCAATCACAATATAATATAACTTAGAAGAGGTATGCCGTAATCTAAGCTATATCATATTTGAAAGGTAGGTGAATGACGATTCACCAATTTCCACCACGAAAACCGCAATATTTAAGTATTAGGTTTTTTGAATGGTTCTTAGAAATTCCTAGATTCTTTGAGATTCAATGAACTTTTCAAAGGCATGTTTCAATCTCGAGTGTGCCCTCCAAGTTTTGTGACTGGGATACCGAGGATCACAAAACGAGGTGTGAAGTAACCATGCAAATCACTTGGTACCCTTAAAGTTTATCACTCAATCGATGTGCCGGTAAACCACACACGCTCCATCGATACTATAATAAACCTTAAGTCACCCTTTACCTACCTTGTTAAGTCCAAGTTAGTGTGCCGGTTAACCACACACGCTCCACCAACGACTTAAACAAAGTGTAAAGTGTAATTTCATGGATTAGCACCTTATTCACATTTTTCCTAAAGTAACTAAGATTGGGAATTTAATAAAACATTTATTTACTTTATAATATTCATCATACTTTTAATGAGAATTTATAAGTCCTTGTCTTACCCGTTCGGCTAACGACCCACCACCGATCAAGCAAGCGGTGGGTGAGAGTGGACACCCATTAAGTCACCATTTTATAGGCAACAACCTTATACCCACCTTATAGACCGGCTTCGTGAATGAGGCGTACTAGCGGTAAGACGACTTTGTTCTTATACATATATATATATATATATATATATATATATATATATATATATATATATATATATATATAATTATTAAATCATAATAATATAAGTATAAGGGTTGAATTTTAACTTTTAAAATTCTAGGGGTTGGAACTAAAGTTTTAACTTAACTTTACTTGTTCCAAAACTTGAGGGCAAGTTTTGTAAACTTTCAAAACTTTTCATTTCTTGTAACTTATGAGTTTAATAGAGTAATAAAATGAGGACTTTTCATTTTTCCTAACTCTTGTGTTCTTTTAATGGTTCTTAAATCCAAGAGACTTTTGGTTTTCCATAACTTGAGGACAAGTTATGGACTCCATTAAAACACATTATGATCATGAATTAAACTACCACATAGGTTACAAATAATTCCTATGATCATCTAAACATCATAAGAACAAGAATATGAATATGAACACCTTCAAGAATCAAAATCACATTTAATCTTTGTAATTTTGATAACTAGTTGTTGTAAATGAATTATAAAAGACATTACACCATCTAAAACAAGTTTTCAAGTACCAAAACAATTTAGGGTAATGTTTCTAATCCATTTCCAGCAACTGAAGTCGAAATTCTGCACTCTGTCGACCCTACTCGCCGAGTGCATGAACCTACTCGCCGAGTAGGTTGAAGATACAAGTGAACTCGACGAGTCCTCCCCATGGACTCGCCGAGTCCATCAGCCAGACAGCAAGATTTTCGACTTTCTTCAACTTTTAAGCACAAATAACAAACAAACAAGCCTTGGCTCTGATACCACTGATGGGTTTTGAGCATTCTAACACTTCCTAAGTGTACATGCAACCCTAATAACCTTGGATCTATGTTTGTCTAATTATCATGCAAAGTTGAATTCCAAGGCTATATTCCTATCTAGCATACATGGGGAACAATTTTAACTTGAATAATAGATAGAATAACTTACCTTGTTATTGCTTGTGTTCCTTGAAACCTTGTGAGCCTAGCACCCCAAGTGTGATGCCTCAAATGCTTCACACAACACCAAATGCTCTTGGAAATACTCTTGAGATAATACACACTTCTTAAAATCGGCCAAGCCCTCTAGTTTCTTAGTGTAGCCGATTTTGGTGGAGAATATGCTTCTTATATAGTGTTGACACATCTAGGGTTACACCATGTAAACCCTAATGTGTCATGACACTTCATTTCCATGACCCATGGGTTTGTAACTCCCATGGAGCATCCTATGGGTAGAACCCAACTTGATAATCCATGGAGCCTTTTAGCCCACTATACAAGATATGGATGATTTACATAATGAACCCATATATTTAATTAGTTCTCTTTTGACCACTTAATTAATTCTAAATTAATTATTGATCAAACTAATCAAATAATATTATTAATATATTAGAACTTATAATATATTAATAATCTCCAAGTGTTATTTCTGCATGGTGCCATGCAACCCAAATGGACCATGCCGGGTCGGGTCAACTACACACCCGAAATAGTTATGGACTTAGACACCTTATCCAACAATGTTGGGAAAGGAACATGAAGAAGTTTGGTCACTCATGAAGATTGTCCAAGTGTTGAGCATAACCAAGGATGTGCTTTTTGAGAATATGCTAAAGAATTTCCGATACCATGTTGTGCGGGCAAATAATGTTGCTTTCGACTTCTCAATTGCTGATTTTCCCTTGATGAATTTGAATGACCTTATTCAAGTTGCAAACATTCTTAAAGACGTGGATGCTTCGAAACTTCAACAAACCAGTAAAGAAGTGTTACATTTGGGGTTAGGTCATATCAAGCTTTTCATAGACAATTACTATGATTGTATAACATTGATAGATATTGAATTAGCATTGTCATTGGGAAAAGAAATTACTATTCCTAAGTCAGTGTTGAAGAGTCAAGCTAATTTAAAGAATTATGTAGATGGGGATCGAGATAAGTTTGAAGCCGTTGGGGATCGTTTTCGTTGGAAAAAGCAAAAAGGGAAAGTCAACGAAGTTCTTATTCCAATCATGTGATGTTGAAAGATACATAAGTTCTCAATATACAAACTTCATTGTGAGTATGAATACTTGTAACAAGAACAATGATGGAGATAAAGCAGAACTGAAGAAAGTAATGAATTGGTATGCCGAGATAAGAAGAACATTACACATAGCTGCTCAAGTTTTGATAACCTCATTTTGACACTTCTTACAAAGGGGGAGATTGTAAGAGTCCAAGTATGTTGTAAGGTGTCGAAGGTTATTTTGTATTCGATAGTTATGTAACGTTATTACAAAGGCATCGTTGTTTTGAAACTTTCATGTTTTAGTCCTTTGTATTTTTTGTGTGCTTACTATTTTTCCTATAAATAGGGAAGGATACATAAGATAGACAGAACTTTTGCTACTCTTCTGTCAAAAACTCTAGGTATCGTGAAAGCATAATATGAGTTGAAACGTGATTATATTTACTCTCTGTGTTCTTAATTCATTTCAATTATGATCTCGTTTCATTAGTCGATTAAATAGCTTCCGTAGTACTGGTTTAATCGCGAAACTTCGAAGAAGCATAACTTCTTCATACAGAGTTGAATTTTACCATAATTTATACATGTGGAATCCTTATCACACACACACACATTATAACTTGTTTCGTGTTATTACCCTAATTATTCTTCTACCAAAAAGTCATTATTATGGCTTATAATAACTTATTTGCCTAACCCGAATTTGCGGGTGTTACATGTATAAATGGGACACAAATAAAAAACAGTGGACATGAGAGGAATCAAGTTAGTGAAGGTGACATGGCTACAAATAAAGAGAGGGATCCAGAAACTGACAAGCAAGATAGGAAGTCTGAAATCATTGTCACTGGAAATGGCTATTCTAAATCTGGATATGGGGAAGACATCTTTAAACTCGCCTATCATTTATATATGGTATACAGTCTTAGGAATTCATATTTGTGGATAGTGTCTACTTTTTACTATATGACCTTAATGAAGAAGTATATGTATTGAAAATGTTGAGTTATATATAGTATTACTTAAAAAGTTATATTCAATTGTTTTGTTTAATATATAAAAAGTTATATACAATTGAACCAGTATATCTATATTGTTTTCCATTCCATGGATGATTTCAAAATGAAATTATTGACTTCCTTTTTATTTTATTTTATTTTATTGGAAAATAACTGAAGATGTGTTGTTGATTATACAGTAACACAGATGAAGGTAGTGGAAGAGGCGCTTCCACCTAAGGAAAAGTTAATTGAATATGTTGAACATCAAAGTTTTTATTTACACCTTGGAGAGCTTGACCATACGTTATCTCTCATGAGTTGGGGAATTTAATGATCATAGTAACTGCAAGGTTAAGATTGATGCGTAAAATCATATAAGTTTTGAATGAAAAATATATCTTTAAGACATAATTATGTTGAATAATACACCCTTTCTTGAAAAATCATTCATTGAAATTTTGAATCCCTTTGGGAGCCTAAACAAACTCGCTACTTATCTACTCAAACGACTATAATATGTTCTATCTTTAAGGTTATCTAATTACTCGTTGGAGACAATTGACAAGCTGTTATACATATGAATCTGAATATAAATTACATATCAAACTGTTCCTGTTTGAACCCACTACTAACTAAATTTTGTGTTGTAAGTAAATCTCTTCAAACTCATGCTACATTAATAGTTTTATTTATTTATTACTTTTTTTCTTTTGCATAAAAGCAATGTACTTTTAGAGCATTTACAATTAGAGTTTTTATTAGGAGCTATTAGGTCAAGTAAGCTATGTAATGTAAAAAACTATTATGGAGATTTTTTTATATTGTCATGTTTTTTAAACTCAAGTCATAGTTGGGTAAGCATAAAAAGTCTTCTTAAATTTCTCAATTTGTAGATATCCTTTTCTAGTAGATTCTTTCATGACTTTTGTTTTTTCATTTTTAAGATTTAAAATTTGGTTTTTAAGTTGATGATATGTATTTCCCTTATATAATGAAGGTACTGTGTTACTGAAATTGAATGGGTGTAGGATTTATCCCCATAAGAGAGGATAAAAGAGAGACATTATGTAAGTATACTTTTACCTCAACTTATAATTTTAGACAAAGTGTATGATGAGAATATGAGTAAAAATTTTCTTTTTCGTATATTTGGTGATTACATTTGCAAGACGTCTAATCAACATTTGCTACGATAAATTTCCTTATAGATATCTACTTTTATTTCTTTTTTCTACAATATTGTACTTTTAACTTTTTTTATAAAGACATTCTTGTTGAGTCAAGAGATATTGAATCTAATGATGTGGCATTTCTGATTGAGAAGAGTTTGAAGAAACTATAACATCCCGGAATAGCTTGAGTAAATTTGAAGGGCTAAAAGAGTAATATGGGAAAGAGCGACTCGGCGAGTAGAGTCGCGACTTGGTCGCACGTCAAGTCGCTGACTCGGCGAGTCAGTGGATTGGACTCGGCGAGTAGGCGCTGAGTGGAGAAAACCCTAAATCCGGAGGTTGAGCCCTATATAAAGAACATTATGTTTCCTCCCCAGCCTCCTTATCATCCCTTGAGTTCCAGAAACCCTAATTTCGTGGAGAAACCCCATTGTTGAGTGAATTGGAGCATGGAGAGGTGGTAGTTGAAGAAATCTTGAAGGAGAAGAGACTTGGATCAAAGGGCTTTGCAAGGATTCGGGTTAATCTTCTCTTGGAGCTTCCTTTTGAGGTATTATTTCATTGTTTGAGCTGTTGTTATCTAGATTCATCATTTTGGGGGTGTTAGAGATCATATCTTTTGAGGTATTGGAGTTTAGAGGTTAGATATGAGGTTGCTACCTCAGATATGGAATGGAGAAGGGTTGGAATGCATGAAAGTCCCTGTTTGTGAGTGATTGATGGAGCTATCTTGTCCCAAACCCAAAACCCTAGAATGAAAATGCATAGATCTCCTTGGATTCACGTAAAGTTTGCCACTTTACATGATGGATGGCCTTAGGAAAGGTAGATCTATGATTTGGATCATCTGCATGGCTTGGAAAGCCTTTGTATGGATTCAGACCCGGTGGTACTCGGCGAGTCACATGGGTGAACTCGGCGAGTTGCTTGCAGATAGGCTGGAACTCGACGAGTTGTGTAACACCGTAAATTTTCAAAATAATTTTTCATTTCCAAAATCACATAATGTATCACATCACAATCAAAATCCATAATCAATTATGTTTCCAAAAACAAATCCCAAGATCTCTACATATGAAAATCTCCATCAGTGTGTGTGTACGTGTCAAGCCGTCGCCTTCCCACGGTCCTCGCTGGTACCTGAGACATCAAACATAACAACTGTAAGCATAAATGCTTAGTGAGTTCCCCTAAAATACCACATACTACAAATACGCCACTCGAGGCTAACCCGACCCTCCGGTCAAGATGTCTCAGCGGGACCTTCCAGTCCCGCAGCTCGTCGGACCCTCTGGTCCAGTCATAGCTCGTTGATCCCTATGGCCCGATCTGAATCGTTGGACCCTCCGGTCCGGTCTATATAGTCATGCAGCATACAATAACACATAGCATACCATCTCATAAATAGCACATAATCTCATACATAACACATAAGACCCTCTGGTCAACTCATAATACCACTCAAGGTAACGTATAGTGAGAAGACTCACCTCGCGTGTCTCGGTAACTCGTAAAGCTCTCAACCACTAGTGCTTGATCTCCCGAGCTATCGTCCTCCTACAACACAGGTGTATCCTTACTTCATACTACTTGACTCTGACTGACTAATACTACTAAGTCAAACCAGTCAACATTGGTCAACGGTCAACGGTCAACGGTCAACGGTCAACCCGACTCGCCGAGTCTGGCGTGGACTCTCCGAGTCCCTAAAGGAACCCGATTCCCTCTGGATCTCTTCCAATCACCGACTCACTCACCTGACTCGGTTACACAGTCCCTGGTCCGAAGTCTCTGAACAACCCGCACCAACTCGCCGAGTCTGGGATTGGACTCGACGAGTGCACTCCATGCACAACCTCAAACGACCTTCTAAGGTCAGATCCACTCTAGTAACTCATAGATCCAGTCCCCTTAAGCTTATTAACCACGTAAAGTCCGAGTCTTGGTGCTCAATAAGCATCATACAACTCATTAATGGAGGTTTAACCTCAAATACATAGATCCCAATCTAAAACCTCCATGGATGCACATAAAGCTTGGGCAAGGAGGTGCTCTGGACCTCTATGGGTCTAGATTCATAGCCAAAACTCGCCAAGGGACCTTAATGATGCTAGATCTAGCCACAAATGGGCTCAAAAACCCCAAATCTATATGAACATCACAATAACAAAGAAGGATTCGAATGGTACCTCAGATGTGACGTCCTGGACCTTAGCTCTTCAAGAATCCACCCCTCTCTTGCTTCCTCTTGGCTAGATCTTCTCTTCCTTTGCTAGACAATAACTCCAAGAATCAACAATGGCTTCTTCCCTCACTTGAATCACTCAAATGATCTAGGGTTTCACTCTGGGGACTGGTGAGCACAAATGACGACCATAAGGCCCTTTAAATAGGTCCCAAACCTGAGAAATTAGGGTTTCATTAACAGCGCGGACTCGCCGAGTCCATACCTTGGACTCGCCGAGTCCAGGCGTGAACCCGCGTCCAGAATCGCGATCCTACTCGGCGAGTTTGAGCTCCAACTCGCCGAGTCCCCTCACAAAACATCACAATTGAAAGCATAAAAGATACCTGGAAATCCGGGTTGTTACAACTCTCCCCCACTAAAACTAGACTTCGCCCTCAAAGTCTCGCTCTAAAAATAGCTCCGGATGCTGCTCACGCATCTCACGCTCCGGCTCCCAGGTCATCTCTGATCCCTTCCGATGTTGCCACTGAACCAACACCAAGGGTACCTCCTTGTTCCTCAGAACCTTGATCTTCCGATCTCTGATGGCCACCGGCCTCTCAGCATAATTCAGGCCTGCATCTACCTGAATATCCTCTAATGGAACCACTGCCGACTCATCGGCTATACACTTCCTCAGTTGCGACACATGAAAAGTGTCGTGAATCTGCCCCAACTCTGCTGGCAAATCCAAACGATAGGCTACTCGGCCTACCCTCGCGATCACACGGAATGGACCAATATATCGGGGCCCCAATTTGCCCCTCTTCCTGAATTGAATCACTCCTTTCCAAGGAGAGACCTTTAGGAGAACGAGATCGCCGACCTGCAACTCAAGCTCGGACCGGCGTCTATCCGCATAACTCTTTTGTCGGCTCTGGGCGGTCAACAACCTCTGTCTGACCTGCTGAATCTGCTCTGTTGTCTGAAGCACGATCTATGTACTGCCCATCACTCTCTGCCCAACCTCTCCCCAAAATATGGGGGTGCGACACCTCCGCCCATACAACAACTCAAAGGGTGGCATACCAATGCTCGAATGATGGATGTTGTTATACGAAAACTTTGCTAAAGGTAGGTAGGTGTCCCAGCTCCCTCCAAAATCCAGAACACATGCTCGGAGCATATCCTCAAGCGTTTGAATCGTTCGCTCGCTCTATCCGTCCGTCTGCGGGTGGTATGCGGTACTGAAATGCAATTTCGTACCCAACTCCTCATGAAACTTCTTCCAAAACCTGGAAGTAAAACGCACATCCCGGTCTGATATAATCGACATCGGAACCCATGCCACAATACCACCTCTCTCACATACAATTCTGCTAATTTCTCCGCAGAAGAGCTCTCGCTGATGGCTAGAAAATGAGCGCTCTTCGTCAATCTATCCACGATCACCCAAATCGCATCAACTCCTCTCGCAGTCCTTGGCAATTTGGTGATAAAATCCATGGTAATCTGTTCCCACTTCCACTCGGGAATCTCCAACGGTTGTAGCTTACCATGCGGACGCTGGTGCTCGGCCTTAACTTGGCGACAAGTCAGGCACCTCTCGACGAACCAAGCAACATCCCTCTTCATACAGGGCCATCAAAATGGTACGCGTCCCACCCACAAACGGTACCCAAATCCGACCCTGAAACGTCATAAGTCCCCGACCATCGGTAACGAATTCCGATACATGACCAACCACCCGCTCCCTCTTTTGATTTTCTGATCTCGCAGCCTCAGCCTGAGCCCCTCGGATGGTGTCCAAAATCGGAGTTGTCACCGTCAACCTCAAACAGATGTCTCGCAATGGGGCACTCTCTGCCCTACGACTCAGGGCGTCGGCTACCACATTAGCCTTGCCCGGGTGGTACAGGATCTCGCAATCATAATCCTTTACCACATCAAACCATCTCCTCTGCCGCATATTCAGATTTGGCTGATCCATCAGGTACTTCAAACTCTTGTGGTCCGTGTATATCGTACACCGAACCCCATACAGATAGTGACACCAGATCTTGAGGGCGAACACCACAGCCCCTAACTCCAGATCGTGGGTGGGATATCTCGTCTCATGAGGCTTTAACTTCCTCGATGCATACGCGATCACATGCCCTCTCAGCATCAAAACCGCTCCCAACCCCGATATCGATGCATCATAGTACACTACAAAATCCTCCATCCCTTCAGGCAATGCAAGCACGGGAGCTTCGCACAATCTCTGGCGAAGAGTCTCAAATGAGGTCTGCTGCTCCGGACCCCATGAGAAAGTAACACCCTTTCGGGTTAACTTGGTAAGTCGCACAACAATTTTGGAGAATCCCTGATAAATCTCCGAAAGTAGCCTGCCAGCCCCAAGAAACTCCAGATCTCCGCAGGTGACCTCGGCACTTCCAAACTCATCACGGCCTCGATCTTGGCCAGGTCAACCAATATCCCATTCTGTTTAACGAGATGCCCTAAGAACTGGACCTCCCGTAACCAAAAATCACACTTGGAGAATTTGGTGAATAGCCTCTCCGACCTCAGAACCCCGAGGAGCTCCCTCAAATGCACCTCATGCTGCTCTCTGGTCCTCGAATACACCACGATATCATCAATGAATACAATGACTGAACGATCCAACATCGGCCTACACACCCTGTTCATGAGATCCATGAATACCGCTGGTGTATTGGTGAGCCCGAATGGCATCACCACGAACTCGTAATGGCCGTAACGAGTCCTAAACGCCGTCTTCTGGATATCCTCATCCCGAACTCTCATCTGGTGATATCCTGATCTCAAGTCAATCTTGGAGAACCAAGACGCCCCCTGCAACTTATCGAATAGATCGTCGATCCTCGACAACGGATAACGGTTCTTGACCGTCAACTTGTTCAACTCCCGGTAATCAATGCACATCCGGTGTGAACCATCCTATTTCTTGACAAAAAGGATCGGCGCTCCCCAGGGAGAGCTACTGGGACGGATGAACCTATTCCCCAACAGCTCTTGCAGCTGTGAGGATAACTCCTGCATCTCTGGTGGTGCCAGCCGATATGGCGCCTTAGCGATAGGCGCAGCCCCGGGAATCAAATCGATACGAAACTCCACTTGCCTCTCGGGAGGTACGCCCGACAACTCCTCGGGGAACACGTCCCGGAACTCACGCACTATCGGTACATCGTCCACTGAACTTGGCCTCACAACGGCCTCTCGTACATCCGTCACATAAGCTACGAATCCCTTGCACCCCTGCTGCAAACTCCGCCTCGCTCTGGCAGTCGAACAGAATACCGAACCACCACGAGTCCCCTCGCCATAAACTGTCAGCACTCCCCCACTAGGATCTCGGATCGTCACCAACTGACGCTCGCAATCTATGATAGCCGCGAAACGGCTCAACCAATCCATGCCTATTATGACACATACATCCCCCATAGCAATCGGAATCAAATCAATCGGGACCTCCACCCCGAAGATCTCCAGCACGCATCCACGTATCACCTCGGTAGCACATACCTCACGCTCATCTGCTATGGAAACCCGCAGAGGTCGACTCAACGCCTCTCTCGGAATACTAATGCGCCGACTAAAAGCTAAAGATGTGAAAGTCTGACTCGCAACCGAGTCGAATAAAACCAATGCAGGTACAGAACTCACAAGAAAAGTACCTACGCACAACATATAGCAATTACAATAGCATAAACTCAACATAAAATAGATAAAGATTATATACCCGCCACGACGTCAGGTGCTACACGGACCTCCTCTGCAGTCAGTTGGAAGGCTCTCTTCCTAGCCTTTGGTGCTTCGGCCTTCAATGGCCGGGTCTCGGTAGCTCGAACCACAGGTGCAGATCCCTGCGCTGATCTCTGAAGCTGGGGGCACTCGGCCTTCCGATGGCAGGTCTGGTTGCAATGGAAGCAAACCAAGAACCCCTTCGGACAGTCCCTTGCAAAATGTCCTTCCTTCCCGCACTTGTAGCATACTCCAGTCTTGCACGGCCCGTCATGGCTCTTGCCGCACTTCCCACTAGTGCGGCCCCTCGAACTGCCTGTCCTCGAATTAGCGGGCTTTGCCCGCTTGGCGGCCGGCTGCGACTGTGTCGGTCGCCGATCACCCTTCTGCAACTCAGTCTCCTCCCTCGCCTGTGTCTCAAGCTCGATCTCCCTCTTCCTGGCATTTTCCTGGAGCTCGGCAAATGTCCGATAAGTCGAGTTCGCCATGAACTCACGGATGTCCCTCCTCAAGATGCTCAGATAACGGCTCATGCGAGCCTGCTTAGTAGACACCAACTCCGGGCAAAACAGCGCCCGCTCATGAAACATCCTCGTAATCACTGTCACTGACTTGGTCCCCTGCTTGAGGGTGAGAAACTCCTGAGCTAAACGTTCCCTCTCCACCTGGGGAACATACTCGTCCCGAAACATCGCAGTAAACCTCTCTTAGGTCACTGCAGTCAGCTCAGCTGTAGAATAGCTCGCGGTCACAAATTTCCACCAGTCCTTCGCCCCTAAGCGAAGCTGGTTGAGTGCGAATCGCACCCTCAAGTGCTCCGGACATGAGCACGTATAGAAACACCCCTCTATGTCTGAGATCCACCTCATAGCGGAGATCGGATCCTGTGTACCATCGAACTCCGGTGGTTTCGTGTTGCTGAACTCTCGGTACAACAACGAATCACCACCTTGGGGTGTCGCAGCCGCAACAGCTGCGTTGGCTGCAGCAACAGCAGCATCAGTCAAAGTAGCGTAACGCTCGTCCAATGTCTCGATCAGTGTGGTCTTAATAGACCCAAACATCTCCGGAATCTCGGCTCTGATGGCAGCGGCCACCTCCTCATGGATGGTCCGACGGATCTCCTCATCGCTCGCCCCACTGCTCTCGGGGTTATGGCGTGTCCCAACCGTGATCAACCTCTGAAATACAACATAAGAAATATCAGGAATACTCTCGAGTATACTCACACTCGATAACTCAAATATCCTCTCTTCTGGTACTCCCAAGGATTCTTACTTGGACTGCACACCAATCCGGTGTCTTCGATAGTACGGGCCCAATACTATCGTCCACACCGAATCGATTTACAACCCAAGTCCTCCTCCTAGGATCCCAGATCGTAAACACTCTACTCTCGCTATACACTGGCTACTCCCAATAGCCCTCCCCTGAGCTCCTCACTGCTACCTACTCACTCTCTCAAAGTGTCTCCTAGCAGCAGCGATCTCCTAAGCTAAGGCATCACAAATCAGACCCACTCTAGTCCTAATAGGAATACCTAGCCTCTCTAACATGCACCACATAATATCTCATATCTCATAACATATAATGTAAAGGTATTTTGGGGATTCACCGTTCGGGCGCTGGCTGACCGTACACACCTTCCACTCTGCTCGTTTCCAAAAACCTCTTTTTCTTTTTATAAAATTTTAGTTTTATTTGAAAATTCCTCAAATCCTCGGTTTGAGTTCAAATACGCCCGAAGGTGCATCCGAATACCTCAAACCAAGGCTCTAATACCAACTTGTAACACCGTAAATTTTCAAAATAATTTTTCATTTCCAAAATCACATAATGTATCACGTCACAATCAAAATCCATAATCAATTTTGTTTCCAAAAACAAATCCCAAGATCTCTACATATGAAAATCTCCATCAATGTGTGTGTACGTGTCAAGCCGTCGCCTTCCCACGATCCTCGTTGGTACCTGAGACATCAAACATAACAACTGTAAGCATAAATGCTTAGTGAGTTCCCCCAAAATACCACATACTACAAATACGCCACTCGAGGCTAACCCGACCCTCCGGTTAAGATGTCTCAGCGGGACCTTCCAGTCCCGCAGCTCGTCGGACCCTCTGGTCCAGTCATAGCTCGTTGGGCCCTCTGGCCCGATCTGAATCGTTGGACCCTCCGGTCTAGTCTATATAGTCATGCAGCATACAATAACACATAGCATACAATCTCATAAATAGCACATAATCTCATACATAACACATAAGACCCTCTGGTCAACTCATAATACCACTCAAGGTAACGTATAGTGAGAAGACTCACCTCGCGTGTCTCGGTAACTCGTAAAGCTCTCAACCACTAGTGCTCGATCTCCCGAGCTATCGTCCTCCTACAATACAGGTGTATCTTTACTTAATACTACTTGACTCTGATTGACTAATACTACTAAGTCAAACCAGTCAACACTGGTCAATGGTCAACGGTCAATGGTCAACGGTCAACGGTCAACCCGACTCGCCGAGTCTGGCGTGGACTCGCCGAGTCCCTACAGGAACCCGATTCCCTCTGGATCTCTTCCAACTCACCGAGTCACTCACCCGACTCGGTTACACAGTCCCTGGTCCGAAGTCTCTGAACAACCCGCACCAACTCGCCGAGTCTGGAATTGGACTCGGCGAGTGCACTCCATGCACAACCTCAAACGACCTTCTAAGGTCAGATCTACTCTAGTAACTCATAGATCCAGTCCCCTTAAGCTTATTAACCACGTAAAGTCCGAGTCTTGGTGCTCAATAAGCATCATATAGCTCATTAATGGAGGTTTAACCTCAAATACATAGATCCCAATCTAAAACCTCCATGGATGCACATAAAGCTTGGGCAAGGAGGTGCTCTGGACCTCTATGGGTCTAGATTCAGAGCCAAAACTCGCCAAGGGACCTTAATGATGCTAGATCTAGCCACAAATGGGTTCAAAAACCCCAAATCTATATGAACATCACAATAACAAAGAAGGATTCGAATGGTACCTCAGATATGATGTCCTGGACCTTAGCTCTTCAAGAATCCACCTCTCTCTTGCTTCCTCTTGGCTAGATCTTCTCTTCCTTTGCTAGACAATAACTCCAAGAATCAACAATGGCTTTTTCCCTCACTTGAATCACTCAAATGATCTAGGATTTCATTCTGGGGACTGGTGAGCACAAAAGACGGTCATAAGGCCCTTTAAATAGGTCCCAAACTCGAGAAATTAGGGTTTCATTAAACAGCGCGGACTCGCCGAGTCCATACCTTGGACTCGCCGAGTCCAGGCGTGAACCCACGTCCACAATCGCGATCCTACTCGGCGAGTCTGAGCTCCAACTCGCCGAGTCCCCTCACAAAACATCAAAAATGAAAGCATAAAAGATACCTAAAAATCCGGGCTGTTACATGTTGGAAGAACAACTCGGCGAGTTGGATGAAGATGGCCTGGAACTCGACGAGTTGGACGAACAACTCGGCGAGTAGGTTGAAGATAGCCTTAGACTCGACGAGTCTGTTCTTGGACTCGGCGAGTCTTGTCAAAGAGTCCCAATCTTTTCTGGTTGAGCAGTGAATCGGTGAGTAAAGGGGATGACTCGGTGAGCTGTGTGTGAGTGGACTCAGAGTTGTTGAACTCGGCGAGTCTCGGGGTGACTCGGCGAGTTGAGTCGCAGATTGGGGAATTTCTGAGCATGGGGACTCGGCGAGTCATCGGGTTGACTCGGCGAGTAGAGTCAGTCAGGGGTTGACTTTGACCAAGGGTTGACCAGTGGTTTCCAGGGGCATTTTGGTAATTGTTGGTTATTGTTTTGAGTTCAGTGCCTTGGTGGTTGTCCAGTGGTGGAGATCGTATCAGTGATCGGAGCAGCTTGGGCTATCTGTTCAGTTGGCAGTTTCGAGGTGAGTTATCCTCACTATATCAACAGCGTCTAAGGAACCAAGGCCGGCCCTTATCGGATTGAGATCCGGTTATTTGTTGTTATGTTAATGCTTTGATATGTTGCATCCTGGTAGCAAGGATGGTATGTGTTAGAGACCTGATTGAGATCGGTATTCTGAGATGTAGGGTGATGCTATGTTAGTGACCGGTTAGGTCCGTATCCTGGTTAGGATGATGATATGTTATGTGATCTGTTTGATCGGCTTGTTGACTGTGAATTGCTATATAATTGTATGTTTATGTGCACATGGTTGTTTGGACTGGAGATGGGTTGAGGCGGGTCCTGCATTGTGCTGTAGGCCAAGATACCCAGGGCAGACCGGTTGTCCCGAAGGCCCAACGAGCGGTCCAGATAGGCTGTAGGCCCCAAGAGGGCGGACCAGACATGCCGAGGCTCGGAGAGTGGACCAGGCCGACTAAAGGCCCGGTGCGGGCGGACCAATCACACTGCAGACTCGAGATATATGGCTAGACTCGGATGGTGGAACAGGTGGATTGTTGGCCAGTGCAGTGTTCCAGTCACACAGTAGATCCGAAGTGCATGGTTGTTCTGTGATCGGATATGTTATGGCAAGTTATGCGTGTATGGTATATGTGGTTGGTATTTTGGGGATATCTCACTATGCTTTCAGGCTTACAGTTGTGGTTTTATGTTTTTCAGGTTCTTCAGGAGACCGTGGCAAGGCGAAGGCGTGATCGTACCGCTCCTCGTGTTTATGTTGTGATGAGACTCTTGGAATACTTAAAATAAATTGTATTGAAAACCTTTTTGTAAAAACTTTAATGGAATCGGGTTGTTTTCGAAAATTTTAAATTGGTTGAATTTTTGTGTCGTTACAAGTTGGTATCAGAGCCTTGGTTTGAGTGAATTGGAGAAACACTCATGTGACTCCAGTCTCAAATCGTGGAGAGTTTTCAAAAGAGAATTTAAAATGGTTTTCAAAATGTGTAAAGGAGGACGCGGAGGTACGATCAGCCGGAGCCAGTAAGTAACCCCAAAATACCATACATGTTATTTGTTTTGAGCCTTGATAGAACAGCATGCTAGTGTTAGGCTAGGGATCTTCAGGATTTCATGATAATATTGCCTGATTTGTGATGCCTGTAGCCTAGGGTTCCTTGTGGGAGATTTCCAGTGTTCTTCTAGTGATGAGGGTTGAGCGCTTATTGTATGTTTTCACTAGGGTGTTGTGGTAGTACTTCATACAAATATGGGTAGGTGTGGAAGGTAGTATGGGCCCGTACTACTAAAAGCACAGGACCCATACGCGTATCAGGGAAACCACGACCTCTAGGGTTGGGTTGAGAGAGTTGGTTCGCGGGATAGTGGGAAGTGTCTGAGTATTTGTGGTGTTTTTCAGTATGGAGATTCCGAGGCATGCTGGGAGTGGATCCGGGTCAGGATCGGGAGCAGGAGAGGGAGTTCTGGGTGAGTCAGTAGCACCCGAGGTTATTGGTCAGATGAGCACGTGCGAGATGGATGCGAGGATTCGTGAGATCCTGCGTGATGAGATTGCTGCTTTGTTCCGGGCTGAGTTGCCGGAGCTGTTTGGGTCGATCAAGACCGCCATGGTTGAGTATTTTGATGAGCGCTATGCAGCTCTCACAGAGACGGCTCCCGTGGCGGCTACAACGGCTGTAGCAGCGGCAGGGGGAGGAGCTAGTCGGGGCTTTCAGTATCGGGAGTTCAATAATACGAAGCCTCCCACCTTTGATGGAGTTCAGGACCCGATTGTCGCTATGAGATGGTTATCGGACGTGGAGGGGTGTTTCTTCACGTGTTCATGCCTTGTTGATCAGAGGGTGAGGTACGCTCTGAACCTGTTGAGGCTCGAGGCGAAGGATTGGTGGAGATTGACCACGGGGTCATATTCGGATGCGTAGAGGGCTGCGGTTTCATGGAATCAGTTCAGAGAGATGTTCAGCACTCGCTATGTTCCGCAAGTGGAGAGGGAGAGATTGGCTCAGGAGTTCCTTGAGCTGAAGCAGGATTCGGAGTCGGTGACTGAGATCACCAGGATGTTTACTGAGACGGCGATGCTCTGCCCAGAGTTCGCTTCAGAGAAGGCTCAGATGTCTCGATATCTGAGCATGCTCAAGAGGGACATCAGAAAGTTTGTGTCTATGCAGAGGTTCGAGACCTTGTTGGAGTTGCAGGAGGCCGCCAGGCAGCGTGAGTTAGAGATTGAGTTGCAGTTGCGTGAGCTGAGGCAGGCTTCGGTGCACTCGCAGCCGGCGCCGAAACGGTCCAAGACCGTTGATGCTAGAGTGGGAGATCTGATCAGCCACACTTGTGGGAAGTGTGGGAGGGGTCACACCGGAGTTTTAGGTCCGGTAGTGCATGCCGCAAGTGCGGAAAGGAGGGGCACTATGCGAGGGATTGTCGGCAGTCAGCGCCGATTCGGGATTTGAGGATTTGTTATCATTGTCATCAGGTTGGACATTTGAGGGTCAACTGTCCACAGCTTGCTGCAGGACCGGTGCAGGCTCCAGCACCGGCCACTTTGAGGATCACGGGTGGAGGTCAGGGTGGAGCGGAGCCCCCAAGGGCTCAGGGTCGTGCTTTTCAGCTTTCAACAGAGGAGGTCAGAGCAGTGTCAGATGCAGCTGCGGGTATATTTCTTTCTTGATGTTTTGTTATCTTGTGATTATTTTGGTGTATTGTTTATGCCCTGGTATCTTTGTGTGGTTTTCGATGCGATATTCGTCGTTTTTAGGGTTGTGGTTTGGTTATGGGTTATTGTATTGGGAATTTCGTTGGTTATCATTTTGAGGGTTATTAGTGGAAACCTGGCATTGGTTTGAAGGCTGGGTAGCATCGGCTTTCTGAGGAGTGGTTAGATGCAAATTGAGTTTCTTTCGAGCAGGTTAATCAGTGTTGATAAGGGGTCTTGTTAAGGTTGTTTATGCTTGTGGGAATCAGTCCACGTGTAAGTGTTGGTGTTGTGCAGAGTTGTTCTGGGAGGTTGGTGATGGCGACCGGTGGTTGTTAGTCAGTACCCTAAGTGGGGGAGAATTGGAAAATTCTCCGAAAGATCGATGAGCATTTGAGTGTGCTTAGCTGGTTGGGATTCAGCAGTGTTCTGTCCCCCCAGAGTGTAGGCTGGTAGGAGCAAGTGTCGAGCATGCGGGGCGGGATACAGACCTAGGGCATTTGATTATGGAGGGCCTGGGGATCAGGCCGAGATTGATTATGTGTGATGGAGATAGAGTTCGGAACCCTTAGAGGGCTACAACGATATGCATGGGAGGATTTCCCAGAGAGATAGCTTGGAATGATGAATGTTAGTTGAGCGGTCCGGATAGACTGAAGGCCGGTAGGCGTACTAGTCAGGCCGAAGGCTCGGAGAACGGTCCAGCTAAACTGAAGGCACTGAGAGCGGTCCAGATTGGCTGAAGGTTCTGAGAGTGGTCCAGATTGGCTGAAGGCCTGGTGAGGCAGTCCAGTCATGCCGAAGACTCTGCAGGTAGTGTTGGATCGGTTCGAGGATATGGATTGTGTATGTTGCAATGTGATACCATTAGAAGGTCTGGCCCCGGGTAGTGATCTTGATTAGTTGAGATAGTGCATGGGCTTGAGAGTCCCTGCGATTAGAGTCAGAGTATGTGTGTTGGATGGATAGCGGTTACGCTATGAAGGAGTGGTGTAGCATTGGGCGAGCGTCGTGGCACTTGTGGTAGTGTCAAGGCAGCCAAGTGGTTTTCCTTGGTAAGGAAAGAGAGAGGAGTGTAACTCCGAGAGGGAGTGCAAGCTCACGGAAGTGAAAGCGGCAGAGCAGAGTTATGATTAGAGTGATCCGAGTATGGTTATTGAGAAGCGTGTTTGAGGCAATGGAATGGAAGCACATCCGGTTTGGGATGTCTGCTGTGGTCGCGGAAGGAATTCCGCGGGTGTAGAGCCAAGAGGCTCGGATGGGATGCAGGGAAGGAGTCTTGGGCTCTCAGTGTGATTATGATCAGGGAATTGTGTATGTAGTAGTGGTTCATCCTGGGGGATGTTTGAAGATGTCATCAGTGTATCGGGTTTTCCCAACCTGAGGGAGCTAGAGCTAGTTCAACATGTGTATGTGATTGCATGAGGAGAACACATGGGAGTTGCTCTGAAGAATGTGTCTTTCTGTCAGGAGAACTCGGCGAGTCTTGTCGAAGAGTCCCAATCTTTTCTGGTTGAGCAGTGAATCCGTGAGTCAATGGGATGACTCGGTGAGCTGTGTGTGAGTGGACTCAGAGTTGTTGAACTCGGCGAGTCTCGGGGTGACTCGGCGAGTTGAGTCGCAGATTGGGGAATTTCTAAGCATGGGGACTCGGCGAGTCATCGGGTTGACTCGGCGAGTAGAGTCAATCAGGGGTTGACTTTGACCAAGGGTTGACCAGTGGTTTCCAGGGGCATTTTGGTAATTTTTGGTTATTGTTTTGAGTTCAATGCCTTGGTGGTTGTCCAGTGGTGGAGATCGTATCAGTGATCGGAGCAACTTGGCTATCTGTTCAGTTGGTAGTTTCGACGTGAGTTATCCTCACTATATCAACAGGGTCTAAGGCACCAAGGCCGGCCCTTATCGGATTGAGATTCGGGTATTTGTTGTTATGTTATTGCTTTGATATGTTGCATCCTGGTAGCTAGGATGGTATGTGTTAGAGACCTGATTGAGATCGGTATTCTGAGATGTATGGTGATGCTATGCTAGTGACCGGTTAGGTCGGTATCCTGGTTAGGATGATGATATGTTATGTTATCTGTTTGATCGGCTTGTTGACTATGAATTGCTATATGATTGTATGTTTATGTGCACATGGTTGTTTGGACTGGAGATGGGTTGAGGCGGGTCCTGCTTTGTGTTGTAGTCCAAGATACCCAGGGCGAACCGGTTGTCCCGAAGGCCCAACGTGTGGTCCGGATAGCCTATAGGCCCAAGAGGGCGGACAAGACATGCCGAGGCTTGGAGAGTGGACCAGGCCCATTGAAGGCCCGATGCAGGCGGACCAGTCATACTGTAGACTCAGAGAGTGGACCAGGTGGATTGAAGGCCCGGTGCGGGCGGACCAATCACACTGCAGACTCAAGATATATGGCTAGACTCGGAGGGTGGTACAGGTGGACTGTTGGCCGATGCGGCGGACCAGTCACACAGTAGACCCGAAGTGGATGGCTGTTCTGTGATCGGATATGTTATGGCATGTTATGCGTGTATGGTATATGTGGTTGGTATTTTGGGGATATCTCACTAAGCTTTCGGGCTTACAGTTGTGGTTTTATGTTTTTCAGGTTCTTCAGGAGACCGTGGCAAGGCGAAGGCGTGATCGTACCGCTCCTCGTGTTTTTGTTGTGATGAAATTCTGGGAATACTTAAAATAAATTGTATTGAAAACCTTTTTGTAATTACTTTAATGGAATCGGGTTGTTTTCGAAAATTTTAAATTGGTTGAAATTTTTGGTCGTTACAGAAACATAGAGAAGTTGTGTTGTTAATATTAAAGGTGAAGTACCTTTGATATGTCTAACTAATTTAGTGTGAACATTGAGGTTGTACTTTAGACTTTAGTAACACTATGTATTTTGAGTCTATTAAGGGGACTACTATAAATAGTATTATTGTATTCTTTAGTGTTAGGACAGAGAGTTCTTACATTGCCAAACTTGTACACTTAAGATTACCTTCCAGACATCAATTGGGCTAAACATAATTATTTACATCTTGTGTTCTTTCTATTACTGTTTGGCTCATATTGATTGTTCTTAATTCTGTAATGTCATTTGCATGAGATTCTACATATGGTATCAGAGCTTAGTCTTGGAGGTTTAGGAAATTATTTCAAGAAAGCGATCCAAAATGACCATTTGATCTCGTGAATCTTACATTGATCTTGAATTGTTGTAAGTAGTATGTTTTTTTGAAGGAAGTATTGTTTTAGAAATTGAATTCGATTCTTTGTTTCATTCAGATTTGATTTCTCTCTTTAGAACATTTTTCAGATCTTCTTTCTAATTCTGAAATTCATTCAAATCTGTAATAGATTTGTGTTTTAGAAGCAATTTTCTTGAAAGATTCATATTTTGTTCATATATTCATTCTAGCTCTCTTAAAATTTGTTTCAGATCTACTTTCTCTCTCTAGAGCTCACTTTTAGATCTGTTTTCTTTCTCCTGAAATATCCAAGATCTTGTGATGTTTTTGTTTTCTGATATGAAATGGAAGAAACAATTATTGAGGAATGGTTTGTATTGGTAAAAGGTTATCCTTACACCTAGACCTTTGAAGAAATTCTTTATTCCTTGACTGTTGGATTAATTAAAGAATATTCACTCATTTCTTCTTGTTAAAAGGATAAGCATGCAGAATTAATCGACTATCCTCTTGATCACGAAAATCATAAAGGGTTTTTTGATCGATTGATTGCAACATATCATGAGAGAATAAGGAATAAGAAATAAGGTGAGGTTATAAAAGGAATTCATCTTGATCCATCTATATATGCTTTCATTGTATTTGCAAATTATCCAGATGTTCATAAAGTTCATAAAGGTGTTCATGAAGATCTTCATAATGTTTATCATGTTCTGGAGGTTCCAGAAAAGGAGATAACTCCAAATGCTCATGTTAAGGGGAGTTAAGTGTTTTGGGAAATTCTTGTGGTTTAGAAGACTTACTCTCCGAATCTGATGTTTAAATTATAGAAGTTCAAAGCAAATCTCCTGAAGATATAAAAATGTTTTTTTTTTCAATTCAAACTCAAACCGATGATACTTCATGTTCTTGTAATTCTTTTAAAGGAATGGTGTCTTATAGAAAACTTATCATTCAAGATGTTCAAATATACCAAACTCATAATGTTTGGGTACCAAAGACTTGTGATGCTCAAATTGTGAAATGTTATGAGCTTGTTCATATCCAGAAAATCAGTTTTAAAGTCTCAAAATTTGAAAACGAAGAAGAAAAAGAGAAAGGTGACAAAAGTTTCGGTAACAAAAGTTAAAGTTTCTCATGTTTTTGACAAAGTTGAGAAAATGGAAACCAAGCCTGTTGATTCGCAATTTCGTTCTCAAACATTTGTTAGAATTTGGAGAAAATAGAGAACTTTCTATGGTTGGTTCTATAAGATATTTTTTAAATTTTGTGTTCCAACTAAGAAGCTAATATCAAAATTTTCACAATATTCCGAAGTGAGTTCCTGTTAAAATCTGAATGATTCTCCAAAGCAAAGGGTTTGCAAAGTGTCATCTCCAATTCATAATCTAAAATGGTTTCCTAAAAATTCATGTTAACTAGTGAAGTTTACATAAGGAGGAGCTAATAGTATTGAAGATAAATCATTTCATTGGTGGTGAGATGCGAATCAGTTTAAAAGGGAACAACAAAAGTAAAAGACAAAAGTAAATCCTGGTCTTTGTAGTCAATCGTGATGAGACTGCTGTAAAAGCTGTTGAATTGTTGTTTTTCTCGAAAACATATGTAGATGGCGTCAAAGAAAGTTCAAGTTTTTGGAGACATTGTTTTTCTTGGAAAGTATGTTCGAAGTGATGTATCGATTGAAGTTTTGGTCTCGCAGTGAAAGCATTCAGAACGATTCTTGCAAATCGGAACGAAGTTAATTGGAACGATTCGTGCAAATTGGAATGAATGTAATCGAAAAGATTATTGCAAAATGAAAAGAAGTTTATTATTCAATTCTTATTCGTTGCGATCGATTAGAATGCATCAAAGTGGATTGGAGTAAGAAAAGTCCACAAAAATGTTGATTGCGACAACTCTTTGTTTTACATGCATTGGGAACGATGGTGATCAGAATGAAAGAATTTTTTTTGCACCTTACGGACTCACAATTAGAACGATTCTTGCAATCAGAACCAAGGTGACCGGTGCGAGATGGTTTGAGACTTTTTTTGTTGTGACGACTTACGAGGGTTCACAAATCATCGTAGTTTCATCATTGGACGTTTGGTGTTCAGAGTATTGGTGTTCACACTGACAATTTTCTGAACTCCGAAAACTTCATAAAACCATTCTTACTTTCATTTCTTAACTCTTTCTTGGTCTAAAACACTTTAAACCCTTCTTATTTTCGTTTCTTACCTTTTCATTTTGTCTGATTCTCAAAAAACGTGAAAATCACAAAAATATGTTTTAGTTCATTCTTTCTTTTTGATGCCTCAGAAAATCGAAAATCCAAAAAAATAAGATGTTTTGTTTCTTTTCCTTTTTGCATCAGAAAAACTGCAAAAAACCCCAAAAAGTGTGTATTTCCTTTTTTCATGGAGATTATTGTTCAAGTTGCGAAAATTTATTGTTCAAGTGTGATATGTTGCACTCGGTCGGAGGGACTCGAAATTGGTCACAATTCAACTCCAAAAATGGCTTCAGATGCGAACAAACGTGTTCCCATTCGAACACATGTTTTTGTTGTGACTTGCGACGCTGTGACCAACCATATTGGTTAGTAGTCAGTTCCTTTACCCATCAGTTAATGCTATTATATAGTGGTTACTTCCATATTTTACCAATTATTCGCTGATTCTTGGAAGATCTTGATGTTTATGCGAATGTATGGGCACATAGCACGCGCAGAAGATTCAAGAGGGAGTTTGAATTTTTAGATCTATGTGTTTTGCTGGTGACATTTTTTAGATTTTTTCCTCTGTCTTAGACATTACCAGATGCTGATTCTTCCCACGCTTTTAGGGGGAGATTGTCACAGAAGAAAACATTGTTTCTCATCAGATCCAACATTTAAGGGGACAATGTTGAGTCAAGAAATATAAAATCTAATGATGTGACATTTCTGATTAAGAAGAGATTAAATAAATAGATAGGGAAGTTGTGTTGTTTATATTGAAAGTGAAGAACCTTTGATATATCTATCTATTTTAGTGTGAACAATAAGATTGTACTTTAAGCCTTAGTCATGGTCTGTATTTTGAGTCTGTTGAGGGCACTACTATAAATATGCTATAGTCTTAAGTGTTAGGAGAGAGAGTTCTTACATTGCCAAACTTGTACACTTAAGATTACCTTCCAGAGATCAATTAAGTTAAAAAAATATTTACATCTTGTAATCTATCTTTTACCTTTTGATTCATGTTGATTGTTCGTAATTCCACAATGTCATTTCCATGAGATCCTACAATCTATATTTCATTTCTTTTTTAGCACATTATATTATATTCAACTTATCCAATTATAGCAGTATCCAATTGCTTTGTATTTTGATGAAATTTATATTGATAAAAAAGATAACATGGAAATATCATTGTACTCTCTTTTGGCAACAAGTATTTTAAGTGGTTTCCGCTATTTATTATAAAGACATAATAAATATTTTTTAATATCTCGTGATTGTAGTCTAGTGGTAAAGATTTGAATCTCCATACAAAATGTCTAAGGTTTACACTAACATGTCCAGAATATTATTAGTGTAGTGTTCTCCAATTGGCTAACCTTATGGGTTTTGAGCGATTTTATGTGGATCGTTCAAATAGTATGATTTTTCATTTCTTTTATAATAGGTGTTTTATTCTAACATTATTATGTAATATATGAATTCCCATTAACCTTATGAATAATATACTTTAGATGTTTTTGGAATTTACCATCAAAGTTTTGAAATTTCTCACTTTTAGTCTATATCTTTTACTAAATTGGTGCCCCAACAAAATGTTTTATGTTTTACCAGTTTTAGTCTCAGCACAAAGGTTTTCCATTTTGACTGATTTAGTCCCTACAAATAAAGGTTTTACATAATTGTAGATTTATTCCCCACAACAAAGGTTTTACATTTTAAAAGATTTAGTCATTGCAATAGAGGTTTTACATTTATGGCAGATTTAGGCCTTATAATTTCCACCATGTAACAAATTTGGCAGATTTAGTCCTTGAAAATATTTAGTTAATATAAAGGGTCCATTTATCCCAGCTCTTAGGAACAATAGTTTTTTGATGATTTGAATTTAGCAACAAATGTTTAAAGAGTTGACAATTTTGGTACCTTCTTTCCTCAAATCATTTTTTAGACACCAACTTTTTCATGATTTAGGATTTAGCCATAAAGGTTTCAAGATTTTTCCACTTTTGGTCCCTGTCATTTCCCAAATGTGACCCCTAAATTTTTTGCCACATTATTTTGTGGAGTTGGCACTTTTGGTCTTGTACTCTGTAAAGTCAAATTTTGTTGTAATATGTCGAAATCTATGTAATTGTCTTTTTCGTATGTTCATTATGTATTTACTAAGGCATGTGTTTTTATGAAGCTGTAATGTTTAGCCTTAGTATTTTTGTACTTTCAGTCTCATATAAATAGGAGTTGAGCATAGAGTAAATCATAGAGTTTTTCCAGTTTTCTATTATCATTTTGTACTCGTGTTCATTCAAAGTAACGTGAGCTTAAACCAAAACTTATTTACTTCTCGTATTCATCTTTACTCAGATTTAAATTTAATACTCAATTAAAATCTTCTACAATTGGTATCATAGCAGGAATCAATACTGCAAAGATTTGGTTTCATTTGAATCTCTTGTTTTTGAGTCATAAGTTTGTCTCAAAATTTTCCGCACAGTATGGTTCTGAAAATCATCTCGGATCTTCAGTTTTGATTTGATTTTGCGTTTGATTTGTGTAATCGAGTAATCAATTTTCAGTTTCTGATCATTTCATACATCAAATTCCAAATTTCTTCAAGTTTTTCTGATAAATCATATCCGTATCAAAATGGCGAATTTCCACATGAACACGATGACTTCATTTTCACATCTGTTAGGATCTTCTAAGAAGATTCCTAGGTTAATTCCAGAGTATTATTATTAGTGGGTTGATTGAATGGAGGATTACTTGAACGGATTGGATGAAGAACTCTAGAGTTGCATCACAGGAATCGTTCAACCTCCACCAGTTGTTCAAAATATCGGAACATCTGGATCAACATCTATAGTCTTTGATCAATCCACCAGGCTAAAGAACAATGAAAAACGTTGTTTAAGAGAATTGTGAGGTGCCTTGCCACCTGTTGTTTACAACTACATCATTGGTTGTAAAACTGCAAAAGATATCCAGAATACTCTTAAGGAAAAGTATCAGGGAAGCGAGAAAACGAAGAATAATTCTGTTAAGTAGTATCTTGTGGAACTGAAGGAGTTCAAACAAAAAGAGAATGAAACAATTGAAGTTTACTATGATTGTTTTAATGAATTGATCTATCGATGCAATCGTTATGGAATCACAAGGTAATCTATGGAGTTCAATCTCACTTTTGTGATGGGACTTCGTAAGGAGTGGAGAAGTGTTATGTGACATCCCCAATTTTACGGCCAGAAAAGACCGACTTTGTTTATGCTTTATAAAAATCAGAGTACTTCTTTAATAAAAGTGTTGCGGAATTTGTCCCCAGAAAAACATGATAAATACGTTATTAAAACATTTTCGAAGAAACGTATTTTATTCATTTTAAAACGTTTGGGATGTCATCGTCAATACAGGAACATAAGCATAAACAGAACTTACATTTATTTACACTAATGATTTACATCTCCTTTATTCTCTCAGTGAATCATGTCTTCGTATTGATACCTGTGATACAAGGAAAACTGAGTGGGTCAGGCTTGGGAGCCTGGTGAGCATATAGGGTTTTCAACCCACAATAATACATTTATTATATTCAATTATCAACAGTCAACCCAAATACACATCCCCATTATCTTCTTTAAGGTTTTACCCTAAGAATCGATTATACTTTCTTCATTCATTCCTAAGGGTTTACCTAAGGAACTGGCACACAGTCCATTTGCTACCACGGTTTATACAATAGGCATTACATCGCATAGTCATCAGGGTTCATACAATTGGCACTACGTCTCATAGTCACCTGGGTTCATACAATTGGCACTACATCTCATAGTCACCAGGGTTTACACAATAGGCACTACGTCTCATAGTCACCTGGGTTTACACAAAAGGCACGAAGTCACATCGTCACCAAGGTTTATCAAATAGGCACGAAGTCGCATCGTCACCAAGGCTTAATCAATAGGCACGAAGTCGCATCGTCACCAAGGCTTACTCAATAGGCACGAAGTCGCATCGTCACGAAGGCTTACTCAATAGGCACGAAGTCGCATCGTCACCAAGAATAGGCACGAAGTCGCATCGTCACCAACTATTCCATCTACCCATGTTCTACCCAACATTTTTGTAGAGATAAATACAAACACAATTTAAATCATTTAACACCCATATAAAAACATCAATTCCAAATCCATCTCAAATAGATAATTAATATATAACACATAGCACATATTTCATAGCTAATACTTTATATTTATGTTTTAGAAGAAAGTACTATGCACTCACGCGTATAAACAACAATATATATGTATACACATAACACGTATTTTATAAAATACTTCATATTTATGTGTAAGATGAAAGTGACTATACACTCACTTGCTCAGAAGATGATCTGACAGCACTACGTCTTGCAGAAGTAGTGTCTCTTCGTAGATCTGGAAGATCTTCACAAAAACCGGCTCCTCGCGGGCAGGGCTTTGGCTCGGGAATAACGCTCTTCGGGATTCTCGGGGCTTCGGATCTCGCTTCGGGGCTCGGGAATGATACCGGGGCTTCGGGATATGATTGGCACGCAAATCGAGGCAAAACTTAGAGAGAGGGAAGAGTTTGAACAAGAGAAAATGGCTGATTTCGAGTTCTATTTATAGGCTGAGGGTCTGGGATTACGCAGGGCGTAATCTCAAATTACGCAGGGCGTACTCAGTACGCGGGGCGTACTCGGTTACGCGGGGCGTACTTTGACGTCACTGCATGCGTCGATCTGTGGCACTCGAGTATCGGTCAGGCAACTTGCATCCGCCTGAGTACGCGGGGCGTAATTGACTCGTCGAACTTCTAAATTGCGTAACTTTCGCATACGAGCTCCGTTTTCGACGTTCTTTATATCCACGCGAAGGTCAGACCATACTCTATAACTTTCATTTAGACTCCGTCGACTAATTTTGACTTTTATTTTTATTATTTATTTTTAGAAGGCCGGGACAGAAAAACTTCGTTATAAATTCATAACTTCTTCGTCTGACGTCCGTTTTCGCCTAACTTTTCATCGTTTCGCTACTAACAACGAGATATTCGATTCTTATTTAGATTGTTTCCGGCTAAAAACCACTCAATCTCAAATCGAGTATTCGGGCTGCATACCGCTAAGTCGAAACTTAGAAAAATCATAACTTCCTCATACGAAGTCAGATTTGGGCGTTCCTTTTATGCACGCTCTCGGTTTAACGAAATCTACGACTTTCGTTTATCTCGCTAAGGCTAAATATCGCTCTAACTTAAATTCATATTTTACGTCACTCGGCGTCGTGTCGGTTCTGTCGCGAAACTTCGACAGGTCATAACTTCTTCGTTATAACTCAGATTTTGGCGTTCTTTATATGTACGGAATCCTTGTAACATATACTATAACCTAGTTAAGATTATTCATTCTAAGTAATCTTCTATCAGAAACTCATTTTTGACGCTTATCGTCTTTAAATTGACTAGCCCTGATCTACGGGCGTTACATGTTAGCATGATGGTGAAGAATCAACAAAGTTTCAATACTTCATCTTTGAATGATTTGTATAATCAGCTGAAAACTTACAAAACTAAAGTTATCGAGATGGCGGAAGAGTCGAAACTTAGCTTGGGTGGTCCTTTAGCTCTTGTTTCGAAAGTGTCTAAGAAAGAAGCAGAAGAGAAAGTTGATTCTGATGAAGAAGCTTTTCTGATGAATTCTATTAATGAAGCGATATCATTTTACTCGAACAATTGAGTGAAAAAGATTTTCAAGAAACCTTTCAATCCCAAAGGGAAACAGAGTGATGGAAAAAGGAAGTTTCGTCTATAAGTCTGTAGGGGAGGAGAAGAAGAAATTTGAGAAGAATGTTGTGAAGGCAACTGAAGCCAAAAGAGAGAAGAAACTTAAGGGTGATTCGGGTGTTGACTCTCATTATTGCAACTGAGCTAATCATTTATATAATGATTGTATGCTTCGTAAGAAAGAGGAGAAAAAGGATAGGGTCAAGGACGAAGCCTATTATGTTGAAAGATTGGAAGAAGTTCGTGCAAAGAAGAAGGGGTTATCTTTGGTTGCTCAAGGCGAAGGTGAGGAGGATGGAACTTATCAGTTCTGGTCTGCAGGATCTGACGATGAAGAGATGCGTAATCCGACGCATGGTGCTATATTTGCACAATTTGAAGAAGATGATAACGAAAAGGTGACTGGTCACTGTTTCATGATCAAATTAGGAGACAAATCACCAATGACTACCAAGCTACGTGCTATTCTTCAATCTCTTAACATTCCTTTACAAGCTTATGATTCTAAAATAATTGCATTTGATGATATTGTTTCTTACTTTGATACAATTGTGGTGTCTGCTAGTAATGAAGCTAAGAAACTAAACATCCAATTGCAAGAGACACAAAAATTGTTAGATTTAAAATGAAGCAGAGTAGAGTATCTGGAATTACCAATTACAAATATCATGTGTGATAGTGATTCGTTAAGGAGTGATGTTAAAATGTTGTTAGCCCAAAGAAACATTTACTGTAATTCAGCAAAGAGATTATATGCTAAATTGACTACTTTCCATCATTCATCTGACATTAGCAAAGAACAACATAGGAAGTTATTACCTTTTCTAGCTTTCGAAAGAGAGAAAATTGATCGCTTCTCTTATGATTGTGAGAAAACCATAGAAGAATTTGATAAAGGGCCTGATAATCGATTTGCTTATGGTATTGTTAAGATAGATGAATATTTGAATGCTGATGAACTTGTTGAGATTGTGAATGATACCTTAACCAAAAATGAACAAATCAAAGTTTTCAAAAGAACTGAGAACTCGAAACTTGACTCTCAATCTAATTTTGCTAATGTCGATGATAATTATGATAGTTTTAGCGAAATCAGTGAAATTGAGGAAGAGGAAAGTGTCGATTGTTCACAGTTGTTTGTCATTAATTTATATCTATGTCTAAAGGAAAAGAAAAATATAATGATTCGTTGGTTAAGGTTGCCACTGACAAACCCTCAACTTCGGAAGGTTTTGATTTCGAAAATGTAAGTGTCAAAAATAATCAAACGGATAGTAGTGATGATGAGGATGAAAAACAAGTTTCGAACAAATCTAAGCTTGAAAAGCCTGTTTTTCAACAGAAACAACCATTCCATGAGTTGTAGTTGATCAAGTGTTTGGAGACATTGAAAATTTCAACAAAGTTTTATCTAATAAAGGAGCCCATTATTTGGAAACAAATAAAGTGGTGTATCCAAATTTTAAGTGTACAGATGAAGTTGTATTTCCAAATCAAGTGTTTGTCACTACTAGAAATGTTGAAAACATCAAACCATAGTTCAACAAAATGGTCGAAGATGACAACAAGAAAACATCAAACGAAGGATTCTTTTCAAATCAAAACACTGTCGAAAATAACCTAACAAAGAATTTGTATGTTTTTCAAAGACAAAACCAACAACGAAAATGGATTGAAAAACAAGAAAATAAAAAAGAACGTTTGAACCACGAATCTAAAGAAACAAATGAGAATGTGAAACTTAATTCAAATGAATTCAAGGATCTTGTTGAAAAATTTGTGAAGGAAAAAGAAATTTCGAAAAGACAGGCAAGAAAGAAATTTTTTTGGCAAGTTGTGTCAATTGAAAAGGAATTAAAAATATCGACCAAGAAATTGTTTGAAAATGAGTTGTCCAAACCAGTTCAAACAAGGTTTTCAAAGCATTTAGATAAAAAGGAAAATCCTGCTCAACCAATTTCATCTAATTCTCAAAATAATTATGTAAAGTTTTCAAATTCAATAACTTTTCAACAAAATGATTAACAAAAGAATTTTCATTCAAAAACAACAAACAATCAAAACAGATTTTATTCATATAGAATAAGTCGAAATTTCGATAAAACTCGTCGATTTGAAATAGTTCGAAAATTTGAAATTGTTCGACAATTTGAAAATGTTCGAAAATTTGAGAATGTTAGAAAGTTTGACAATGTTCGAAAATTTGAGAGTGTTACAAAAATTAAGAATGTTCGAAAATTAGCGAATGTTCGAAAATTTGAGGATGGTCAAAAATCTGAAAACGTTCAAAAGTTTGCAGGCAATCAAACATTTGTGCATGATCAATCCAAGAAATTGGAAAAGTTTATTCCACAAAAACCAAATTTTCCAAATCGTTCTGGGAAGTAGAAATCGAAAGTGTCATACACAAAGTGTTCGTCAAATGTGAATAATATTGATCATTGGCTTGAAGGAGAAGGAAAGATGTTTCAATCTCATAAGTATTCTCAACAACAAATACGCGAAGAATATGAGAAACATTTGAATGATTCTTCAAATGGAAGTTCCTTTTCCAAAGAATCCAATATTCCTGTGAAATCATGGAAACCAATTTCGAAAGACAAACCTATTGCGAAACAAACTGAGAACAAAAAGGCGAATGTTATTGACAAATCTAAACCTTTGAAAACTTATATTTCTGCTCCTTTACCTAATTATGTCGACTTAATTGATACTTTCAAATCAAAATTTTGTAATTGGGTTTTAGGTTCTTCATTTCACTTAGTTTTCAAAGCTAATAACCAAGGACCCAAACAGCCTTGGGTACCTAAATTCTTTCACTAATTGCAGGATCTATGTGACGCGCAATATGATGATAAATGGTACATTCATAGTGGTTGCTCTTGTCACATGACTGGCCAGAAGGAGAATTTACGTGATTATCGAAGTTTGGAGAATGTAGGAGTAGTTAAATTTGGAAACAATCACAAGTGTCAGGTGAAAGGATATAGCAAAGTTAGAAATGGGAAATTTACTGTTAAGAGAGTTGCATGTGTCGAAGGTCTTCAACATAACTTGATAAGTGTTACACAACTTGTTGTGGGCACTAGTAATCAAGTGGTGTTTAACGAAGCAGGCATCATCATTTCGAATGTTGAAACTAACGAAGTTTTGCTCAAATCCAAACGACATGGTGACATGTTTACTCTTGATATCAAACCAATCATCGTCAAACACTCAGTGTGTTTACTTTCGAAAGCTACATCAGATGTTAGCTGGTTGTGATATCGACGTTTATCTCATTTAAACTTTCGAAATCTGAATAAATTGTTGGTAGTGGATCTTGTTCGAGGATTACCTATTCTAAAGTTTGACAATGATACTTTATGTGCAGCTTGCGAACAAGGAAAATAGCATCGTCAAGGACATGCAATTGAAATAGATTCACAATTTGTTGAACCGCTGGAACTTCTTGATATTGACCTTTGTGGACCATCAACTATTGAAACTCTCAACAAGAAACGGTACATTTTGGTTATTGTTGATGATTTTTCATGATTTACTTGGGTGTATTTTCTTAGGAAAAAATATGAAGTTGCTCAAAAATTATTGAATTTATCAAGAAAAATGAGACAAGTCTGAAGAAGAAAAATCAAAAGTGATAATGGTTCAGAGTTAAAAAACAATGTGCTTGATTCGTTCTTAACTAAGAAAGGAATTTCGCATAATTTCTTATCACCATATACACCACAACAAAATGGTGTAGTGGAAAGGAGGAATAGGTCTCTTTGTGAAGCAGCAAGAACATTGTTGACTTATGCGAATCTTCCTCAATATCTATGGGCTGAAGCAGTTTCAACAACATGTTTTACTTAGAATCGATCTTTTATTCATCGTCATTTCAATATAACTCCGTATGAAATCATCAATAACAAAAACCTAATGTCAAATTCTTGCATGTTTTTGGTTGCAGGTGTTATATCAATAATCTCAAAGATAATCTTTTGAAATTTCAAGCTAAGGCTGATGAAGGAATATTTTTGGGATATTCAAAAAATTCGGTTGCATACATAGTGTTGAATAAATGAACACGAAAAGTTGAAGAGACATTTAATCTCACTTTTGATGATTACTATGTGAAACAAGTTGAAAAATATTTCGAATAAAAAGCAATTCTTAATGAATCAAATGAAGAATCTAAAAGTTATCATTCATCTGATTTTTATTATGATTTAATTTTGGTGTTCTAGATAGAGCTGCAGATACTGAAGTCCATGCTGATGATAATCAAACTCCAACATCTTCGAAACATACTGATGATTCAACAATAACATCAGATACAACTGCTAATGGCGAAAGTATGCTAGATGCTCAAGTGGAGGGGGAGCACTTAAATATACCTTTAACTGTTGAGAAGCAGCATCCTTTCGAGGGGGAAAAGAGCAGTATCAATGATGTTTTCGAGAGGGAGTATCAAAATGATAATTATGTCGAGGGGGAGCATGATGATACTGAAACAACAAATTTTGATCAAAATGATGCATTTCATGACCTAAATGGTAATATTTATGTTCCAGGATCTGAAAATGAAGAGATGTATGAAGATGCACCTTTGGACTTTGATCGAGCATCTCCACCATTGGAAAAGTGGACAAGAAATCATCCGAAAGAACAGGTCATTGGAAATCCGCAAGATGGAGTTTTGACTAGAGCTCAAATTCGAGCAAAGAATGAGGTATTGAATACTCATCAAGAATCTTGCATGTTTAATGTTTTCATCTAGAAAATTGAACCAAAGATAGTTAAGGTTGCAATGGAACACTCATATTGGGTTGTAGCAATGCAATCCGAACTGGCTGAGTTCGATAGAAAAAAGGTGTGGAGATTAATTCCTAAACCTGAAAATGTTTCAATTATCGGATTAAAATGGATTTTCAAAAACAAAACCGACAAAGATGAAAATATTCTTCGAAATAAAGCACGATTAGTCGTTAAAGGATATTCGCAACAAGAAGGTATCGATTATGAAGAAACGTTTTCCCCTGTCGCAAGACTCGAGGCTGTTCGAATATTTTTGGCTTATGTTGCTCACAAAGATTTTGATGTTTATCAAATAGATGTGAAATATGCTTTTCTCAATGGTGAACTCGATGAAACTGTTTATGTTGAGCAACCTCTAGGTTTCGTGAATGAAGAATATCCTAATCATCTTTATATTTTAGATAAAGTAGTATATGGGTTAAAACAAGCACCAAGAGCATGGTATGCAACTCTTACCAGTTTCTTAAAATAATCTAAATTTAAACAAGGATCAGTTGACCCCACATTATTTCAAAAGAAAGTTGGGAATCATCTAATGCTTGTTCAAATTTATGTCAATGATAATATTTTTGGCTCTACTGACCCTGCTTTGTCTAGTGAATTCGAAAGCCTGATGAAAATCCAATTCGAAATGAGCATAATGGGTAAAATCAATAATTTTCTTGGTTTAAACATTCATCAAAGCAGAGAAGGAATTTTCATCAATAACGAAAAATATGCAAGGAATTTTCTCGAAAAATTTGGGATGACAAATAGCACGAAGTTAAGAGTACCAATGGTGGTTGGAACAAGGCTAACACCTTCGTTAGAAACACCAGCTATTGATCTTACTTTATATAGGAGTATGATAGGTTCATTGCTTTATCTTACAGCAAGTAGACCTGATATCATGTTTTCTATATGTAATTGTGCTAGGTATCAAGCAAATCCAAGGGAACCACACTTGACGGTGGTGAAAAGTATATTTCGTTATCTCAAGGGAACAATTTCGTTAGGGTTGTGGTATCCTTCGAATTCAGGATTTTTCATTCAAGTGTTTTTAGATGCAGATCTAGGAGGATGTACACTAGATCGAAAGTGTACAAGTTGTGGATGTCAATTCTTGGATGGAAAGTTAGTCAGTTGGCAGTCAAAAAAGCAAACGTGTGTTTCGATTTCTACTACCGAAGCTGAATATGTTGCAGCTGCTGATTACACTTTGCAAATCATTTGGATTTAGAGTCAATTGCGTGATTATGCAATTAATATGAAAAAGATTTCATTGTATTGTGATTCACAAAGTGCTATACGCATTTGTCATAATCCAATACAACAGTCGAAAACAAAACATATTGCACTTCGTTATCACATTATTAAAGATCATGTGGAAGATGGCAATATTGAAGTTCATTTTGTAAAAAACAACTGATCAAGTTGCTGATATTTTAAAAAAAGCTTTGACAAAAAATCATTTGTTTGAATTTTGACAGGATTGGGAATGATCGAGGCAAGTTCTATTTCTTGACTAAATTCGAAAGAATGACAAAGAAGAGTTATACCCAAATGTGTCGATTCAAAGGAAATATTGATTCATTCAGCGGCTAATAGTATTAACCATTTAGATGTTACTGTTCACGTTTAGCACTTCAACACGCTTCGTTTTTCGACATTTGGGAAAGACAAATTTCGTGAGTTCCGTAATTTTTCTTAAATTTTCTTTTCTTCGTTAATTTTGAAAATTTTGAAAATACCAAAAATATTTTCATTAATTTGTTTTCTTTTTGACAAATCAAAAATTCCAAAAATATATTCGTTAATTTGTTTTCTTTTGAAAAATCAAAAATATCAAAAAGATTTTCTTTTGTTATTTGTTTTAGTTTTCAAAAAACTTAAAAACACAAAAATATTTTCTCTCTTTTCAAAAACATAAAATACCAAAAAGATTTTTGTTATTTTGTACTTTGTCTTTTCTTTCTTTGTGCAGATTTCATGAAAGTTTTACAAGGGTCATGCTTGCGTTTCAAGGGGAAGGTAAAATTTTGACAACTTTGTACTAGTTAGAATGTCCTTAGAAGCATGTTGCAGCATGTCGACCCAAGCCTCCATTAACTCAATGTGTGTTTTCGAAAGCTTTAATGAAATTTTTCATTACGAAAATTTCTTCCCAATCAGGCTTTTATTCACATTAGTCTACTGAGCTACCTAACTCTTCTCAAATGAGTTAAGAGTTTTCTATCTGGTCCAAAATAACAGAGGTACGATTGTCTTCGTGAAACAATCTTTTACATCTAAAACTTTTAACTCTTTTCACACACAATGACGCATCTCCAAGAGGTCATTAATCAAACCAATCATGACTTTGACATATCAAACTTTTGTGTTAATGATCTATCATCATGAGACCTTGATGAAAGTGAAACCCACATTATCAAACTCATTAAAGGAATTTACGGGGAACACTGTTCCAGATTTTCACGAAACATTTGTTTTAGTACCAAATTTTGGAACACCAAATCATATTCAAGTCTTTTAAGTGATCTTGATCAAATATTCGTAACCCACGATATTTGTTTCCCAACAGGATCCAGATAATAATTTTTTTCTTGAATATGATTTTCGTGTGAGTTTCATTTGAAATTCAAAGTCACTTCATATATTTTTCCAAAGCACACTTGTCCCTGACTACACTGGTCATACAGGTAAATTTCTATTAAAATTACTCGCCTTATATTTAGGCCGATATGTAATGAAATTTCGGAGCCACCGATGAAGTCTTGAAAAAGAAGCCCTTCGATACTTCTCTACAAGTATTTGATTGACATTCACGGGAACATATACAAGAAGTTGATTATCTCTTTTGATAATTAACGAAGCAACATTTGCCTGGGGTTTAACTGCCTTTGTGTCGAAATTTTATTTTTCGACATCACAAATCCAAAATTTTCGTTAGCTTGCTTCTTATCTTATTTTCTTGACACACTACAGTCACGACATCCTTGAGGTGTGGAGTATTACCAACTCTGGCTGATGATTTTGAAAGTATGGAAAATGACTTCGTCTTTAATCCCAAAAATGAAAGAACCTAACCTCCATGCCGAAGGTTTTCGATCTTATCCACTTTCTACACAAGAACAGTCTAATGTGACGGTTTGGAAACGTGGCCCAACTTTCAAGGAACTTTATCTTACATGGCGTGTTTAACGATTTTCAAGGACAGACGTCACTTACTCTTTCAAGAAAAGGTTTGGAATTCAATAGGGGTTACATATAAAAGAAAATTCTACTCTTCTTTTATCATTACACGTTCAAACTCACAGACGATCAAAAAGCCCTAATTTTCTCTAATCTTCAAGAAGTTCTCAAAACCCTAATCCATGGCGACTGATCCAACCTCCACTACTGAAGAAGTTGCATCTCAACCACTGATGAAGATTCAAAGCACCAACTATCAGGTTGTAGGAGATGTGTCACTGTATCTAGAAGAGCTCAAGATGTTGATTTTTGCTCTTAAACATTTTGGTCTTGCAACTGCAATGTTCAATGCTTTTGGAGGTCTGTTGTCATTGTTATCTATGGTTGGTTCTACTGCTTCTTACAGCAAAGCCACTGATCTTATTACATTCAATATGGTGAATGAAAAGTGAATTAGACTCTCGAAGAAGTTGTTTACTCAAATCTTGGTAATTCCAAATTCTCCTCCATTCTTTAAACCTAATGTTGATCAAGTCATGTTCATGTTCAACTAGATGGGTCATCAACCACCACACATTAAGTTTAGTGATTTCAACAAATCTGGTCTTCCTTGCATATGGAATTTTCTGTTTGGAATATACATTTTTTGCTTAATTGGGCAAAGTGTAGGGCTTGATAAGGGGAGAATGGAAGTTTATCCAATGGTAGTAGGGTTGTACTACGATCTCAAAGTTGATTATGCTACTCAGATTTGGAAGGAGTTTATCAAGAGTTTGGAAAAAATGAATATGGTAAATGGAATTTCGTGTGCTCATTATTGGAGTTTGATTCTTCAGTACGTGTATTAGAAAGAAGGTAAAGTTTGATTCTCCAGTTCCTGCGGATGAGACTAAGGCAGAATTTGCAAAGTATCACTTTCCGAAGAATGTTGCAGATGATTCAGAAGAATTTCCAAATGTTGCTCGAATTCCTGATGGAATATTGAAGAAGGTTGATCCAACAAATTCTGTGTTGGTGGCGTATTTACAAATTGTTAATCCTTCAATCCAAAAAGTCGAAAAAGTCGAAGAAAGTTCCTAAAGAGGTTGTAGTTCAAGAAAGTCCTAAGAAACAACCTAAAACAAAGGCTCCAAAGAAGATTGTACAAGTAACAAAGCAGCCTGACGAGAAGGTTATTCCTGAATCTTCGAAGGAATTGATCCCTTTGAAATCTTGTGTATTTAAACGCTTAAGGAAGTTTTCTTTTACCAAACGAAGTTCAGAAGATCGATCTTCTATTATTCGTAAACCACAACTTAATAGAAAAGGAGTTAAAGTTCGTGAGATTCCTGCACCTGTTTCCCCATTTTCCAAGAAGCGAATAGCAGAGGATGTGGCGAAACATATCAACAAGAAAAGAAAGAAGCGAAAGTTGGTTATTCAAGATGAGTCCTCAGAAGAAGAGATTGTTCCAGAATCTCCTTTGGGTTCGAATTCCCCAAATGTCTCACAACCTATTATCATCGAAATTGTTTCATTGCCAATCACAACAGTTCCACTCGAAGTTGTAGTCACTAACCCAATTCCTGAAGAAGTTCTAATTACTCCCATTGTTGCAAATGTATCTGATACGAATGCACCTATTGTGGTGAGTGTTCTTCAATCTTCTCAATGTATTCCTGAACCTATTTCCAGTACCTTTGTTTCATTTCCACCATTTATTACACCTGTTTCGACTACAAATCATTCATCAACTTTTGTCCAAGTTTTAAACCAACCCTTTACTATACTCCTTCCATCACAATCCACCGAACCACCCAAACCAAATTCCGATGAAGAAACTGATGGCGGAGGTTTCGGAGGAACATTTGATGATCTTCATTTCGATTCAGAGGAAAAAGTTATACCAGGTCACATGTTGTTGTCTGGTAAGCAGTTCAAGATCCTAAATTGCAAACTTAATGCTATTCTTTAATCACAAGCTGATCCCGGAGCAAAGAACCTAGTGTCTAGGATTGAAGTAGATGTGATGCTCAAAGTTGTGGAGCTTCGCATGCAAAAACAAATGGATGTTATGGATAAAAATAATGAATTAAGGGTCAAAGATCAAAATTATTTGTTTAATTTTGCACTTAAAGATCTTCGTTTGACAACAAAAGAACGACACGTTCTTTTTGTTAAAGATGTCAAGACAGTTCGCGAAGATGTGAATCGAAAATTATAGGAGTTGAAGGTAGAAGTATCCAAAGAACTGAATGTGCTGAATTCCAATTATTCGACTCTCCAGTCGAATGTTGACACTATTGCAGTTGCTATCCAAATAGTTATTGAATGGTATCAAGCTTTAACTCCAAAGTTTGATGCACAGGATAAAGCGGATGCCCAGCAATTCGAAAAGATGGGTGTACTTCTTGGGGAATTAAAAGAGTTAGTGTCGAACCCAGCTCCTACTTCATTCTTAACTCCTAAGTTTTTAACTCATAAGTTACATTCGTTGGATCAAGCTATTCATTAGGCTGTTGCTCTAATTTCGATGTTTGCACATATGTTACCAACTGGTGCCCCACCTATTGTCACAGGGGTGCAAGGGGGAGAAAAGAAAACTCATGAAAGAAAACCTTCAAAAGTTACAAAATTGGTGGAAAAGCTGAAAAGGATTGAGAAGATTGTTACTACTACTGGTGAAATAACGAAAGTTGTATCTAGTCAAGTCACAGTTTCTACAGTTCCAAAGACGAATACAACTGAGGCCATCAAGACAACAACAAGACGCATTATGAAGGGAATTGTTATTGGTTCCTCTACTGAAGGATGAAGCTCGAGCTCATCTAAACCAAAACCTTCCGAAGATGATGATAAAGGGAAGGGAATTTTGATTGAAAAGCCAAAGGAAGAGAGGAAGGCTGAGATAGAGGCTGAAATGGAAAAAACAAAGACATATTAAAAGAATTATGAGACTTCATGAAAGTGATCCACCTGGTATTGATAAGGGATATTCAAAGAAGTTGCGTAGCTATGAAAACCTTCAAGCCAGAGTGTCATACAATCAGATGTATGTGTTTAAGAGGAAACCACAAAAGATTTATTCTATCAAAAATTCATATATGAATCAACTCGACTTTCCTATTAATGAAATGATGTTCATTAATGCTCAGTATAAGGTGATAGAGAGGTTCAAGAACGAAGATGATTTTCTTCATATGAAACTTAGGTTTCATGCTGTTGTCGGAAAAGATCAAGAAGAAGTGTGGTCACTCATCAAGATCAAAAAGGTGTTGAGTATCACAAGGGATGTAATGTTTGAGAACATGATACAAAATTTCCGTTATCATGTTGTTAGAGAAAACAATGTTGCATGTGACTTCTCGATAGCAGATTTTCGTTTCATGAACTTGAATGATCTTATTCAAGTTGCATTATTTTTGAAAGATATGGAGGCTTCGCAACTTCAAGGAACTGACAAGGAAATTTTGAGACTAGGTCTTGGTCATATCAAAATTTTCATAGACAATTATTATGATTGTCTAGCCTTGACTGATGTCGAATTGTCAACGACACTTGGGAAAGAGGTTAAAGTTGGTATGGAATTGTCGAAGACTCAAGCAGAATTGAAGAAATATGTAGATGGGGAAATTTGTTTAAGACCTTTTGGGATCGTCTTTGCTGGAAAAGACAAGAATGGAAAAGCAAAGAAGTTTTTGTTCCAGACTGTTGAGATAGAAAGATATACCACTAAGCAATATACGAACTTTATTGTTCGTATGAATAGTTGCAAAAGGAATAACGATGGAGAAAAGAAGGAGTTAAGGAAGATAATGACATGGTACTCGGAGATACGAAGGATGATGCATTTTGCTAAACAGATTCTCACGAATTGAGAAGTTCGACATGATTACAAAGGGGGAGATTGTAAAGTTGAATTTTGTTGTAATATGTCGACATCTATGTAATTGTCTTTTTCGTATGTTCATTATGTATTTACTAAGGCATCTTTTTTTAAGAAGCTTTAATGTTTAGCCTTAGTATTTTTTGTACTTTCAGTCTCCTATTAATAGGAGTTGAACATAGAGTAGATCATAGAGTTTTTCCAGTTTTCTATTATCATTTTGTACTCGTGTTCATTGAAAGTAATGAGAGCTTAAACAAGAACTCATTTACTTCTCGTATTCATCTTTACTCAGATTTAAATTCAAATACTCGATTAAACTCTTCTACATACTCTCCTCGAAACATTATACACATACAAAATAGAACCAACAACGAGAAAAAAACCAAAGAAACATCGAAAAATGTAAACATAAAATATATTATTAAATCATATAGCCCTTTAGGAACAATAGAGTTTTTCTTTTTTAGAGTTTAACCACAAAACTTTTACATTTTTTCATATTTAGTCGCTGCAACAAAGGTTTTATATTTTTGGTATATTTAGCCCCTATAAATCCTTTCGGCAGCTTTATTTCTTGCAACAAAGGTTATACATTTTGACAAATTTAATCCCTGCAACAAAGGTTTTATTTTTTTCCCGGATTTGGTCCTTTCAATTTTTTAATTTATAGAAAAGTTTCTGGTATTTTTTTTTCAAAAACACTCTGTATATGTAAGCTTTTTTAGTATTTTGGCAGGTTTGACCCCTATACTAAACTAATTACCAAAATTGTCCCCATTGGCTTTAACTAAACTGTTTATAATACATAAAAAAAAATTCAACCCTATTATGTAACACGATTT
This sequence comes from Lactuca serriola, assembly GCF_051521515.1. NCBI lineage: Eukaryota > Viridiplantae > Streptophyta > Magnoliopsida > Asterales > Asteraceae > Lactuca > Lactuca serriola. Next base: position 376,019,545 of record NC_136411.1, read on the forward strand.
TTATCTAGTTAATTAAAAAATTCCACCAAAAATCTCTACTAACCTGCACACTCTTAGTCGATCAAGAAGGTTACACAAACCGGTTATTCAATTACTACTTTTTTTTTTATTATTATAACTAGATATGTTGCCCATGCTCTGCATAGGCCGTGTGCATTTGATTTGAGTGTCGTTTTTTTAAAAGATACAAGTGGGATAATTCGACCTCTAATTTTCACAAACGGTGACAGATAGATAGAAGGTAAAAAAAAAACAAAACAATTAAATATGAGAACGAATATAGAAAATATATACCAAAAGAAGAAAATGAAAATGACAGAGGATAGAAAGTGTCGGACCGCTTTTTGTGTTTTTTTATGAAAAAATGTAAAAGTTTAGACTGCAAGGACCAAAAATGTCAAAATGGCTAAAGAATTAAAAGGGCTGAAATTAGCAAGATTTTAAAAAAAGGGACCAAACTTGTTGATTCCTTAAAGTTTTGAGGCCAAACTTTAAATATTTAAAGGTTCCTAAAAAATATAAAAACTTGGATTGCAAGGGCCAAAAATGTCAAAATGACTAAAAAATAGAGAAAAAGTTAACAAAAAAATTAAAATTTACTATTACTAACTTTTAACTTCTTTTATATATATATATATATATATATATATATATATATATATATATATATAGAGAGAGAGAGAGAGAGATGTATGTTCAAATATGGATTGACATCTATTGGGTGGACGTGTGGATAATGTTATTCTGTGAGAATAACAAAGAAAATATGTTGTTTGATCATATGAATATGTCCATTGTTACATAACTATCGTTATTATCATAAATTTTCACTAATTAAATCGCCTATAAAGTTATTATAGACTTTTTATTATTATTCTCATTCTGTCAGAATGTTGTCAAAATGTTTATTGAGTCATATTCTGTAAGAACAAAAATGAATGAAAAACGATGTATAAGAACAAAAATGAATAAGAATTAGTGAGAATGCATGAAAATAATGATATTTGTATGAGGCTAAACATATTCTCTTACTAATTCTCATAGAATAACATTGTCCACACGTCTGCACAATAGTTGTCTATCCATATTATAACCGAGCCCTATATATATATATATATATATATATATATATATATATATATATATATATATATATATATATATATATATATATATATGAAGGTTCAATTGAGAAAAAAAAGGTTGAGAATGGGGGAATCATTATCAGTCACTCGTTTATTTTTACTATAAAAGCCTCCGTCGTACCAGCAGAAATGAGAAAGGAATAAACATGTGTTTTCCAACAAAACATGTTTCCTTAAACGATGCTAATCATTACCTTAATATATACAAAAACATAGTTTTTTCGTTTTTTTTTTTTAATTTTTAATAAGCTATTTTTATCGAAAATTGATTTTAAATTTACCAAAATTCATGATTTTTTATTCTCTACAAATAGACATCCATATTGATGTAGTTTTAAGATAAAATAAAAAAAAAATTATATTTTCAGCTATCATTATTCATAAGTAAATAAAAATGAATCAGGGTTTACTACAGTAGATTTGTTATTCACTTTTGAAAAGAATACTATGATTATTTTTATTTTATTTTTACAATTTAAGTATCATTCATATACGAATATAACATATAATAAACATAGTATATTCATGATTAAATATTAGACGATGCATTTACTTGTGAATATTACATAGTATATTCACTTGTGAATGTTAGATGGTATATTCACTTATGAATATTAGATAATATTTTCATATCTGAATATTACATAGTATTACATGGTATATCACATGTGAATATTACATAGTATATTCACTTGTCAATATTAGATGATGTATTCACTTATGAATATTACACAGTATATTCACATATGAATATTACAAGGTATTTTCACAAATATATATAATTTTTATATGTTATTCACATATGAATAACATACAAATTTGCATATTTGTTTTTTTTTCAATAATAATATACTGATTCAGGTGAGAAAACACATATTCATATATGAATATAACGTGGTAATTTAGTTTATACATTTCATCAAACAGTTGAAGTGTATAGAATTTAACTTTTTTTAAAATGTTAAAAAAACATGATATTTTGACTATTTAAATCTTACAAAATAGTAGATTGATAGAGAATTATATGAAATTTTTCAAAAAAAAAAAAAACGATTTGATCTTTTTCTAACCTCAATTTTTAAGTTTTATTTGATAATCGATGTTGAGTGAATGATATGAAGTGGATTTTTTGTTGATTACCGATGATGTTGATCTAATGACGCTGGGAGTATAACTAATCGTAGATGTTGAAGATCTGATCGTATTCAAGTACAATTGAAGGCTGGATTAAAAGAGCCAAAAATTAATTTTTGTTGTTAACTGTTGAATCGTGTTGATAAACATGTTATTGACGAAGATCGATGGTTGATTAATATTGGATGATAGTTTAATTGAAGAAATCTGGATGATTGTTGAATGTTGGAGGAGAAATTTGGATGTTAAACGATCGATTATAAATGAGTTTGAACTGTTATCTATTTCTATACAGTTATGTAGGGATGAGCAAAAGGACCGAACCGGCCCGAACCGGACCGGACCGGGGAACCGGCTTCGGCCAAAATCAAGAACCGAACCGGCCAGGCGGTTCTACCGGTTCCCGGTTCCTACCGGTTCTTGTTGTGTCTTCAAATGTTGGAACCGCTCCTTGAAAAATAGCATCATACGGTTCCGGTTTTTGCCGGTTCTACCGGTTCTGGTTAAATCGGTTCTGGTTCCTAACGATTCCCGGTTCCAAAAATCCACAAAAATAACGTCCCGGTCCCGGCCCGACCGGTTCCATCGGGTTCCGGTTCCGGTGCCGGTTCCGGTTCCGGTACCGGTTCCGGCCGGTTCCTCGGTCCATATGCTCATCCCTACAGTTATGTATTTGAAATTGAATGTTATTATCATATTTACAAGTTTGTCACCGTGTCTTTTTATGCTTAGATTAAATGAGTGGTTGAGAATGATTTCCTCATTATCAACCTTTTTTATTTTCTCAATTGAACCTATATATATATATATATATATATATATATATATATATATATATATATATATTAACTGAATACATTTACTAATACTAATTGAATATAAACGGTTATTTAATCTTAATAAATTTAAAATCTCTATAAACAAAAATCATCATGTTAACTTCTTTTGTTTTTTTAATAATTAAGTACTGTTTAATAGATAACAATTCCTTTTACTTAATTAATGATTTAAAAATTTACTTTTTAATAACCTGCGGGCGCCCACGCTACTACGTATTTAATCATGTGAATTGTGTTGGATTATTGGGTGTTGCAATATTTAATTAATGGCAAATGTCAATCAGATAATAATGAAAAAAAAAACGATTTAGTGGAAAATGATGTAAGAAGTGGAAGTGGTTTATGGGTCCTCTTTCAGACTCGGATAACATTTTTATGTCATTTGGATTTTTAAATTTATATAAAATTAAAAGATTGAGTTAAAAATCTATTGGTATATAAATTTCATTAAAATAAATCTGAATGAAAAGTTAACACTTAACAGAATGTGTAAGACATATGAAATGTAAAAAGAACGTCCACGAAACATAATTTCAATTAATTTTTATTTTAGAAATATACTTAGGCCCGTTTCATACGCATCTTTCCAGGTTCAAACAGATCTTTTTGGCTGAATGAACCGAAAAGACTGTTTAATTTGCACAAAAGAATAGGTCTTTCCCGGTAAGATATGTCTTTCCCAGAAAACTCCAAAATCATATTTTTCTGGCTGAATGGGCTGGAAAGACAATTATACACCAAACTCGACATCTTTATTTCTTTATTGGATTATTAATTTTTTTAAATAACTTTTTTTTTTTAAATTTATTTTTATTGAATTATTACTTTTTTTCATCATTCAGCACAGTCAATCAGATGTACAATCAAACAACATGGTTTTTTTCCAGTTAGAAACTTTCTTCTGATTCATGATGACTGACTGATTGAACATATCAAGTCAGTCCTAGCTTGGCCAAGCACTCACATTTATCATCATTAAAATCATCGAGGGGCCCACAGATATTGCTTTTATCCCGAAGGTAAAAGGAATGGATAAACTTCGACTCATATGGCTTGTTCTACTACTTGTTGAATCATACACAAAGACACGTTTTATAACATCGAGTTACCAATGCGTTTTCGTGCAATCAATGTATAACCAACTTATAATAACAACTCATATATGTAGGTTTGAAGAAAATATAAGATATTATCGTCTCATGATCACTCGTGATAAAATCCATGAAGTGATTCCAATGAGCATGGGTTGAATCCAATACTCAGAACTTATGAGCACTCATGAGTGTTGTAGCACCACTTTGTCCAACATCTTAGATCTCTACAAGCCAACCCATGATAGTCTTGATTCATATCTACTTCCAACATATGACCGACTATGGATGGCTTGAATAACTTAGTCATTCAGGAAGAATGACCTACTTATTCTCGAAGTCAAAACATGCAAAGTGAAACACAAGAATAATCGAATCCAATATGGTCTTAGAACTTATGAATATAAATAACACATCTTTTATTTATCACCGTATTGATTGCCTATCATTCATTGTATACTGTTTCAAACTATCAACTTTATACTTGAATTAAAACAATAGTTGTCCCATTGTCCAAGCATGTACACTATGTTTTTTAAACACTAGTCATGCCATACACCAAGTATGCACACTATGTTTTTCCAAACGTTAGTTATGCCATACACCAAATATGCACACTAAGTTTGTCTATGATCTTTACTTTGTGAAATAGATCGATTGAACATAATTCCAATGATTCTTATTTCACAATCCCAATTCCTAACCGCAAAATGCAAGAATTCCAAATTCCTGCCATTTACCTAAATTTGTTAGATTCTAAACTTATATGCATTGGTCCTCTTGTAATGATTATGCACAAAGTCACAAAGACATGTCAACATACATTACATAGTATTCAAATGGAGACCAACTCCATAGAACCGAAGTCTCATATTCAATGTTCATTGCCTTTGAACATTCTTCTTGCATTAAGTTTCCTAATCTTGCACAAATTTAATGAATAACTCCCACCTATGGGAACATTTCCATATTCCCCTTTTGACTATTTCTCTTGAACAAGAGTTGTCTCTTTTCAGAATATGTCATGGTCTTTTTCAAAATTTACATTATAGTTTTAACTGTCCCTGAGCAACCAATCTTTGGTAAACCCTAGATTGTCCTTGAAAATTACTTAATCTTTTTAGTCATATCCAATTCTAGACTTTTTCCCTGCTTAAAGCCCCAGGCATTTGGAAAATTTTAGAAATGATGAATATGAGAGCACATGCTATCGATCCTATATCCGAAGCATATGGGACACGATTCATGATGTCTCACATAAAGACATGATACTAGACCAGTCCTTTTGCTATAATATTTCTATTTGCCAAGTTCTCGTAATTCAAATTATGAAAAGGGATGTCATAATCATAATCAAATTTTAGAACGCAAATAATAGACTCATATATAGAATTTCATTATGTTGAGCCATTCCAACATAACATTCATATATACATGACTAAATTTGATTAAAATTTCAATTCTAAGCTTTTAGAATTGAAATGAAGTATAAATTCCTCTCCTTTAATTATAGCAAAACAACTTTTCAACCCCTGCAACTCCACGAATTGAAACTTTTGTTTTCTATAATTAATATTGCTAACTTGCAACCTTTCTCATAATTATCATGCTCCTATTAACATGATGATTATTAGCAATACACTCATGCTCCCACTAGCTTTGACATGTACTCAGAAATCAGTTGGACTTCTAGAAATCAATATTTTATTGACTTTCTTACCAAAGTTCAGACTTCTGATACGAAATGCTTTGATAAATCTTTATCAATATCACACACCTTTCCCTAGATAGCTCACATGTGTGTCTAAACAATTTCATAACTATGAAAAGGGATGCCGTAATAATAGTCTCAATTGTTTAGACCTTTTCCGTTCCTCACAAGTCCATGTTAGTGTGCTGGTTAACCACACACTCTGCACTAACGACTTTTAGAATACAAATCTCATAATTGCTATCTACCTAAAATCTACTTGGTGAAAGCGTTTCCTCACCATCATTTTCATGAATCGGAGAGAAACCTTATGACACTTAGATTTTATGGTGTATGTATTCCTATCCATGTAAATTTGTAAAAACCATAATCACATGACGAGGTTAGTGACAAATCCAAACTCTTATGGATTGAACTTGTGCAGTCTTAACTTCTTACCACCTGGTAGCTTAAGGGCCTGCCATTGCTTCCAAGTTGTTATGAAACCAGTTGAGAACTCTCAAAACTCATATGCAAAGCCAACTTTAATTGGAATGGGCACAAAAATATAAATATGTAAACACGATAGGTTATAAACCTCACTTTGTGTGCTATTGTCAAACTACATGTTTTTATTCTTGATTAGACTATTTCAGGATCTTTTAGACTCCCATTGTCCTCTAAAAATATAGGACTCACTCACTAAATATTCAAGAGATAGTGTGGATTCTTTATCAAGACAAACACTTCACATAATTGGCCTTAGTTGGTCTTTGTTTTATCCAAAACATCACAACTTACCAATTTCAAATGTACAAGAGTAGGACACTTTTACTCTTATATTTGACAAGTGTTTTAAAGCTTTCTTTAAGACATGTCACTCAACTTACAGTCTCGGAGTATGACTCTAAGACTTGTTTTGGAACGAAGTATGAATCATCTTAATTTAACAATTCCAACAATTCAAGATTCCCCTTCTTAGTCATAAGAATGCACTAAGATTTCCTTAGAGGACTAATTGTGATATGATTTCTAAATCATTAAGATGATCACAAAACCTGGTACTAAAGTACTCTCCCATCTTTTCAGATTTGAGAAACTTTTATCCTTCTGCCTAATTTGATTCTACTCATTCGTTCCGCCATACATCAAAACTTTTCCAATGCTTCGATATTATACTTAAACTTGTAAGTATAACCATATTTACTAAACTTTAGTAAATTATGACGAATAGTCTTATCGATCTTTTGTGGTGGACTTGACCAGTGCACAAGAATGCGTACCCGGTCCCTTACTCCTTCACTTGACTCACATATACATGTGAATACAGAATTAATCTTAATTTTCCAAAGATGAAAGTTATCAGTCATCATACAATACAAGTTGCATGATTTCCATGTTTCTATCCAACTGAAACCTTGGGTGATGAGAATCTTTCCTTATTTGGTAAATTTAGACACTACCACAAACGATAGGAACAAATCCATTTTCCAATACTGCTATCAATGGAATCATATAAGCAACAATTTTCCACAAATGCCATTGTAAGGATACTTAGAATAAATGAAATCAAAAATTTCCTTTTATTTTAAAAACATTGCGTAAAAAACTTCTCCTTACAGTGCAAAAGTATATGGAAAACTTTGTTGTTATCTAATCCTAAGCAATATATCATAACTCCTAAGTAATAGCTCAAAATTCTGATCATCAAACCATGCGATCGAAATCCATCTTCGCGATCAGAATCAGCATATACTTCCTTTAAGTTTCTCTACTTTTCTTTGATTTTTAAAACATCAACATTTGACTCAGTCACATCATGTACCAAAAATCTCAGAATAGAAACTTAACAGAGTTAGATAGTGGTCTTTACTTGAAGTAGATTCAAACTTCTTGACTTGATCAACCTTATGATCTTTTAGGTAAATAGGCAGCTTCGCAATCAATGCACCTTCCTTTGGCAAGAGAAACATACTGACTCTTTGTAAATGGTACATGGGACTATCTCAGACTTGCCTTTCTCTTTACCATTTGGTCAACCTAGTTGACTATGGTCAACCCCTTTCCTTAGGAAGAGAAGGCTTTTCTAGATATCCAATGTTACCATTGTCAATGTCTATGGTAGATTGGGAAGTTGATCTACTAATCAAATTTGCTTTACCAAAGCTCCAAATCATTGCTGATTCAGCAGCACCAAGCAAATAGATAAGATCATTAAGGGTCATGTCAAAGTCTATTTCATAGCAGTCCTAGAGGAACTCACTATGTGACTTAGAAAGTGATTGAACATCCAACTTTCTTAAGACTTTGACACCTAGCTCTCCCGGCTTGTCAATATGTGATTTCATCTCCAAGATGTCATCACACATAGACCTTTCTTGCCAATAGGGCTTTACTGACCTTGAACTTGTGGGTTAGAGAGAATAATTGGAGGAGGTAGAGGAAGTGAAGTTCCAAGAGATTTGGGAAGATCATAGATGTCTGAACTAGACAACATTTGGGAGATATTCAAAATAGTTGATCTAAAGTCCTTAATATAACCCGCAATATGAAATATTAAGGCTAGGACCCAACACAATATTTTATAACTTGGAGGAGGGATGCTGTAATCCAAGCTATAGAATATTTGAAGGTAGGCGAATGACGATTCACCAATTTTGTCACACCTCAAAACCGAGAACGGCGGAAAAGTTCTGGGGCGGAGGACGTCATGTTTGCATCACAACAAATGTAAAGTAGTAAACAAGCAACAACATCATCCATTGCATTAATAGTATAATTTTAGTTACAAGTGTTTTCTTTCATAGTACAAGACAACATGATAACTTATCAAAATAAAAGATGAGTCTTGACTGCTACGTCTTCTCTAAACCTTGCATCGGCACCCGTCTATTTGTAACGTGAGAATAGAAGTTATTTTGAAAGTGTAGGTCAGCATTTAAGCTGGAGAGTTCATAAGTATTTAATGTCATTGCTTTGATTAGTTGTTATGAAACTGGTGAATGATTGATGAAACATTTAGTATAAGTATGAAAACTCTAGATAATCTCATATTTCCTACTAATATAAAAGTAGTCTTCTACCAAGACCCGAATGTTTTGAACGTACGCATGACTTGAAAATGTGACGGTTTTTCCCTGTTTAACTATTATTATAAAACCATAAAATTAATAATATAATAACTTATGTTGTATCCTTTGGTACTAAGATACACACGGCGTGGAAACTCGCCGTAAACAGATCAACCGTAGACATCCGTAGATGTGCATTTACCTCTGTTGCAAACAACTGGGTTTAGGAATAGTTAGTCCCTTAAGTAAAGATACACACGGCGTGGAAAATCGCCGTAAACAGATCAACCATAGACATCGTAGATGTGCATTTACCTCTGTTCCTAACAGTTGGGTTTAGGAATAGTTAGTCCCTTAAGTAAAGATACACACGGCGTGGAAACTCGCAGTGAACAGATCAACTGTAGACATCCGTAGATGTGCATTAACCTCTGTTGCTAACAGCTGGGTGTAGGAATAGTTAGTCCCTTTAGTAAAGATACACACGGTGTGGAAACCCGCCGTAAACAGATCAACCGTAGACATCCGTAGATATGTCATTATCCTCTGTAGCTAACAGTGGCTATAGGAATGGTTAGTCCCTCCAAGTATCCTTTGGTACTAGGATATAAAGTCCAATTCATCTCATCGATTATGTGATTGTATCACAAGGTAAAGATAAGAAGGTGATCTATATAACAATATCTACACATATCATATGTAGTAGTAACTCGTCATATATGATCTATGTAAATGTACTCATCTAAGCGTATCTATGTAAACGTATTCATGTAAGCGGAATCTCTGTAAGAGTATCCCTTCATATAGCATGTAGTCTAGACTCATGAATGAAATGACTCTGGTGTAATTTCTTGTAATAGGGATAATTTTTTGTATACCCTAAACTATTCCTATAATAGTTTACTAGAATGTAATTGATGAGTGTCCAAGTAGGATTATACACCCTTGCTACCCAAGAGTATCAGAACTGAATTAACTGATGGAACATTTATGACCATATATGTACACATGATATATAACTAATATTTAAACGACCTTCGGAAGAGTACCCGATATCCCACCAGACCACATCCAAATCGAGGAAAGGAAACAGGGTGGATAGCCTTCCTAAGTATTTTAAACATTTCTTATATAACTATACATATAGAGGCATGTAGTTTATAATATAAAAGCATAAAAGAAGTTTTTGTAAAACTTTTGAAAAGTTTAATAAATAAGAATTTATGACTTGATGTCGGTTTATAAATTGGTAACAAATAAGAATTTATGACTTGATGTCAGTTTATAAATCGGTTAGAAAGAGCGTTGATAAAAAGTATATAATGAAACTTTATATAACATACGATAATTATCGTGTATTTTACTTGTATTCCCCCCCCCCCCCCTAAAAGCATATAAAAACATTTATAAAACATTTAAAAGAGTGGATTATAGCGGTATGAACTCACTTGATAGATTGAAGAAGGTGAGACGAAAGTCGAGCAGAACTTCGACTGGAAAGAAGTCGATTTCTTGGAAAACTCGGGACTTCGGGACTTGCGTCGTGTGTTGGAGGTGTTACTGGGGCTTCGGGGTAGTTTAGAGGGGCTTAATAGGGTGTAGAAGTAGGAGAAATGATAGAAATGAACAACCAAAGCCGGCTGCCCTCGATTCCTATTTATAGGGTGAATTTTGGGTCTTACGTCGTGAGTTTTTCATAATTCACGACGTGAATTTCGTCCCAAATCATCATGGCATGCGTCACATGTCAAGTGGCTCTGGAAGGGTCATTCAAGGGGCTCACGTCGTGAGTTTTACAAAACTCACATCGTGAGTTCTGACACAGATTCGGGATTCGTGCCCGAACTTCAGAAATTCATAACTTTCGCATCCGAGCTCCGTTTTCGACGTTTTTTATATGCACGCGTAGGTGAGATTATGCTCTACAACTCTCGTTTAGACTCTGTTGGCAAATTTTGACGTTATTTTTAGTATATTATTGATATATTATCTTTATATTATTTTTAGTAGGCCGGGACAGGAAAACTCCGTCATAAATCCATAGCTTCTTCATCCGACGTCCGTTTTCGTCAGACTTTTTACTGTTGCACTACTATTGTTGAGACCTTCGATTCTCACTTAGTTTGTGTCGGCAAAAAGTCTCTCGATATCTATTTCGAGTTTTTAGCTGTCTACTGCTGTATTCATAACTTAGAAAAATCATAACTTCCTCATACGAAGTCAGATTTGGACGTTCTTTTTCTGTACATTTACGGTTTAATGTTATATACAACTTTCGTTTAGATACTTAAGGCTAAAAACTATTGTATTGAAACTTCGCGTTTTTCGTTTAATCGGTGTTGCCGGTTTTGCCGAGCATCTTTGGTTGGTCATAACTTCTTCGTTATAACTTGAATTTTAGGGTTCTTTATATGTATGAAAACCTTGATACGATTCCTACTACTTTATTTAACTCAAATAATATTTTAGGAAAGTTCAATTTTGACATAAATTTGACTTGTGATCCATCATATTGCCTCGAAATATCGGGTTGTCACATCATCCCCCTGTTAGAGGGAATTTTGTCCTGAAATTAGAGTTTATGCAGAATTGATAACTTGGCTACAGATAGGTGTTCATTTGATGCTTGCGTTCCCAGGTGAACTCAGGTCCTCGCTTGGCATTCCAGCAAACCTTTCACTATCGGGATACAGGTTTGTTTCATTTATTTGACTTCACTGGTGTGATAACTCTTCTTGGTCGAATATATGTTGAATGTTTTTGTGGCCTGTGAAAATAGTACACCTTGTACCCTACAAGTAGTGTCTCCAGATCTTCAAAGCAAATACCGCTGCTCCTGACTCAAGTTCATGTGTTGTATAGTTAACTTCTTGCGTCTTAAGCTTTCTTGAGGTATAGGCAGTGAACTTTCCTCTTGTATAAGAATGCAATCAAGCCCTTGGATGGATGCATCACCTTTCACCATGAAATCTTCTATCCCATTTGAGAGGGATAATATCGGTGCGGTGCCCCAGGCTTACTTTAGCGTTTGGAACACACTTTCTTGTTTATGTACAAGTCCGGTGCTCTTCCAAGTGAGAAACTTGACCTAAAGAATCGTCCTCTGAGGAGTTCGTTAAGCTGTCTAGGAAGTTCCAGTATCTTAGTTGGAGTTAGACGATAAGGTGATTTGGCTACTGGGTAGCCCTTGTAACTAAGTCGATTCTGAACTCGAATTGACGTTGTGGTGGTAATCCCGGTAGTTCTTTTGGAAAGGTGTTGGGAAAGTCGCGTACTTTTGGGATGTTCTCAATGTCCTTCACTTCTTGGCTCGTATCGACGATGTGTGCAAGGAATGTGTGATATTCCCTTCGTAAGCACTTTTGAGCGTAAATACATGAAATGATGTGAAGGTTCGTACTTGATTTGTCTCCGTAAGTAACAAGAGGTTCTTTGATAGGGAGGTTAAGATGAATTGCTTTCCCAAAGTGCTTGGTATCGGCTTGATGTAGACTCAACCAATTCATACTAATTATGACGTCTTCGCTAGAAAGACGTTTACGGAGAAGGAGACGTACGCACGAAACTGGTATTGTGCGGATCGAATTGACTCAAGTTGTATGATAATGTCGGACTTACTTAGAAGTGTAAGATATCAGATTTGAACATAAAGGCGTTATAGACAAAACACAACGGTGCAAATTTTAACAAAGTTACAATACTTTAGAGTAAGTACAGGAATAATGTTGCGAACAAAGTATACTACAAAAGGCAAGTATATGCAGCACGAGGGTCCCTTAACTAACGGGATCTCGCAAAAGATAAGACTTGAGTTGCACTAGTTTTAAACATGTTTTAAAAACATACATAATACTGACGATTGGAAGTGAACCTATACTATAGTAGGGTCCTTCGTGGCCTCTTTCCATTCTGAGGTCAAACTCCTCCGGATTCGTCGTCGTTCTTCTCTGTTGGACAGTCCCTCTTGAAGTGTCCCATTACGCCACATAGATGGCATATTCGAGAGATTTCGACATTGGTGGTTGAAGTAATGTGTTGGATCCGAGTCTTGCAGTAACGGACGAAGTGTCCCTTTTTATTGCAGTTTAAGCACTGCATTTTCCGACAAGGTCCATGATGGTGATAGTTGCATTTGTTTCACTTTGGGAGATTGCCAGCATACTGTCTGGCCAGGTTAGGGATAACTGGGATACTAGAAGGTATGTTAGTAGGAGGTACAGAAGTCGTCGCTGCGAAGGTTGCCACCGGTTGTTGTCTTTTGCTCGCCCCCCTTGGGGTGATTTGCTTTTAGCCTTAGCCCAGAACTTTCGTTTGTTATTCTTGGGCATGGGATTCGGGGTGTCGTGGTATGTTGTTGCTCGTTGAGGTAGTTGATTGTTACTTGGATTGGAATTATTGTTAACAATCCCGCTAACATTCACGTTGTTAGCGTTAAGGTGGGTCAGAACAGCAGGCACGACAGCCGAGACTGCAACTTGAAAGGGAGCTGCATCAGTCTGAAGAGTTGGTGTTTGGTTGGTGGGTTGATCGTTTTTCTTTGGCGACATGATTCTGTTACACGGAAAGAGAATGAATTTGTGAGCAAGTATGGTTGAACCTAGATGTAGTTCGATTGTTCAAGTAAAGAGTAAAATTATGTTCTCGAAAGTTTTGTCCTACATCCCTACGATGCAGTCCTAGTACTGAGTGGAAGTGTATTTATGAAGGGGTCTCAAGACGCTTGTCGTTCAAGCCGAGGTATCGTTGGTTGGTGAATAACATGATCCAACCACTAAAAGAGACTTGGAAATGTTTTCGGAGTTAAATTACCATGGTCAAATGACTTGACTAAAGCATGATTCAGATAGATCCCAATGAAAGTATGATAAGAGTACTTGAATAAAGAATGACACAGAAATTAGCCGACTGTCAATACCTTTGATATTTATGACATAAAAGTTTGGGAAAATGACCTTGTAAAAGGCCTTACATCATATCCATAGGAGATAGTTCTTGACATCATAAAGACCTAACCAAAAGTACTTACAGTACAAGGTAGTCACATAGAAAGTACTACACATAACATTGACAGGAACACGGTTCTTTAAAACAAAGAAGGAAGTAAGGTATCTCTTACTGGGGACAGTCACCCCCATGGTGAACCCTTAGTTCAGTTAGTTGACGTTCCATATCAACCAGGTATCTCTCGTACACTCTCTGGCGTACTTCGAGCTCTATGACTTTGGCTCGGGTTTTCAGCTAGTGCTTGCAGCAGGGTCTCATGGTTTCTCTCTGATCTCTCGTGAGCATCTTCTTGATGAATGGTATGGAGGGTATGCATTCTCGCATCGGCGATAACTTCGGCAATCTGATGTAGGGCTGTCCTGCCTTGAATCTCATTTCGGGCCACTCTGCGGACCAAGATTGGCAAGATTCTGCATGCTGAGCCCCCATTGCTCAGGTCATAAAAGTTTCGGTCGCCAATAAATGGCATGGGCTGATCTTGTCCTTGGCTCCATGTTTCCAAGCATTCCACCCACTCAGGCATCGGGCCATGAAAAGCCGGACGAGGCTTAGGAATTGGAAAGGGAGTTGTTCGGGGTAGGTTCTCCACCTCTGGTTCGGAATTAGCATCGTCTGAAAGGTTTTCATCGCGGTCATCATTCAAAGGGATAGGAAGATCATTCTCTGGTTCTTCTCCAAACCAACCAGCTATGACTTCGATCGGAAGATACTGGTTGCCATGGGGATGGAGTCCAGCTATGTTTTCTATGCGAGAATTTAAGGGTAAGAGAATAATTATTAGACGAACTATCTAGATAATTATTTAGAAAACCTTCATTAGTTACATCGCTATTTGTGAAGTGCATACCAGCTATGTGTAATTTAATAGGATAGACCTTCGAATAAGTGACCTTAACTCCGTATTCACACAGAATAGGGGTGAAGTAAAATTTTCACAGATTCTAAGTCTATAACATCCTAATTACATATAGCCTTAGTGTATCCACTTAGAAACTATCAACTTAGTGATGAAGATCCCGTTTTAGTTCTCAAGTATAAAGTACTTATTGTAACACCAATACTCCTATAGTATTTTAATTTTAATGATATGTTCTATTGCTCTCATTGTGGTAGGGTTGGTAAGATTTTAGCATTGTTGCAACCACCCAATTAAACTTAGGCACATGCTAGTCAACCCTCGGATAATATAGGTGATCACGACATATCTTCCCAATTTTGACCATATGTCTCTAATCCACTTGTGTTGCCCAACAATCGTAATTCTTTTGTACTGTCCTAGTGACAATGATTTTAGTATCAATGCAGGCACGTATACTTACTTAAATATTTTATTATTTAAAGTATAAACTCTAAATCAGAGTATTTTTAATCCCGTTGTATTTATAGTTAATATATCTTTTATAAGTTGATATACTCAATTCACTATAAACAATGCTCTGATACCAATCTGTCACACCCCAAAACCGAGAACGGCAGAAACGTTCTGGGGCGGAGGACATTATGTATGCATCACAACAAATGTAAAGTAGTAAACAAGCAACAAGATCATCCATTGCATTAATAGTATAATTTTAGTTACAAGTGTTTTCTTTCATAGTACAAGACAACATGATAACTTATCAAAATAAAAGACGAGTCTTGACTGCTACGTCTTCTCTAAACCTTGCTATTTGTAACTTGAGAATACAAGTTATTTTGAAAGTGTAGGTCAGCATTTCAGCTGGTGAGTTCATAAGTATTTAATGTCGTTGCTTTGATTAGTTGTTATGAATGACTGGTGAATGATTGATGAAACATTTAGTATAAGTATGAAAACTCTAGATAATCTCATATTTCCTACTAGTATAAAAGTAGTCTTCTACCAAGACCCGAATGTTTTGAATGTACGCATCACTTGAAAATGTGACGGTTTTTCCCTGTTTAACTATTATTATAAAACCATAAAAGTAATAATATAATAAATTATGTTGTACACTTTGGTACTAAGATACACACGGCGTGGAAACTCGCTGTAAACAGATCAACCGTAGACATCCGTAGATGTGCATTTACCTCAGTTGCTAACAGCTGGGTTTAGGAATAGTTAGTCCCTTAAGTAAAGATACACACGGCGTGGAAACTCGCCGTAAACAGATCAACCATAGACATCGTAGATGTGCATTTACCTCTGTTGCTAACAGTTGGGTTTAGGAATAGTTAGTCCCTTAAGTAAAGATACACACGGCGTGGAAACTCCCCATAAACAGATCAACCGTAGACATCCGTAGATGTGCATTTACCTCTGTTGCTAACAGCTGGGTTTAGGAATAGTTAGTCCCTTAAGTAAAGATACACACAGCGTGGAAACTCGCCGTAAACAGATCAACCGTAGACATCCGTAGATATTTCATTATCCTCTGTAGCTAACAGTGGCTATAGGAATGGTTAGTCCCTCAAAGTATCCTTTGGTACTAGGATATAAATTCCAATTCATCTCGTCGATTATGTGATTGTATCACAAGGTAAAGATAAGAAGGTGATCTATATAACAGTATCTACACATATCATATGTAGTAGTAACTCGTCATATATGATCTATGTAAATGTACTCATCTAAGCGTATCTATGTAAACGTATTCATGTAAGCGGAATCTCTGTAAGAGTATCCCTTCATATAGCATGTAGTCTAGACTCATGAATGAACTGACTCTGGTGTAATTTCTTGTAATAGGGATAATGTTTTGTATACCCTAAACTATTCCTATAATAGTTTACTAGAATGTAATTGTTGAGTGTCCAAGTAGGATTATACACCCTTGCTACCCAAGAGTACCAGAACTGAATTAACTGATGGAACATTTATGACCACATATGTACACATGATCTATAACTAATATTTAAACGACCTTCGGAAGAGTACCCGATATCACAGCAGACCACATCCAAATCGAGGAAAAGGAAACAAGGTGGATAGCCTTCCTAAGTATTTTAAACATTTGTTATATAACTATACATATAGAGTCATGCAATTTATAATATAAAAGCCTAAAAGAAGTTTTTGTAAAACTTTTGAAAAGTTTAATAAATAAGAATTTTTGACTTGATGTCAGTTTATAAATCGGTTAGAAAGACCGTTTGACAATACAATTTAAGTGTCAGAAAACCTTTGTTTGAAGCACAAATATAACAGACTCAAAAGGAAACCTACAGTTTGTAAGACAGTTTCTAAAAGTGTTTCAACATGTAAAAACGTTTGTGAAAACTAATTGAAGTATCTATTAAAGTGTTCATTTGTTCTTGTATATGAATGTTTCTCCTTGCAATAGTATTTCTGCTATATAAAAGTTCCTGATGTTCTCATAAAACTATACCTATTATAGTTTTCTAAAAGTGTGTCTCATTTGTATAGTAATCCCTAGTGAAATGCCCACTTGTTATGAAAGATATAATTTTTGTAGTGCTTAAGATGGACACATATACATACAGTATAAGCAGTGTGTTTGATTTATACAATAATAACAACACTTTTCATTTCAAAAGATATGATGTTATCGTGATACATTTTGCATATGAAAGTTTCCTTATAATAGTTATAAATCACATGTGATTCCGTTGATAAAAAGTATATAATGAAACTTTATATAACATATGATAATTATCGTGTATTTTACTTGTATTCCCCCCCCCCCCTTAAAAGCATATAAAAACATTTATAAAACATTTAAAAGAGTGGATTATAGGGGTATGATCTCACTTGATAGATTGAAGAAGGTGAAACGAAAGTCGAGCAGAACTTCGACTGGAAAGAAGCCGATTTCTTGGAAAACTCGGGACTTCGGGACTTGCGTCGTGTGTTGGAGGTGTTACCGGGGCTTCGGGGTAGTTTAGAGGGGCTTAATAGGGTGTAGAAGTAGGAGAAATGATAGAAATGAACAACCAAAGCCGGCTGCCCTCGATTCCTATTTATAGGGTGAATTTTGGGTCTCACGTCGTGAGTTTTTCATAATTCACGACGTGAATTTCGTCCCAAATCATCATGGCATGCGTCACATGTCAAGTGGCTCTGGAAGGGTCATTCAAGGGGCTCACGTCGTGAGTTTTACAAAACTCACATCGTGAGTTCTGACACAGATTCGGGATTCGTGCCCGAACTTCAGAAATTCATAACTTTCGCATCCGAGCTCCGTTTTCGACGTTCTTTATATGCACGCGTAGGTGAGATTATGCTCTACAACTCTCGTTTAGACTCCGTTGGCTAATTTTGATTTATTTTTAGTATATCATTGATATATTATCTTTATATTATTTTTAGTAGGCCGGGACAGGAAAACTCCGTCATAAATCCATAACTTCTTCATCCGACGTCCGTTTTCGTCAGACTTTTTACTGTTGCACTACTATTGTTGAGACCTTCGATTCTCATTTAGTTTGTGTCAGCAAAAAGTCTCTCGATCTCTATTTCGAGTTTTTAGCTGTCTACTGCTGTATTCGTAACTTAGAAAAATCATAACTTCCTCATACGAAGTCATATTTGGACGTTCTTTTTATGTACATTTACGGTTTAATGTTATCTACAACTTTCATTTAGATACTTAAGGCTAAAAAATATTGTATTGAAACTTCACGTTTTTCGTTTAATCGGTGTTGCCGATTTTGCCGAGAATCTTCGGTTGGTCATAACTTCTGCGTTATAACTTGGATTTTAGGATTCTTTATATGTATAAAAACCTTGATACGATTCCTACTACTTTATTTAACCCAGATAATATTTTAGGAAAGTTAAATTTTGATGTAAATTTGACTTGTGATCCATCATATTGCCTCGAAATATCGGGTTGTCACATCATCCCCCTGTTAGAGGGAATTTTGTCCCGAAATTAGAGTTTATGCAGAATTGATAACTTGGCTACAGATAGGAGTTCATTTGATGCTCACGTTCCCGGGTGAACTCAGGTCCTCGCTTGGCATTCCAGCGAACCTTTCACTATCGGGATATAGCTTTGTTTCACTTAATTGACTTCACTGGTGTGATAACTCTTCTTGGTCGAATATATGTTGAATGTTTTTGTGGTCTGTGAAAATAGTACACCTTGTACCCTACAAGTAGTGTCTCCAGATCTTCAAAGCAAATATCGCTGCTCCTGACTCAAGTTCATGTGTTGTATAGCTAACTTCTTTCGTCTTAAGCTGTCTTGAGGTATAGGCAGTGAACTTTCCTCTTGTATAAGAATGCAATCAAGCCCTTGGATGGATGCATCACCTTTCACCATGAAATCTTCTATCCCATTTAATAGGGATAATATCGGTGCGGTGCCCCAGGCTTACTTTAGCGTTTGGAACGCACTTTCTTGTTTAAGGACAAGTCCGGTGCTCTTCCAAGTGAGAAACTTGACCTAAAGAATCGTCCTCTGAGGAGTTCGTTAAGCTGTCTAGGAAGTTCCAGTATCTTAGTTGGAGTTAGACGATAAGGTGATTTGGCTACTGGGTAGCCCTTGTAACTAAGTCGATTCTGAACTCGAATTGACGTTGTGGTGGTAATCCCGGTAGTTGTTTTGGAAAGGTGTTGGGAAAGTCGCGTACTTTTTGGATGTTCTCAATGTCCTTCACTTCTTGGCTCGTATCGACGATGTGTGCAAGGAATGTGTGATATTCCCTTCGTAAGCACTTTTGAGCGTAAATACATGAAATGATGCGAAGGTTCGTACTTGATTTGTCTCCGTAAGTAACAAGAGGTTCTTTGATAGGGAGGTTAAGATGAATTGCTTTCCCAAAGTGCTTGGTATCGGCTTGATGTAGACTCAAACAATTCATACTAATTATGACGTCTTCGCTAGAAAGACATTTATAGAGAAGGAGACGTACGCATGAAACTGGTATTATGCGGATCGAATTGACTCAAGTTGTATGATAATGTCGGACTTACTTAGAAGTGTAAGATATCAGATTTGAACATAAAGGAGTTATAGATAAAACACAATGGTGCAACTTTTAACAGAGTTACAGAACTTTAGAGTAAGTACAGGAATACTGCTGCGAACAAAGTATACTACAAAAGGCAAGTATACGCAGCATGAGGGTCCCTTAACTAACGCGATCTCGCAAATGATAAGACTCGAGTTGCACTAGTTTTAAACATGTTTTAAAAACATACATAATACTGACGATTGGAAGTGAACCTATACTATAGTAGGGTCCTTCGTTTCCTCTTTCCATTCTGAGGTCAAACTCCTCCGGATTCGTCGTCGTTCTTCTCTGTTGGACAGTCCCTCTTGAAGTGTCCCATTACGCCACATAGATGGCATATTCGAGAGATTTCGACATTGGTGGTTGAAGTAATGTGTTGGATCCGAGTCTTGCAGTAACGGATGAAGTGTCCCTTTTTATTGCAGTTTAAGCACTGCATTTTCCGACAAGGTCCATGATGGTGATAGTTGCATTTGTTTCACTTTGGGAGATTGCCAGCATACTGTCTGGCCAGGTTAGCGATAACTGGGATACTAGAAGGTATGTTAGTAGGAGGTACAGAAGTCGTCGCTGCGAAGGTTGCCACCGGTTGTTGTCTTTTGCTCGCCCCCCTTGGGGTGATTTGCTTTTAGCCTTAGCCCAGAACTTTCGTTTGTTATTCTTGGGTATGGGATTCGGGGTGTCGTGGTATGTTGTTGCTCGTTGAGGTAGTTGATTGTTACTTGGATTGGAATTATTGTTAACAATCCCATTAACATTCACGTTGTTAGCGTTAAGGTGGGTCAGAACAGCAGGCACGACAGCCGAGACTGCAACTTGAAAGGGAGCTGCATCAGTCTGAAGAGTTGGTGTTTGGTTGGTGGGTTGATCGTTTTTCTTTGGCGACATGATTCTGTTACACGGAAAGAGAATGAATTTGTGAGCAAGTATGGTTGAACCTAGATGTAGTTCGATTGTTCAAGTAAAGAGTAAAATTATGTTCTCGAAAGTTTTGTCCTACATCCCTACGATGCAGTCCTAGTACTGAGTGGAAGTGTATTTATGAAGGGGTCTCAAGACGCTTGTCGTTCAAGCCGAGGTATCGTTGGTTGGTGAATAACATGATCCAACCACTAAAAGAGACTTGGAAATGTTTTCGGAGTTAAATTACCATGGTCAAATGACTTGACTAAAGCATGATTCAGATAGATCCCAATGAAAGTATGATAAGAGTACTTGAATAAAGAATGACACAGAAATTAGCCGACTGTCAATACCTTTGATATTTATGACATAAAAGTTTGGGAAAATGACCTTGTAAATGGCCTTACATCATATGCATAGGAGATAGTTCTTGACATCATAAAGACCTAACCAAAAGTACTTACAGTACAAGGTAGTCACATAGAAAGTACTACACATAACATTGACAGGAACACGGTTCTTTAAAACAAAGAAGGAAGTAAGGTATCTCTTACTGGGGACAGTCACCCCCATGGTGAACCCTTAGTTCAGTTAGTTGACGTTCCATATCAACCAGGTATCTCTCGTACACTCTATGGCGTACTTCGAGCCCTATGACTTTGGCTCGGGTTTTCAGCTAGTGCTTGCAGCAGGGTCTCATGGTTTCTCTCTGATCTCTCGTGAGCATCTTCTTGATGAATGGTATGGAGGGTATGCATTCTCGCATCGGCGATAACTTCGGCAATCTGATGTAGGGCTGTCCTGCCTTGAATCTCATTTCGGGCCACTCTGCGGACCAAGATTGGCAAGATTCTGCATGCTGAGCCCCCATTGCTCAGGTCGTAAAAGTTTCGGTCGCCAATAAATGGCATGGGCTGATCTTGTCCTTGGCTCCATGTTTCCAAGCATTCCACCCACTCAGGCATCGGGCCATGAAAAGCCGGACGAGGCTTAGGAATTGGAAAGGGAGTTGTTCGGGGTAGGTTCTCCACCTCTGGTTCGGAATTAGCATCGTCTGAAAGGTTTTCATCGCGGTCATCATTCAAAGGGATAGGAAGATCATTCTCTGGTTCTTCTCCAAACCAACCAGCTATGACTTCGATCGGAAGATACTGGTTGCCATGGGGATGGAGTCCAGCTATGTTTTCTATGCGAGAATTTAAGGGTAAGAGAATAATTATTAGACGAACTATCTAGATAATTATTTAGAAAACCTTCATTAGTTACATCGCTATTTGTGAAGTACATACCAGCTATGTGTAATTTAATAGGATAGACCTTCGAATAAGTGACCTTAACTCCGTATTCACACAGAATAGGGGTGAAGTAAAATTTTCACAGATTCTAAGTCTATAACATCCTAATTACATATAGCCTTAGTGTATCCACTTAGAAACTATCAACTTAGTGATGAAGATCCCGTTTTAGTTCTCAAGTATAAAGTACTTATTGTAACACCAATACTCCTATAGTATTTTAATTTTAATGTTATGTTCTATTGCTCTCATTGTGGTAGGGTTGGTAAGATTTTAGCATTGTTGCAACCACCCAATTAAACTTAGGCACATGCTAGTCAACCCTCGGATAATATAGGTGATCACGACATATCTTCCCAATTTTGACCATATGTCTCTAATCCACTTGTGTTGCCCAACAATCGTAATTCTTTTGTACTGTCCTAGTGACAATGATTTTAGTATCAATGCAGGCACGTATACTTACTTAAATATTTTATTATTTAAAGTATAAACTCTAAATCAGAGTATTTTTAATCCCGTTGTATTTATAGTTAATATATCTTTTATAAGTTGATATACTCAATTCACTATAAACAATGCTCTGATACCAATCTGTCACACCCCAAAACCGAGAACGGCAGAAACGTTCTGGGGCGGAGGACATCATGTATGCATCACAACAAATGTAAAGTAGTAAACAAGCAACAAGATCATCCATTGCATTAATAGTATAATTTTAGTTACAAGTGTTTTCTTTCATAGTACAAGACAACATGATAACTTATCAAAATAAAAGACGAGTCTTGACTGCTACGTCTTCTCTCAACCTTGCTATTTGTAACTTGAGAATACAAGTTATTTTGAAAGTGTAGGTCAGCATTTCAGCTGGTGAGTTCATAAGTATTTAATGTCATTGCTTTGATTAGTTGTTATGAATGACTGGTGAATGATTGATGAAACATTTAGTATAAGTATGAAAACTCTAGATAATCTCATATTTCCTACTAGTATAAAAGTAGTCTTCTACCAAGACCCGAATGTTTTGAATGTACGCATCACTTGAAAATGTGACGGTTTTTCCCTGTTTAACTATTATTATAAAACCATAAAAGTAATAATATAATAAATTATGTTGTACACTTTGGTACTAAGATACACACGGCGTGGAAACTCGCTGTAAACAGATCAACCGTAGACATCCGTAGATGTGCATTTACCTCAGTTGCTAACAGCTGGGTTTAGGAATAGTTAGTCCCTTAAGTAAAGATACACACGGCGTGGAAACTCGCCGTAAACAGATCAACCATAGACATCGTAGATGTGCATTTACCTCTGTTGCTAACAGTTGGGTTTAGGAATAGTTAGTCCCTTAAGTAAAGATACACACGGCGTGGAAACTCCCCATAAACAGATCAACCGTAGACATCCGTAGATGTGCATTTACCTCTGTTGCTAACAGCTGGGTTTAGGAATAGTTATTCCCTTAAGTAAAGATACACACAGCGTGGAAACTCGCCGTAAACAGATCAACCGTAGACATCCGTAGATATTTCATTATCCTCTGTAGCTAACAGTGGCTATAGGAATGGTTAGTCCCTCAAAGTATCCTTTGGTACTAGGATATAAATTCCAATTCATCTCGTCGATTATGTGATTGTATCACAAGGTAAAGATAAGAAGGTGATCTATATAACAGTATCTACACATATCATATGTAGTAGTAACTCGTCATATATGATCTATGTAAATGTACTCATCTAAGCGTATCTATGTAAACGTATTCATGTAAGCGGAATCTCTGTAAGAGTATCCCTTCATATAGCATGTAGTCTAGACTCATGAATGAACTGACTCTGGTGTAATTTCTTGTAATAGGGATAATGTTTTGTATACCCTAAACTATTCCTATAATAGTTTACTAGAATGTAATTGTTGAGTGTCCAAGTAGGATTATACACCCTTGCTACCCAAGAGTACCAGAACTGAATTAACTGATGGAACATTTATGACCACATATGTACACATGATCTATAACTAATATTTAAACGACCTTCGGAAGAGTACCCGATATCACAGCAGACCACATCCAAATCGAGGAAAAGGAAACAAGGTGGATAGCCTTCCTAAGTATTTTAAACATTTGTTATATAACTATACATATAGAGTCATGCAATTTATAATATAAAAGCCTAAAAGAAGTTTTTGTAAAACTTTTGAAAAGTTTAATAAATAAGAATTTTTGACTTGATGTCAGTTTATAAATCGGTTAGAAAGACCGTTTGACAATACAATTTAAGTGTCAGAAAACCTTTGTTTGAAGCACAAATATAACAGACTCAAAAGGAAACCTACAGTTTGTAAGACAGTTTCTAAAAGTGTTTCAACATGTAAAAACGTTTGTGAAAACTAATTGAAGTATCTATTAAAGTGTTCATTTGTTCTTGTATATGAATGTTTCTCCTTGCAATAGTATTTCTGCTATATAAAAGTTCCTGATGTTCTCATAAAACTATACCTATTATAGTTTTCTAAAAGTGTGTCTCATTTGTATAGTAATCCCTAGTGAAATGCCCACTTGTTATGAAAGATATAATTTTTGTAGTGCTTAAGATGGACACATATACATACAGTATAAGCAGTGTGTTTGATTTATACAATAATAACAACACTTTTCATTTCAAAAGATATGATGTTATCGTGATACATTTTGCATATGAAAGTTTCCTTATAATAGTTATAAATCACATGTGATTCCGTTGATAAAAAGTATATAATGAAACTTTATATAACATATGATAATTATCGTGTATTTTACTTGTATTCCCCCCCCCCCTTAAAAGCATATAAAAACATTTATAAAACATTTAAAAGAGTGGATTATAGGGGTATGATCTCACTTGATAGATTGAAGAAGGTGAAACGAAAGTCGAGCAGAACTTCGACTGGAAAGAAGTCGATTTCTTGGAAAACTCGGGACTTCGGGACTTGCGTCGTGTGTTGGAGGTGTTACCGGGGCTTCGGGGTAGTTTAGAGGGGCTTAATAGGGTGTAGAAGTAGGAGAAATGATAGAAATGAACAACCAAAGCCGGCTGCCCTCGATTCCTATTTATAGGGTGAATTTTGGGTCTCACGTCGTGAGTTTTTCATAATTCACGACGTGAATTTCGTCCCAAATCATCATGGCATGCGTCACATGTCAAGTGGCTCTGGAAGGGTCATTCAAGGGGCTCACGTCGTGAGTTTTACAAAACTCACATCGTGAGTTCTGACACAGATTCGGGATTCGTGCCCGAACTTCAGAAATTCATAACTTTCGCATCCGAGCTCCGTTTTCGACGTTCTTTATATGCACGCGTAGGTGAGATTATGCTCTACAACTCTCGTTTAGACTCCGTTGGCTAATTTTGATTTATTTTTAGTATATCATTGATATATTATCTTTATATTATTTTTAGTAGGCCGGGACAGGAAAACTCCGTCATAAATCCATAACTTCTTCATCCGACGTCCGTTTTCGTCAGACTTTTTACTGTTGCACTACTATTGTTGAGACCTTCGATTCTCATTTAGTTTGTGTCAGCAAAAAGTCTCTCGATCTCTATTTCGAGTTTTTAGCTGTCTACTGCTGTATTCGTAACTTAGAAAAATCATAACTTCCTCATACGAAGTCATATTTGGACGTTCTTTTTATGTACATTTATGGTTTAATGTTATCTACAACTTTCATTTAGATACTTAAGGCTAAAAAATATTGTATTGAAACTTCACGTTTTTCGTTTAATCGGTGTTGCCGATTTTGCCGAGAATCTTCGGTTGGTCATAACTTCTGCGTTATAACTTGGATTTTAGGATTCTTTATATGTATAAAAACCTTGATACGATTCCTACTACTTTATTTAACCCCGATAATATTTTAGGAAAGTTAAATTTTGATGTAAATTTGACTTGTGATCCATCATATTGCCTCGAAATATCGGGTTGTCACATCATCCCCCTGTTAGAGGGAATTTTGTCCCGAAATTAGAGTTTATGCAGAATTGATAACTTGGATACAGATAGGAGTTCATTTGATGCTCACGTTCCCGGGTGAACTCAGGTCCTCGCTTGGCATTCCAGCGAACCTTTCACTATCGGGATATAGCTTTGTTTCACTTAATTGACTTCACTGGTGTGATAACTCTTCTTGGTCGAATATATGTTGAATGTTTTTGTGGTCTGTGAAAATAGTACACCTTGTACCCTACAAGTAGTGTCTCCAGATCTTCAAAGCAAATATCGCTGCTCCTGACTCAAGTTCATGTGTTGTATAGCTAACTTCTTTCGTCTTAAGCTGTCTTGAGGTATAGGCAGTGAACTTTCCTCTTGTATAAGAATGCAATCAAGCCCTTGGATGGATGCATCACCTTTCACCATGAAATCTTCTATCCCATTTAATAGGGATAATATCGGTGCGGTGCCCCAGGCTTACTTTAGCGTTTGGAACGCACTTTCTTGTTTAAGGACAAGTCCGGTGCACCTCCAAGTGAGAAACTTGACCTAAAGAATCGTCCTCTGAGGAGTTCGTTAAGCTGTCTAGGAAGTTCCAGTATCTTAGTTGGAGTTAGACGATAAGGTGATTTGGCTACTGGGTAGCCCTTGTAACTAAGTCGATTCTGAACTCGAATTGACGTTGTGGTGGTAATCCCGGTAGTTGTTTTGGAAAGGTGTTGGGAAAGTCGCGTACTTTTTGGATGTTCTCAATGTCCTTCACTTCTTGGCTCGTATCGACGATGTGTGCAAGGAATGTGTGATATTCCCTTCGTAAGCGCTTTTGAGCGTAAATACATGAAATGATGCGAAGGTTCGTACTTGATTTGTCTCCGTAAGTAACAAGAGGTTCTTTGATAGGGAGGTTAAGATGAATTGCTTTCCCAAAGTGCTTGGTATCGGCTTGATGTAGACTCAAACAATTCATACTAATTATGACGTCTTCGCTAGAAAGACATTTATAGAGAAGGAGACGTACGCATGAAACTGGTATTATGCGGATCGAATTGACTCAAGTTGTATGATAATGTCGGACTTACTTAGAAGTGTAAGATATCAGATTTGAACATAAAGGAGTTATAGATAAAACACAATGGTGCAACTTTTAACAGAGTTACAGAACTTTAGAGTAAGTACAGGAATACTGCTGCGAACAAAGTATACTACAAAAGGCAAGTATACGCAGCATGAGGGTCCCTTAACTAACGCGATCTCGCAAATGATAAGACTCGAGTTGCACTAGTTTTAAACATGTTTTAAAAACATACATAATACTGACGATTGGAAGTGAACCTATACTATAGTAGGGTCCTTCGTTTCCTCTTTCCATTCTGAGGTCAAACTCCTCCGGATTCGTCGTCGTTCTTCTCTGTTGGACAGTCCCTCTTGAAGTGTCCCATTACGCCACATAGATGGCATATTCGAGAGATTTCGACATTGGTGGTTGAAGTAATGTGTTGGATCTGAGTCTTGTAGTAACGGACGAAGTGTCCCTTTTTATTGCAGTTTAAGCACTGCATTTTCCGACAAGGTCCATGATGGTGATAGTTGCATTTGTTTCACTTTGGGAGATTGCCAGCATACTGTCTGGCCAGGTTAGCGATAACTGGGATACTAGAAGGTATGTTAGTAGGAGGTACAGAAGTCGTCGCTGCGAAGGTTGCCACCGGTTGTTGTCTTTTGCTCGCCCCCCTTGGGGTGATTTGCTTTTAGCCTTAGCCCAGAACTTTCGTTTGTTATTCTTGGGCATGGGATTCGGGGTGTCGTGCTATGTTGTTGCTCGTTGAGGTAGTTGATTGTTACTTGGATTGGAATTATTGTTAACAATCCCGCTAACATTCACGTTGTTAGCGTTAAGGTGGGTCAGAACAGCAGGCACGGCAGCCGAGACTGCAACTTGAAAGGGAGCTGCATCAGTCTGAAGAGTTGGTGTTTGGTTGGTGGGTTGATCGTTTTTCTTTGGCGACATGATTCTGTTACACGGAAAGAGAATGAATTTGTGAGCAAGTATGGTTGAACCTAGATGTAGTTCGATTGTTCAAGTAAAGAGTAAAATTATGTTCTCGAAAGTTTTGTCCTACATCCCTACGATGCAGTCCTAGTACTGAGTGGAAGTGTATTTATGAAGGGGTCGCAAGACGCTTGTCGTTCAAGCCGAGGTATCGTTGGTTGGTGAATAACATGATCCAACCACTAAAAGAGACTTGGAAATGTTTTCGAAGTTAAATTACCATGGTCAAATGACTTGACTATTGCATGATTCAGATAGATCCCAATGAAAGTATGATAAGAGTACTTGAATAAAGAATGACACAGAAATTAGCTGACTGTCAATACCTTTGATATTTATGACATAAAAGTTTGGGAAAATGACCTTGTAAAAGGCCTTACATCATATCCATAGGAGATAGTTCTTGACATCATAAAGACCTAACCAAAAGTACTTAAAGTACAAGGTAGTCACATAGAAAGTACTACACAGAACATTGACAGGAACACGGTTCTTTAAAACAAAGAAGGAAGTAAGGTATCTCTTACTGGGGACAGTCACCCCTATGGTGAACCCTTAGTTCAGTTAGTTGATGTTCCATATCAACCAGGTATCTCTCGTACACTCTCTGGCGTACTTCGAGCTCTATGACTTTGGCTCGGGTTTTCAGCTAGTGCTTGCAGCAGGGTCTCATGGTTTCTCTCTGATCTCTCGTGAGCATCTTCTTGATGAATGGTGCGGAGGGTATGCATTCTCGCATCGGCGACAAATTCGGCAATCTGATGTAGGGCTGTCCTGCCTTGAATCTCATTTCGGGCCACTCTGCGGACCAAGATTGGCAAGATTCTGCCTGCTGAGCCCCCATTGCTCAGGTCGTAAAAGTTTCGGTCGCCAATAAATGGCATGGGCTGATCTTGTCCTTGGCTCCATGTTTCCAAGCATTGCACCTACTTAGGCGTCGGGACATGAAAAGCCGGACGAGGCTTAGGAATTGGAAAGGGAGTTGCTCGGGGTAGGTTCTCCACCTCTGGTTTGGAATTTGCATCGTCTGAAAGGTTTTCATCGCGGTGATCATTCAAAGGGATAGGATGATCATTCTCTGGTTCTTCTCCAAACCAACTAGCTATGACTTCGTTCGGAAGATACTGGTTGCCGTGGGGATGGAGTCTAGCTATGTTTTCTATGCGAGAATTTAAGGCTAAGAGAATAATTATTAGACGAACTATCTAGATAATTATTTAGAAAACCTTCATGAGTTGCATCGCTATTTGTGAAGTGCATACCAGCTATGTGTAATTTAACAGGATAGACCTTCAAATAAGTGACCTTAACTCCGTATTCACACAGAATAGGGGTGAAGTAAAATTTTCACAGATTCTAAGTCTATAACATCCTAATTACATATAGCCTTAGTGTATCCACTTAGCAACTATCAACTTAGTGATGAAGATCCCGTTTTAGTTCTCAAGTATAAAGTACTTATAGTAACACCAAATACTCCTATAGTATTTTAATTTTAGTGTTATGTTCTATTGCTCTCATTGTGGTAGGGTTGGTAAGATTTTAGCATTGTTGCAACCACCCAATTAAACTTAGGCACATGCTAGTCAACCCTCGGATAATATTGGTGATCAGGCTATATCTTCCCAGTTTTGACCATATGTCTCTAAGCCCACTTGTGTTGCCCAACAATCGTAATTCTTTTGTACTGTCCTAGTGACATTGTTTTTAGTATCAATGCAGGCACGTATACTTACTTAAATATTTTATTATTTAAAGTATAAAATCTAAATCAAAGTATTTTTAATCCCATTGTGTTTATAGTTAGTATATCTTTTATAAGTTGATATACTCAATTCACTATAAACAATGCTCTGATACCAATCTGTCACACCCCAAAACCGAGAACGACAGAAACGTTCTGGGGCGGAGAACGTCATGTATGCATCACAACAAATGTAAAGTAGTAAACAAGCAACAAGATCATCCATTGCATTAATAGTATAATTTTAGTTACAAGTGTTTTCTTTCATAGTACAAGACAACATGATAACTTATCAAAATAAAAAACGAGTCTTGACTGCTCCATCTTCTCTAAACCTTGCATCGGCACCTGTCTATTTGTAACCTGAGAATACAAGTTATTTTGAAAGTGTAGGTCAGCATTTAATCTGGTGAGTTCATAAGTATTTAATGTCATTGCTTTGATTAGTTGTTATGAAAGACTGGTGAATGATTGATGAAACATTTAGTATAAGTATGAAAACTCTAGATAATCTCATATTTCCTACTAGTATAAAAGTAGTCTTTTACCAAGACCCGAATGTTTTGAAAGTACGCATCACTTGAAAATGTGACGGTTTTTCCATGTTTAACTATTATTATCAAACCGTAACAGTAATAATATAATAACATATGTTGTATCCTTTGGTACTAAGATACACACAGCGTGGAAACTCGCCGTAAACAGATCAACCGTAGACAATCCGTAGATGTGCATTTACCTCTGTTGCTAACAACTGGATTTAGCAATAGTTAGTCCCTTAAGTAAAGATACACACGGCGTGGAAACTCGTCATAAACAGATCAACCGTAGACATCCGTAGATGTGCATTTATCTTTTTTGCTAACAGCTGGGTTTAGGAGTAGTTAGTCCCTTAAGTAATGATACACACGGTGTGGAAGCTCGCCGTAAACAGATCAACCGTAAACAGCCGTAGGTGTGCATTTACCTCTGTTGCTAACAGCTGGGTTTAGGAATAGTTAGTCCCTTAAGTAAAGATACACACGTCGTGGAAACTCGTCGTAAACAGATCAACCGTAGACATCCGTAGATATGTCATTATCCTCTGTAGCTAATAGTGGCTATAGGAATGGTTAGTCCCTCAAAGTATCCTTTGGTACTAGGATATAAAGTCCAATTCATCTCGTCGATTATGTGATTGTATCACAAGGTAAAGATAAGAAGGTGATCTATATAACAGTATCTACACATATCATATGTAGTACTAACTCGTCATATATGATCTATGTAAATGTACTCATCTAAGCGTATCTATGTAAACGTATTCATGTAAGCAGAATCTCTGTAAGAGTATGTAACACCGTGAATTTCAAAATAATTTATCACAAAGTATAAAACATTTCTCATTTAATTTTCATAAAACATCGAGTTTAAAATCCCAATTCACATCATACAAATCCCAAGATCATATATATATATATCAAAAATATCCCATGCGTGTGTACAGATCAAGCCAGCGCCTTCCCACGGTCATCACTAGTACCTGAAACAACAACACTAACACTGTAAGCACAAAGCTTAGTGAGTTCCCCAAAATACCACACATAACACATATTAGCTACTCGAGGCTATAACTCTGTGGGTCCGTGCACCCAAACTCTGTGAACCCTCAGGTTCTAACTCTATGAACCTTCAGGTTCCAACTCTGTAAACATGCACAACACAAATCACATAGAAATAATGCAGTACAACGCATCACATACATATAGCATACAAATACTCTGTCACATAACTCTGATTACCTACTCAAGGTAATGTATAGTAAGAAGACTCACCCCGTGTATCTTGATAACTCGCGAATCCTGGAAATCACTCGTGTTCGATCCTCCGAGCTATAATCCTCCTATAACATCATATGTCTCTAATTAACACTTTTACCACTAAGGTTGACTACCCTTATCAAGTCAACACTGGTCAACTCTGGTCAACGGTCAACGGTCAATTGTCAACGGTCAACTTTGACCGGACTCGGCGAGTGCACTAAAGTGACTCAGCGAGTCTAAGCGTTTTCACCAACTCTCTAGGATTCCCTTTTTGACATGTCGAGTACTCTCCTGACTCGACGAGTTCCACCTGGCATGAATCGCGGGGCTACCACGACTCAACTCGCCGAGTCTCAAGAACAACTCGGCGAGTTCCAGTTCGACTCAGTCCACCTGTCAACCCTCTCTAACTCTCCCTAACTCACTCAGTTAACCCATAACTCGGCAGGACCACTCGCTGAGTGGTTAAGGACAATCTTCATGCTACTCGCCGAGTCTGTTCTTCAGACTCGGCGAGTCCATGCCATGCATCAACCCAATCTAGCTTCTGAGGTCAGATCCGCTCCATCCACTCATAGATCTGGCCCTCCTAAGCTCATTCATCACGTAAAGTTCATATCTTGGTTACCATGCAACACCTACAAGGCTCTTTTAAGAGAAATGACCTCTAAGATGGCAACCCTAGTCTCCAATCCAAAAGGAAGGACATAAAGCATGACATTAGGGACTCTCTGGACCTACTAAGGTCTAGATCTAAGCACCATATCCCCATGGGACCTCTCACACTTTAAATACAAAGTAAATAAGGCATGAAGAAACCCTAGATTTGACCATATCAACAAAAACACGAGAATAAGCTCTGAGTGATACCTCAAGAAGCCTCCTCTGATGAAATGAAAGTAGATCCAAGCTCCCCAACTCTTCTAGCTTGACCTTCCTCTTCCTTTCTTGCAAAAACACACAAATTTGGTGAACAATGGCCTCTTATCTCACTCACAAAAACCCTCAGCTGTTTTGGTGCTCTCAAGATCCAGTAGCCGCAATGAAGGGCCATAAGGTCCCTTAAATAGGGCTTAGGACCGGGAAATTAGGGTTTCATTAAACAGCAAGGACTCGTCGAGTCCATTCCTTGGACTCGCCGAGTCCAGGCGCGAACCCGCGTCTTGAACCGCGATCCTACTCGGCGAGTTTGAGCTCCAACTCGCCGAGTCCCCTCACAAAAATCCAAAAATATAAGCATAAATGATACCTGGAAATCCGGGCTGTGACAATTCTCCCCTACTAGAACTAGACTTCGCCCTCGAAGTCTCGCTCTACAAATAGCTCCGGATGTTGCTCACGCATCTCACGCTCCGGCTCCCAAGTCATCTCTGATCCCTTTCGATGCTGCCACTGAACCAACACCAGGGGTACCTCCTTGTTCCTCAAAACCTTGACGTTCCGATCTCTGATCACCACTGGTCTCTCAGCGTAATTCAGGCTCGCATCCACCTGAATATCCTCTAATGGAACCACTGCCGACTCGTCGGCTATACACTTCCTGAGTTGCGACACATGAAAAGTGTCATGAATCTGCCCCAACTCTGCTGGCAAATCCAACCGATAGGCTACCCGGCCTACCCTCACGATCACACGGAAAAGACCAATATATCGGGGCCCCAACTTGCCCCTCTTCCTGAATCGAATCACTCCTTTCCAAGGAGAGACCTTCAGGAGAACAAGGTCGCCGACCTGAAACTCAAGCTCGGACCGGCGTCTGTCTGCATAACTCTTCTGTCGGCTCTGAACGGTCAACAACCTCTGTCTGACCTGCTGAATCTGCTCTGACGTCTGAAGTACGATCTCTGTACTGCCCATCACCCTCTGTCCAACCTCTCCCCAACAAATGGGAGTCCGACACCTCCTCCCATACAACAGCTAAAAGGGTAGCATACCAATGCTCGAATGATGGCTGTTGTTGTAGGAAAACTCTGCCAAGGATAAATACGCATCCCAACTACCCCCGAAATCCAACACACATGCTTGGAGCATGTCCTCAAGCGTTTGAATCGTCCACTCACTCTGACCGTCTGTCTGGGGATGATAGGCGGTACTAAAATGCAGTCTAGTACCCAACTCCTCATGGAACTTCTTCCAGAACTTGGAAGTGAAACGTACATCACGGTCTGAAACAATCGAGATCGACACACCATGCCGAGATACCACTTCCCTCACATACACCTCCGCCAATTTCTCTGCTGAAGAACTCTCACTGATGGCAAGGAAGTGAGCGCTCTTCGTCAACTGTCCACAATCACCCAAATTGCATCAACTCCCTGGCAGTCCTCGGCAATTTGGTGATGAAATCCATAGTGATCTGTTCCCACTTCCACTCAGGAACCTCCAATGGCTGCAACTTACCATGCGGCCTCTGGTGCTCGGCCTTAACCCTACGGCAGGTCAAGCACCTCTCAACAAACCATGCAACATCCCTCTTCATACAGGGCCACCAATACTCCTTGCTCAAATCCAAATACATCTTAGTGGCCCCCGGATGGATCGAAAATTTCGACCGATGAGCCTCCTCCATCAAAATGGTACGCGTTCCTCCCACAAACGGCACCCAGATACGTACCTGAAATGTCATAAGCCCCCGACCATCGGTAACGAACTCTGAAACCAAACCAACAACCCGTTCCCTCTTCTGCATCTCAGGTTGCACAGCCTCGGCCTGTGCCCCACGAATGGCGTCCAATACCGGAGCTATCACAGTCAATCTCAAACATACATCCCACAGTGGAGTGCTCTCCGCCCTGCGGCTCAACGCATCGGCTACCACATTAGCCTTGCCTGGGTGGTACAGGATCTCACAATCATAATCCTTGACCACATCCAACGACCTTCTCTGTCGCATATTTAGGTTGGGCTGATCCATCAAATACTTCAAACTCTTATGGTCCGTGTATATCGTACACCGAACCCCATACAAGTAGTGACGCCAAATCTTGAGGGCGAACACCACTGCCCCCAACTCTAGATCATGGGTGGGATATGTCATCTCATGAGGCTTCAGCTGCCTCGATGCATATGCTATCAGATGCCCTCTCTGCATCAGCACCGCTCCCAGCCCCAAAATCGATGCATCACAATATACCACAAAGTCCTCCATCCCTTCCGGGAGAGCTAATACCGGGGCTTCGCACAACCTTTGACGAAGTGTCTGAAAGGAGGCATGCTGCTCGGGGCCCCATGAAAAAGCAACACCCTTCCGGGTCAATCTGGTGAGTGGCACTGCGATCTTGGAGAAATCCTTGATAAATCTCCGATAATACCCTGCCAATCCTAGGAAACTCCTGATCTCAGAGGGTGACTTCGGCACCTCCCAACTCATCACCGCCTCAACCTTGGCCGGATCGACCAATATCCCTTCCTGGTTAACAAGATGTCCTAAGAACTGGACCTCCCGCAACTAGAAATCACACTTGGAGAATTTGGCATAAAGCTTCTCCGATCTCAGAACTCCAAGAACCACTCTCAAATGCTCCTCATGCTGCTCTCTAGATCTCGAATATACCAGAATGTCATCAATAAATACAATCACCGACCGATCCAACATCGGCCTACATACTCGGTTCATGAGATCCATGAACAGCGCCGGGGCAATGGTGAGCCCAAAAGGCATCACCACAAACTCATAATGCCCATAACGCGTCCTGAACACTGTCTTCTGGACGTCCTTATCCCACACTCTCACCTGATGATATCCAGACCTCAAATCGTTCTTGGAGAACCAAGATGCTCCCTGCAACTGATCGAACAAATTGTCGATCCTCGGTAACGGGTAACGGTTCTTGACCGTCAGCTTGTTCAACTCCCGGTAATCAATGCACATCCGGTGTGAACCATCCTTCTTCTTGACGAACAGAATAGGCGCTCCCCACGGCGAGCTGCTCGGCAAAATAAATCCCTTCCCTAGCAGCTCCTGAAGCTGCGAGGATAACTCTTGCATCTCTGGAGGTGCAAGCCGATAAGGCACCTTAGCGATAGGCGCAGCCCCCGGAACGAAATCGATACTGAACTCCACTTGCCTCACAAGAGGCACACCCGGCAACTCCTCGGGAAAAACATCTGGGAACTCACGCACCACCGGAACTTCCTCAACTGAACTCGGCCTCTCGGAATCCACCGCGTATTCATCACATACGCCACAAAACCCTTACAGCCCTACTGTAGACACTGCCTCGCCCTAGCGGCCGAACAAAACGCTAATCCCGAACGTGTACCCTCGCCGTACACCGAAAGAACTCCCCCACTAGGGTCTCGTATGGTCACCAGCTGACGCTCGCAGTCGATAACTACACCGAATCTGCTCAACCAGTCGATGCCCACAATGACACAGACATCTCCCATCACAATAGGAACCAGATCAATCGGAAACTCAACACCGAAAATCTCTAACATGCATCCCCGGAGAACCTCCGTGGCTTAAATCACTCTCTCGTCAGCTATGAAAACTCTCAGAGACCGAGTCAACGCCTCACGACTAACACTGATATGCTGACGAAAGGCCAAAGACACAAAAGACCGACTCGCACCCGAGTCAAATAACACTAAAGCAGGTACAAAGTTCACAAGGAAAGTACGTACGCATAATATAATATAAGCATAATATCTCAGCATCAAAATAAATACACAAATGAAAACATACCAGCCACAACATCAGGCGCAGTGCGGACCTCCTCTGCGGTCAGCTGAAAGGCTCTTCCTCGAGCTCTTGGCACCTCGGCCTTCACTGGCCGACTCTTAGTAGCTTTGATGGCGGCAGGGGCAGATCCCTGAGAAGCTCCTCGCAACTACGGACACTCCACCTTCCGGTGTCCGGTCTGGTTGCAGTGAAAACACAATTCAAACCCCTTGGGGTAGTCCCTGGCCATATGCCCCTCCTTGCCACATTTGTAGCACCCGCTCGGCAGACTTCATCATGACCCTTGCCACACTTCCCACAAGTGCGGCCCTTCTGGCTCCCTGGTTTGGGATCAGCGGGCTTGGCCCGCTTGGTTGCCGGTTGAGACTGTGCCGGTCGCTGATCCCTCCCCTAAGACTCCGCCTCCTCCCTGGCCTGAGTCTCTAGCTCAATCTCCCTCTTCCGGGCATTTGCCTGAAGCTCGGCCAATGTCTGGTACGAGGAGTTCACCTCGAACTCCCGAATGTCCCGCCTTAAGATACTCAGATAGCGGCTCGTACGTGCCTGCTCCGTAGACACGTGCTCAGGGCAGAACATCGCCCTCTCATGGAACATCTAGGTAATCACCGTAACCGACTCAGTAGCCTGCTTGAGGGTCAGAAACTCCTGGGCCAAATGCTCCCTCTCCACCTGGGGAACGTACTCATCTCGGAAAATGGCAGTGAACTTCTCCCAGGTCACTGCCGCAATCTCAGCAGGCGTGAAATGCGCCGTCACAAACTTCCACCAGTCCTTCGCTCCCAAGCGAAGCTAGTTCAGCGCGAACCGAACCTTCAAATGCTCAGGAGATTAGCAAGTGAAGAAACACCCCTATATATCAGAAATCCACCTCATAGCTGCCACCGGATCCTGGGTCCCATCAAACTCTGGTGGTTTTGTGTTGCTGAACTCCCGGAACAGCAACGCATCACCACCTTGCGGCCTCGCGGCAGCAATAGCTGCGGTGGCCGCTGCATCAGCAGCATCAGAAAGAGCGGCATAACGCTCGTCAAAGGTCTCAATCAGCATGGTCTTAATAGACCCAAACATCTCCGGTATCTCTGCCCTGATGACCGCAGCCACCTCCTCATGTATGAACCAGCGGATCTCCTCATCACTGGTACCACTACTCTCAGGCATCAAACGTGTCCTCACCATGATCTACCTCTGAAATACAACATACGATAAATTAGAACCCATACGAGCATACTCACACTCGTCCGCACCAAACGTGTCCTCACCATGATCTACCTCCTTGATCCTTGGTATTCCAAAGATTCTTACTTGCGCTGTTACACCGCTCCGGAGCTTTCAGTAATACGGGCCCAATACTACTGTCCGCACCATATCAGAGTACACCCCAAGTCCTCCTCTTCGGATCCCAAATTCCAAGTACTCTATCATGCATATACCACTCTCTAATAGATCCCTCATAAGCCCCTCACTGCTATCTAGTCACTCTCAAGCATCTCATAGCAGCTCACCTCTTCCTAGGCTAACGCATCACAAATCAGGCCACTCTAGTCCTACTAGCAATACCTAGCCTACTCTAGCATGCAAATACATCATATCAATATCAATATCACATAACATAAAGGTATTTTGAGAAATCACCGTTCGGGCGTGGAATCGTACACACAACTCTGCTCTGCGTTTTTTTTTTTCAAAAATCTTTTAGTCTTTTGAAAATTCTTCTCAAATCCTCAGTTTGAGTTCAAATACGCCCGAAGGTGTACTCGAATCCCTCACACCAAGGCTCTGATACCAACTTGTAACACCGTGAATTTCAAAATAATTTTTCACAAAGTATAAAACATTTCTCATTTAATTTTCATAAAACATCAAGTTTAAAATCCCAATTCACATCATACAAATCCCAAGATCATATACATATATCAAAAATATCCCATGCGTGTGTACAGATCAAGCCGGCGCCTTCCCACGGTCATCACTAGTACCTGAAACAACAACACTAACACTGTAAGCACAAAGCTTAGTGAGTTCCTCAAAATACCACACATAACACATATTAGCCACTCAAGGCTATAACTCTGTGGGTCCGTGCACCCAAACTCTGTGAACCCTCAGGTTCTAACTCTGTGAACCTTCCGGTTCCAACTCTATAAACATGCACAACATAAATCACATAGAAATAATGCAGTACAACACATCACATACGTATAGCATACAAATACTCTGTCACATAACTCTGATTACCTACTCAATGTAAAGTATAGTGAGAAGACTCACCTCGTGTATCTCGATAACTCGCGAATCCTGGAAATCACTCGTGCTCGATCCTCCGAGCTATAATCCTCCTATAACATCATATGTCTCTAATTAACACTTTTACCACTAAGGTTGACTACCCCTATCAAGTCAACATTGGTCAACTCTGGTCAACGGTCAATGGTCAACTTTGACCGGACTCGGCGAGTGCACTAGAGCGACTCGGCGAGTCTAAGCGTTTTCACCAACTCTCTAGGATTCCCTTTTTGACACGTCGAGTACTCCCCTGACTCGACGAGTTCCACTTGGCATGAATCGTGGGGCCACCACGACTCAACTCGCCGAGTCTTAAGAACAACTTGGCGAGTTCCAGTTCGACTCATTCCACCTATCAACCCTCTCTAACTCTCCCTGACTCACTGAGTTAACCCATAACCCGGCAAGACCACTCGCTGAGTGGTTAAGGACAATCTTCATGCTAGTCGCCAAGTCTGTTCTTCAGACTCGGCGAGTCCATGCCATGCATCAACTTTATCTAGCTTCTGAGGTCAGATTCGCTCCATCCACTCATAAATCTGGCCCTCCTAAGCTCATTCATCACGTAAAGTTCATATCTTGGTTACCATGCAACACCTACAAGGCTCTTTTAGGAGAAATGACCTCTAAGATGGCAACCCTAGTCTCCAATCTAAAAGGAAGGACATAAAGCATGACATTAGGGACTCTCTGGACCTACTAAGGTCTAGATCTAAGCACCATATCCCCATGGGACCTCTCACACTTCAAATACAAAGCAAATAAGGCATGAACAAACCCTAGATTTGACCATATCAACAAAAACACGAGAATAAGCTCTGAATGATACCTCAAGAAGCCTCCTCTGATGCAATGAAAGTAGATCCAAGCTCCCCAGCTCTTCTAGCTTGACCTTCCTCTTCCTTTCCTGCAAAAACACACAAATTTGGTGAACAATGGCCTCTTATCTCACCGACAAAAACCCTCAGCTGTTTTAGTGCTCTCAAGATCCAGGTAGCTGCAATGAAGGGCCATAAGGTCCCTTAAACAGGGCTTAGGACCGGGAAATTAGGGTTTCATTAAATAGCGAGGACTCGCCGAGTCCATTCCTTGGACTCGCCGAGTCCAGGCGCGAACCCGCGTCCTGAACGGCGATCCTACTCGGCGAGTTTCAGCTCCAACTCGCCGAGTCCCCTCACAAAACTCCAAAAATATAAGCATAAATGATACTAGGAAATCCGGGTTGTTACAGAGTATCCCTTCATATAGCATGTAGTCTAGACTCATGAATGAACTGACTCTGGTGTAATTTCTTGTAATAGGGATAATGTTTTGTATACCCTAAAGTATTCCTATAATAGTTTACTAGAATGTAATTGATGAGTGTCCAAGTAGGATTATACACCCTTGCTACCCAAGAGTATCATAACTGAATTAACTGATGGAACATTTATGACCATATATGTTCACATGATATATAACTAATATTTAAACATTTCTTATATAACTATACATATAGAGGCATGCAATTTATAATATAAAAGCATAAAAGAAGTTTTTGTAAAACTTTCGAAAAGTTTAATAAATAAGAATTTATTACTTGATGTCAGTTTATAAATCGGTTAGAAAGACCGTTTGACAATACAGTTTAAGTGTGAGAAAACCTTTGTTTGAAGCACAAATATAACAGACTCAAAAGGAAACCTACAGTTTGTAAGACAGTTTCTAAAAGTGTTTCAACATGTAAAAACGTTTGTGAAAACTAATTGAAGTATCTATGAAAGTGTTCGTTTGTTCTTGTATATGAATGTATCTCCTTGCAATAGTATTTCTGGTATATAAAAGTTCGTGATGTTCTCATAAAACTATACCTATTATAGTTTTCTAAAAGTGTGTCTCGTTTATACAATAATAACAACACTTTTCATTTCAAAAGATATGATGTTATCGTGATACATTTTGCATATGAAAGCTTCCTTATAATATTTATAAATCACATGTGATTCCATTGATAAAAAGTATATAATGAAACTTTATATAACATACGATAATTATCGTGTATTTTACTTGTATTCCCCCCCCCCCCCTAAAAGCTTATAAAAACATTTATAAAACATTTAAAAGAGTGGATTATAGGGGTATGAACTCACTTGATAGATTGAAGAAGGTGAGACGAAAGTCGAGCAGAACTTCGACTGGAAAGAAGTCGATTTCTCGGAAAACTCAGGACTTCGGGAGGTACGTCGTGTGTTGGAGGTATTACCGGGGCTTCGGGGTAGTTTAGAAGGGCTTAATAGGGTATAGAAGAAGGAGAAATGATAGAAATGAACAACCAAAGCCAGCTGCCCTCGATTCCTATTTATAGGGTGAATTTTGGGTCTCACGTCGTGAGTTTTTCATAATTCACGTTGTGAGTTTCGTCCCAAATCGTCATGGCATGCGTCACATGTCAAGTGGCTCTGGAAGGGTCATTCAAGGGGCTCACGTCGTGACTTTTACAAAACTCACGTCGTGAGTTATGACACAGATTCGGGATTCGTGCCTGAACTTCAGAAATTGCACTACTATTGTTGAGACCTTCGATTCTCTTTTAGTTTGTGTCGGCAAAAAGTCTCTCGATCTTTATTTCGAGTTTTTAGCTGTCTACTTCTATATTCGTAACTTAGAAAAATCATAACTTCCTCATACGAAGTCAGATTTGGACGTTCTTTTTATGTACATTTACGGTTTAATGTTATCTACAACTTTCATTTAGATACTTAAGGCTAAAAACTATTGTATTGAAACTTCGCGTTTTTCGTTTAATCGGTGTTGCCGGTTTTGCCGAGAATCTTCGGTTGGTCATAACTTCTTCGTTATAACTCGGATTTTAGGGTTCTTTATATGTATGAAAACCTTGATACGATTCCTACTACTTTATTTAACCCAAATAATATTTTAGGAAAGTTAAATTTTGACGTAAATTTGACTTGTGATCCATCATATTGCCTCGAAATATCGGGTTGTCACAAATTTCCACCATGAAAACGAAATAATTTATTAGGTTTTTGCTGGATTTGAAACTCCTAGATCTTTTGAGATTCATTGAACTTTCAATGGCATGTTTTAATCTCGAGTGTGCCCTTCAGTTTTTTGTGACTAGGATGCCGAGGATCACAAAACATGGTGTGAATAACCATGCAAATATACTTGGTACCCTTAATATTTACCCCTTAATCGATGTACCGGTTAACCACACGCGCTCCACTGATACTATGATAAACATTAAGTTTCCCTTTGCCTACCTTGTTAACTCCAGCTAGTGTGTCGATTAACCACACGCGCTCCACTAACCGACTTAAGCAAAGTGCAAAGTGTAATTTCATGGGTTAGCACCAAATTCACATTTTCCTCAAGTAACTAAGATTGGTAATTTATAAAAGGTTTAGTTACTTTATATTTATCATTAATACTTTTAATGAAGGTAGAATTCTAGTCCTTGTCCTACCCGTTCGGCTAACGACCCTCCACCAATCAAGGAAGCAGTGGGTAAGAGTGGACACCCATTAAACTGCCTTTTTATAGGCAGTAACCTTATACCCCCTTATATATCGGCTTCGTGAATGAGGCCTACTAATGGTTAGACTGACTTGCTCTTATACATATATATTATTAACTTATAACACTATAAAATATAAGGGTTGAATT
This sequence comes from Lactuca serriola, assembly GCF_051521515.1. Lineage (NCBI taxonomy): Eukaryota > Viridiplantae > Streptophyta > Magnoliopsida > Asterales > Asteraceae > Lactuca > Lactuca serriola. The sequence continues at coordinate 376,061,858 of NC_136411.1, forward strand.
TTAACTTTTAAAATTCTATGGGCTTAACTTGGAATTAAAGTATTTATAAGGGAAAACATTTCAAATTCCAAAACTTTAGGGCAGGTTTTGAAACTATTCAAAACTATTCAATTCCATAACTTATGTGTTTACAGTAGTTTTAAACCAAAAAATCTTCAAGTTCCATAACTCGAGGACAAGTTATGGAAGACTTTAAACTATTAAAAGAATATGACTTTTCTTTTTTCGTAACCTATGGAAATATTTATGAGTTTTATGAATCTTAAATGTGACTTTTGCATATAACTTCATGTAATTAGCCTAACCATTAAACTAATACAAAACATGAATCTATTGACAATTATCTTTTAAGTTGGATTAGCATGAACATTACCACACCAAAAACAGGTTTATAAGTTGAAAAACAGCTTAGGGTAATGTTCCTAGTCATTTCCAGTTAAAACAGTCGAAGATATACTGTCTGGGGGTCCAATTCGTCGAGTCCACGAACCAACTAGGCGAGTTGGATGAGTTTTTCCTTGGACTCGTCGAGTCCCTTCATGGACTCGGCGAGTCTGCTGTCCAGACAACATAAAAACTTTGATTTTCAGCCAATTTTGCAAGTATAACAAGGAAACAAGCCTAGTCTCTGATACCACTCATGGGTTTTGAGCATTCTAACACACCTAAGTGTACATACAACCCTAAATACCTTGGATCTATGTCTTCTCTATTATACATGTAAATATGAATATTCCAAGGTATTACCCTATCTAGCATACAATATTTTGATACTTGGGTAATATAACAAGTTAGAATACATAACTCTTGATGTAGCTTGACTCCATGAAGCTCGAGAGCCTATTTCCCCAAGTGTGACACCTCAAATGGCTCACACAACATCATCAACACTTGGAATAACCATGAGAAGAAGAAACTTTATGCTCAAATCGGCTAGACCTCATATATGTATCATTAGTGCCAATTTCTTGAGCTAAAGGGGTCCTTATATAGTGTGGCTACTAGGGTTACACCATGTAACTCATGACTTTACCCATTCTATATACTCCATGGGTTTTAACCTCCATTGAGTATCCATGGGTCACCACATGGGTTAAACCCAGCATAAGGAATCTTGGATCATAAGCCCACATATATAAGAATGAATGATTTACACAATCAATCCCCATACATTTAATTAATCACTTTTGATCACTAAATTTAGTCTAAATTTATTCGTGATCAATACTAATTAAATAACATGATTTCATATTAATATATTAGAACTTATAATATATTAATATGTCACAAATGTCCTCTCCTCACAAACGGTCTATCCAAATGTTTTGATGCCATGCAACCCAAATGGACCATGCCGAGTCGGGTCAAGTACATACCGATTATAGTTATGGACATAGACACTAATCTAACACTTTCTACCTTAGGGACTCAAATAGAAACAAGGGTGGCAATCCCAAGTCTAAGAATCGAATTTGATCCATAAAGCTTCATCCTTGGGACCACAAAGGAACCAAAACCCAAAAATCGTAGATCTAAGAGATGAATGATCAATTTCAAAACTTTATACCTTCATCAAGCTGAGAATGAGTCCTAAAAGCCAGATCCATAAGCTCCTCCTTGCTTCCCATCTTTGCATCAAATTCTATCTTCATGAAAATGGATGAAACACCCCAAAAAAAGACTCCATAAGCTCAAAATGCCCCAATGGATAATATATGACGATTTCTAGGGTTTAGAGGGGTGGAGGCTGAAGGTATTAGGCTTAGGTTATGAGATAAAGAGCTTAAATAGCGTCCATGACCCTAAAATAGGGTTCTGATCTGACTGGCGTACACCCAGTGTACTCCGAAGAATATTCCCGACCATCCTGGTCAGTATGCCCAACGTACTCCAAGGTACGCCCAGCATACTTCCTTCTTCACTAGTATGCCCAGCGTACTCTTTGTATACAGACCGTGTACTCGGCTAAGCCTGAAAACCACGAAACTTCCGAAGGCCATAGATTCTTCATTATAAGCCCGATTTTGACGAACCTTATATCCACAAAAAGGTGATGAGAAGCCCCACACTTCTATGAACTCATACCTTCCTTAAGACCTTTCGAACAAAAGTCCATTTTCCACAAAAGCCCGAATGGCCACTTTATTGAAATACCCTTAGACTCCAAAACATGAACCGAACACCCGAATCACTTCTAATACATCACCCACAACCAAATGAGCCTAGATCTTACCTTTTCAAAAGTCCTAATCCTTATGATGACCGATCTTCAGGACACATACTCAAACTAAGAATCAATTCGAAAAAGGATGTTTGAACTCTCTCCCACTTGAATTAGATTTCATCCTCGAAATCCATCCTTCCTTCCCAGTACATCCAACAATCTGATCCATACTTCCACAATCCAGAATAAACACAGCCTCCCTAAGGCAACCGATACCACCCCTAAAAGGACCTTCCAACCTAAAGAAAAGAACGAACCTGAAACCCTTTGGAATAAAACCACCTCTTACCAATAATGGCAACCCGTTTTGAGCCCAACTAATACTGAAACCCGGCATTCCGAGGGACACAACCGTTACCCTGATCATTCAATGGACAATAAGAGGAAAAAGGACCCAACCACACCAGACTCTCTTCAATCCTCATTATCTCGATGTTACCACCTAAATGAATTCGCTTACCATAACCAAATGTCGAATGCCCACATTCGGGATACCGGTTTCCTACCTGGTTGTTGAATCGACTAGAAACCACACAATCTCCCATGTAACCTCTGAAGCGACCTCGTCTAGCAGTAGTTTCCCTACCGCCACTCATGACTCTATCAATCCTTCTGACACATCCAATCATCATAACCTGACAACCTATCGCCACTGAATCCAATATAATAGCGCGCGCTACCTGAATACAGTAGTCTTTCATCATGCCCAATCTCCTTCGCTTTGTCGTTTCCTGATTCCAACATGTCGTGGCCCTATTAGTGATCGAACCAGCCCGAGACACATCATGATCGCTTAAGCTACCATCAAACTGAACAAAATCCTATATTGAACATGCGCGAACCCCTATTCGGAATCCTTTCCGAAATGAGTCAATACCCCACTAGTACCTCGAGATCCATAATGCACCATAACTTCCGACATCCCTTACCTTATCGATAAATAGATACCCTTAGCTGATCCCCGAGACTACCAGTCTCTCACCCAGTCCAACCACCAGGTTCCCAAGAGATCAAATATCAGGACTACCCAGCCATAGCCCTACTGTGTGACGTACCACTTATCCATAAAATCCTGCAACTCAAGGTCCAAACAATTGACTCAAAAGTCTCTACCAGTTCTATTCTGAATTCCCAAAACCGTCCGATCTCGCCCATAGATAACCGATCGAATGTTGTTTTGGAAGGGTTATTCATAGGTTTCGAAGCTCTACCTTCGCAGAGCCCGGTTTTCAACGACGAAAGTCATATTTAGAGTCGAAGTATTGCCCAAATTAATATTTTAGCCCCCGGTTATTTCACGGTGAGTTTAATATATAGGAACAATTGTATGTTATTTGTTATATGTGCTACGTGCCTTTCGGTGTTATTATTCCGGGTTATTTTTATTTTCTATTTTTAATAGCAAGGAAATACCTTTGACCATGTGATCAGTGAAAGGACTTAGATTCACGTTGGTACTGGTATGTAGCCTCTGGCCATGTAGAACATGTCTCCGTAAGAGAATGAATTCTATTCCATGGTATTGGCAGAAGATTAGACAGGGCTTTAAGCCTGGAATCTATCAAAATGTTAATCCGAAGTTGTATATCTTTTGGGCCGTTTGGGCCAAAGCTTTATTGATGTATATCAAGCATGGAAATTTTTATGTTTCATTGATTGTATATCTTTATAGCAAATCAATGATTGATATGGAATGTTTGTCACATGATTCACATATACCCTTGTTTTTCCTTGTTCCTCTTTGCTTCTGCCATATTAAAGTATATATGGCATAACGTTATATTGTATCTATTATTGAACTCACTAAGCGTCACCGCTTACCCTCTCAATGTTTAACAAATTGCAGGAGATAAGCATCCAATATAGTTATATACTGGTAGAAGATTTTTGAATAGTTTGAAACTATTGTATCGATAGAAGCTTATGATTAGTTTGAAACTATTGTATTTTGCACTCCCATATGTATAAAACTATAGAATCCTGGGAAGTTATGTAATATATAACACTTTAAAATAGTCGGTTTGTATCCAGTTGTTTGTAACCTTTTTATCAATGTAAATTATTGTTTTTATGAGTATGCAAGTAGCATGTTTTGGAGTAACTATATTGTCGAGTATGAAAGTTTGGGTCTTTCATAAATACGAAAGTTAGGGCCTTTCAATCATGGTATCAGAGCATAGGAAATATATGAGTAAAAGTATTAGGTAATAATTAACCCTAATATTCTAAAATACAATGTTACTCCGTATTGCAGAGCAATGGTTGAACATGTTAGTAGACATACCCCTGAGGTTGGTGGAGGTCCTCAACCCGAGGAAGTGAATACTCCAGTATCTCCTCGTGAGGAGCGACTCTTGGGTAAACTTACTGGTGTTATTCGACCGACTCTCGAAGAACACAAAAAAGAATGGTGATAAGGGAAAACAGAAAGCCATTGGAGAATCTTCAAAAGAAGAGGTGAAGCGTCCCTCGTTCAAATATTTCAATAGTAGTGGTGCTACAAAGTTTTCCGGTGTTCTCAATCCCATTATTGTTCTTACTTGGATCCAGAACATAGAGAAAGTGTTTCGTATTTCTCATGTGGATAATGAAGACAAGGCTAACTATGCTTCCGCAATGCTCATCGGAGAAGCCTTGGTCTGGTGGGAAGCAACATATGAAGCTCTCAACAGGTTTGACCAGGAGAATTTAGCCTGGGAAATGTTTAAAACTCGTTTGCTAGAGAAGTATTGTCCTCTAGACATGAGGAGGAGATTGGAGAAGGAATTCCTCGAGCTTAAACAAGGAGGAATGACTGTGAATGAGTATGAAACTCAGTTTAATCAAAGAGCAAGGTTTGCTACAAAGTATATTCCAACTGAAGACGAGAAAATTCAGTTATTCATGGAGGGACTACGACATGAGATCCACGATTTCGTTGCCAATCGAGAAGTTCTGTCATTCGATAAAGTCGTTGAATATGCTCGAAGACGTGAGCATGACTTCGAAATACGTGGGGCCATTATTACTGCTCCGAAGCATCCACGTACTGAAAGAACTGTTCCTGTTCCTTCTTTTCTACCAGCTCAATCCATTCGGACTGAACCTGGTAATCAAGTTCAAACTCAAAGTGTCTCTCGTGGACGCGGTAGATGACAATCTTTTTCTATGCAAATGCCTTCATGTCGTATTTGTGGAAGGAATCATCCAGGCCAATGCAAAATAGACAAGGAATCCATTGTCTGTTATGGATGCGGAGAAAAGGATCATATAAATCCAACTTGCCCAAGAAAGGATGTTACTTGCTATGCAAGTGGTATTACCGGCCACAAGAAGCGTTTTTGCCCTACTCTTACTAGTCAGATGACGGGAAGTCATGCTTCTGTTCAACAACCGGTGAGAAGCCAAGTCCCTGTTCAACAATCAAAGGGTACTCCAACTGAAAAGGAGGAGGTGGCAAAGGCTAGGGGTCGTGCATTCCAGATTACCTCAGAGGAGGCACGCGAGGTCCTAAATGTTGTGACGGGTACATTTCTTGTCAACTCTAGACCTGCTCACATCTTATTTGATTCTAGTGCCTCAGATTCTTTTGTGTCTTATGAATTTGCGTATTCCTTTCAAATTGCTTGATTTGTACTCGCGCAACCATTTCAAGTAGATACTGCGGGAAGTATATCATTACTTGCTGATAAAGTCTATAGGGATTGTGTTATAGAAATTGAAGGCTATACTTTTCTCGCTAACCTGATCCCTATCTCCTTGCCCAACTTTGATATTATTCTCGGCATGGATTGGTTATCAAAGAACCACGCAGAACTCTTATGCTATGAAAAGATAGTACACATTCCTATTGAAGGGGAGAATCCTATCTATGTCTACGGTGAACAAAGACTCTTAAAAATAATCTCTTTCCTCGAAGCTTGTAAATTCGTATCGAAAGGGTGTTCTATCTATCTGGCCTACACAGTTGTTGTCTCAAAAGAGGAGAAGAAAATTGTAAATGATGTTCTAGTTGTTAACGAATATCCTGACGTTTTCCCTGATGACTTGCCTGGCCTTCCTCCGGATAGACAAGTAGAATTCCAAATTGACCTTGTGCCTGGTGCTGCTCCAATTGAAAAGACTCCTTATCGTCTTGCGCCAGTTGAGATGAAAGAAATTATGATCCAACTGCAAGAACTACTTGATACGGCTTTCATTTGACCGAGTACCTCTCCCTGGGGTGCTCCGGTACTGTTTGTCAAGAAGAAAGATCGATCGATGCGGATGTGCATTGATTATCGTGAGTTGAATAAGGTGACTATCAAGAACAAGTACCCACTACCTCGCATCGACGATTTGTTCGATCAACTTCAGGGTGTTAGCTATTTTTCAAAAATTGATTTAAGATCTGGCTATCATCAGTTGAAAGTTCACGAGTAGGATGTACCGCAGACTGCTTTTCGTACTCGATATGGGCATTATGAATTCCTTGTTATGCCGTTTGGTTTAACAAACACTCTGGCTGTATTCATGGATATGATGAATCGGGTATGCCGCCCAATGCTCGATAAATCAGTCATCGTATTCATTGATGATATTCTAATCTATTCCAAGTCTGAAGTTGATCATGCTATTCATATTCGTGCAGTATTGGAACTTCTTCGAAAGGAGAAACTATATGCTAAATTCTCGAAATGTGAATTTTGGCTTCGCCAAGTTCAATTTCTCGGCCATGTTATTTCTAGTGATGGTGTATTAGTAGATCCTATCAAAATCGAAGCCATTCAAAATTGGGAAGTGCCCCGTAATGCTTCCGAAATTTGCAGTTTCTTGGGTCTCGCAGGATATTACCGGAGATTCTGTGACAACCCGAAATTTCCATTTTGTACGAACATTATCTATTCAATAGAAGCTAGACTAGTTTCAATGAATTTCAGACTTTTCCGAATAAGTTTGTGTACATTAGGGCTTATGTTTATGGAGATATCAGGAGAGTGGATGCTCATGGGTTTGTGAAACTTGAGTATTTCAAAACTTCTTAATGTTAGAGTTCAATTCCGGAATAAAAATATTTTCTGCCAAACAAATTTCAGGACTATAAATAGATTTCTGAACTAAATTCATTCATTATTCACATTTCCAGCTAGAGAAAAGCCATTTTCTCTCTCACGGATCTTCGGGTTTTCATCCCAAATCGCGAGTACACTTCTCTAGTTGTTTTATAATGCTTGTTATATGCTTAATAACATATATTACATGTCAAATATGTGAGATCCGGGAGTTTACCGCCCAAGAACGTTTTTGGGGAGTAAACTCCAAAAGAGGCTTAAGAGCTATCTAGTCCCATTTCCTTGATAAGTGACTAACTTAGGCTTGTATGTAAGTAAATTAGAGACTAGAAAACAATCAAAAACACCAAGCTTTGGGTGTTTACAGCCCAAGAGTTTCTTGGACCGTGAACACCAAATTCAAGGGCCTAAAGGTGCCCTAATCACTCCTAAGGCATTGTACTTTAATACCCATTTAATCCTAGCTAATTTATGGACTTCAAAACATCAAAAGCACCCCTAAAAGGGAGTTTATAGCCAAGAGAATACTCATAGGCCGTAAACACCAAATAAGGGCACCAAAGTGTGCCTAGGGTCCTCATTAGCCTTAAACAAATGCCTAGAAATTATCCTACTTGTGCTTGGGACTTGAAAGAATTAAAACACCCATCCCTTGTGAGTTTACGGTTGTAAACTCCAAAAGAAATGGTCTTTTGGCTGTAAACTCCTCAAAGGAGTATTTTAAGGCCCTAAACTACCCAAAGGATTAAACCACCAAGTAAGGCTTATTCTAGAAATCAAATAACACTTCTAAACACCAATTACCACCAAGATTGGAGTTCACGGCCATAAACTCAAGGGTTTACGACCGTAAACTCCTTGTGTGGGGTTTATGGAGGAGTAAACACTTATATAAGGCCCTTTGGTACATTAAACCCCTTTAGCCTTGTCCCATAACAACCTAGAAGCAACCCTTAGGACCTATAACACTTATACAAAGTGTTTACATGTTCCTGAGTGTCCCAACTTATTTCATTAAGTTATTATTTGGCTAACTAGTTATATATATGCTCATTATATGATAACTAGGCTCGTGCATGTGAACAAGTCTCCGTTTGCCACCTAGCACGGTATCCGATACTTCAATCCAATCCACTCACCGCAAGTGAGTTCATACCCCATTAATTAACCTTTGAAATACTTTTAAATGTTTTAAATACTTTATGGGGGGGGGGAATACAAGTTAAACACTTATAGTTATTACATCAATCTCATGTGATTAATAACTAGAAAACCAATGTTTGTATTACTGTTCAAACTGTTTATCAAACTGTTTTACTTCAAACTGCTTTACAAACTCTTTTACTTATCAAATACTTTTATTTAAACATTGTTTTACTTCTTATAAATTGCATGCCCATATATGTATATATATATATATATATATATATATATATATATATAAGCAATGTTTAAAGGGCTTAGGAAGGCCATCCGCCCTATTTCCTTTTTCTCGATTTGGATGTGGTCTGGTGGGATTTCGGGTAACCGTCCGAAGGCCGTTTCAATATTAATTATATATCAAATGTACATATATAGACATAAAAGTACTTCCATATTCATGCGTATTATTCATATCATTAGTAAGTTACCATCGGGGTATCACAGGATCATACTATTACAATTTCTAGATCAATGAGTCAGTTCATTCATGAGTCAATACTTATTACTATGAGAACATATACAACTATACTAGAAACATAACATATACAACTATACTAGAAAGAGAACATATACAACTATAATAGGAAGAGAACATATACAACGATACTAGAACAAGTAACATTACATTACATATACATGAATATGTTAACAATTGTGATCAACTGTATCCGAGCATGCCTTAAATGTCATGGCCCGAGTTGTAGCCAGAATTCTCTTGGAGGGAGAGCGTGAGTTTGCGTATAGATCTATACTGGATTGACTATCCTACACCTTGCTGCTAGCTACAGCCAGACCTGCAGGTCTGCGGGTGCCAAACGTCATTCCGTTATTACGACCATTCGTATGTCGTTGTTACCAGTCGATACTATGGTGAAATTTATCACATGATACCTTAATATAAATCCGGTTTATGGTAGTTAGTACAACAGTAGTTCCTATAATACAACACTACAGTACTACAATAATTTACCCATTACATATATTTAGTGATTATTTCACTTAAACATTAATGTACAAACTATATTTTGTTAAATGATAGTTACACTTGGGAAATTACACACTTTTACAACAAACGAGCATACAAAACAGTTAAGCCTTGATAGAAGGCTACTTTAATAGAAAATATAGGTTTTTCTGAGAAATTCAAACTTTTACAAACACTTACAAACATTTACTTACATTTTACAAACTTACACTTGAGACATGTTCAAACGTTTTTGATAACAAACATCGACACTAAAATACTTATGAACTCACAATGCTGATAAACTCTTTCAAAATAACTTGTATTCTCAGGTCATCAGTAGACAAGTACCGATGCCAGCTTTTGAGAAGATGGAGCGCATCCAAGACTCATCTTATTATTTTGATTTACATTATTTTTGGTGTCTATAACTGTACAGAACACACTTGTATTAAAATTATATATTTAATGCAATGGATGATGTTATTTGCTTATTTACTTTTACTGTGTTGTGATACTTTACATGACGTCCTCTGCCCCAGAACGTTTCCGCCGTTCTTGGTTTTGGGGTGTGACAGATTGGTATCATAGCATTGTTTATAGTGAATCAAGTATATCAACCCATAAAAGATATACTAAACTATAAACCCATTAGGGATTAAAGCACTCTAACCCAGAGTCTATACTTTAAATATTAAAATATTTAATTAAGTATACTAGTCTGCATTCATACTAAAATCAGTGTCACAATGACAAGAACAAAAGTATTACGATTGTTAAATATCACAAGTGAGCTCGGGGATGTATGGTCAGTCTTGGGAATGGCATAGCCTGATCAACTATGCTGGTCCGAGGAGTGATTAGCGTATGCCCTAGAATGGTTGTGATATGTTAACAAGTCTAAAAACTTACCAACAATATGTGACAACCCGATATTTCAACTCCTTGTAATGACCAAAAAGGTCAAGTACTGTAATCACTTTTGAGTAATAAAATTTACTTTCATAAATAAATTTACAAATAGTTCTATTTAATTTCCTTCCATGTTTAAATGTCTTTGAACCATGATCGTACGTAAAAAGAACGCCCAAATCCGACTTCATATAGCGAAGTTATGATTTTTCCAAGTTCGGCTTAGCAACAGACAGCTAAAAACTCGAATCGGAGATCGAGCGACTTTTGGCCGGAATGACCTAAACGAGAATCGAAGGTCTCGACAATGGTGTTCCAGCGGTAAAAAGTCTGGCAAAAACCGACATCAGATAAAGAAGTTATGAATTTTCAAAGAAATTCCTTAAACACGATGGGTTTATAATAAATAATAAAAAAATAATTTCGGAATTTGCCGACGGAGTCTAAACGAAAGTTGTAGAGCGTAGTCTCACCTACGCGTGGATATAAAGACCATCGAAAACGAAGTTCGTATGAAGAAGATATGAATTTTTGAGGTTTATTAAATAAATTATATATTTATATAATTCAAAAATCGGACATTATCCGAAGGGGAGTCAGCGTCCTCATCCGAGGTACGCGCTGCGTACCCGAGGGACTTGGCCTCTGATCGTCCACGTCACCCTATCCGAGGAATCCGACCCGTCCGACCCGTCCGACCCGTCCGAAGCGCCCGACCCGTCCGACCCGCTGTCCCGTCCGACCCGCCTCCCCAGCGACCCGTCCCATCCGAAGCCGAGGCAGTCGAGGCTTCGGTCCTGCATGACGTACGCGTACGCGCTGCGTATGAGCGTACGCCCCGCGTACAGAGGAGGTTCAGCCTTCCTATAAATAGGATGCGAGGGCTTCCGAGAAAAGGGCTCAATTCTCTCCTCTCTCTCACAATCTTGCCTCGTTTTCCGTGTCCGTTCAAACCCGAAGCTTTGGTCTTTTTGGCTCAAGTCCCGAGGGTCGATTTTACTCCTGAGATTCCCGAGAATCCCGAGGAAAATCCGTTTCCCGAGACGAAACTCTGCCCGGTTTTCCACCTCGCAATCTCCAAAACTTTCAAGTGAGTTTCATACCCCTTAATCAACCTTTTTAAATATTCTAAATGCTTTTATATGCTTTCAAGGGGGGGGGGGATTACAAGTAAAACACACGAGTATTATCGTGTGTTACATAAAGAAACTCTTTTATAAGCTGTTATCTATCCAAATCACATGCGATTTATAAACCTTTAAGGAAACTTTCATATATATAACATATGTTAAAATAGCATTCTATCTTTTGAAATATAAATTTGTTGTAATGCATGTATAAACTAAACTTTTCTTAGATTATTCTTGTCTATCTCAGACTCTACGCCAAAAATCTATGCTTTCATAAACAAGTGATTCTTTTTCTAGGTATTTCTAAACAAACAAGACACACTTTTAGAAAACTATAATAGGTATAGTTTTACGAACAAATTTCTAACTCTTATGTACTAGAAACATGAATTTCAAGAAGTTTACTTTCGTATACAAGAACAAACGTAACATTTTAACAAGTAGATCTGTTTTTATACCACGGTTTTGTGAGACACTAACTTCATGTACGTTCGAGTACACATTTCAAGTCCTGTATTATATACCAGAATCCCTTGGAGGGGGAGCATGGTGTTTGTGTATAGATCTATACAGGCTTGACAACCCGCACCCTGACTGTTAGCTGCAGTCCACCGTTTGGGGTGACAAACGTCATAACATTCCAACGCCTGAAGAACGTTGTGTATAGGCATTCCGAGTCAATAGTATGGTTAGAAAACTCACAAGGGGTATTAAAAATGCATTGATTTACAAGGTTTTCAAACTCATTGGTTATTTTACACTTACATACATTTTGGAAACAAACATTGGTCTTGAGTGAAGGCTACTTTTATACTAGTAGAAAATATAGGATTTTCTAAACACAAACAAACAAAGATAAAACATTTCATTTCATTCAAACATTGTCACTTAAATACTTATGAAATTCACTAGCTTAAATGCTGATCTACTCTTTCAAAATTACTTGTATGTCCCAGGAAATCAGTAATTTCAGGTATTCATTTCGCTTTTGATGAAGGGATGCTGCGGCGCCAGTTTAATCTCGTATTTTTGACATCATATTGTAATTGAGTTTTGAACATGTAACTTTTGACAAATGTAAACTTTCAATTATATATATGATGGTTGTATTGCTTTCTTTACTATGTATTCATTTGCTACGTTACCACATGAAGTCATCCGCCCCCGAATGTTTCTGCCGTTCAGGTTTGGGGGTGTGACAGATTGGTATCAGAGCAATGTTTATAGTGAACTAAGTATATCGAATCACATAAGATATACAAACTATAAATGCTTAAGGGACTAATACTCTCTGACAAAACAAATTTTCTTTTTACGCTTAAGCAGTTTTGCGTTCAACTTAAATTGATAGTTCATTTAAGTACAATTACATGCATACGACAAACTATTTTCATGTTATACAACTATACAAGTATTTAGACAAGTTGACACTACGATTGAGACTCGATATATGTAATCAGATTTTGGACAAATATAGCGTGATCAACTATATTTTCCCGAGATTGGACCAACGTATATCGAGGAATGATCGTAGTAAGCAACAAGTCAAAACTTACCAAACCATTACAAGAATCAAACACAAGAATTTAAATACTATAGGAGTATTTGCTATCTAAACTAGTTTAACTTACATGTTTTGCATGTTTCGACTTTATTCAATTCTTATAACCCTATTTCTCGTACAGTCAAATGGCTGGATTTCACCACCCTGGCGACCCCTACTTTCCCAACCAAGGCAACGGAGGATGGATCGAAGATGATCCCGAAGAGGACGAGGAACCCATAGAAGTGGGTGATGACTCCGGTACCGACTCAGAGCCGGAAATTATCGATCCACCACCCATTCAACCTCCCGTCTTCGTAAGGAACTTTCAAGGACCGTCTCCCGTCTGGGGAAGTCACCTCCACCATTGGAGCCAACAGCAAAACCTACGCCCCCCCTACGGCATGTGCCGGGACTTCTATGATGTCCGCGGCGGAGGTTCGGCTGATCGAGCACTCCCGGTAATGGTGGGTAAGTTAGCCAATCAGTCCTATCAGTCTGGAGTTCAAGCTAGTCGACTCCGGGATATCAACGTGGATGTGCAGGTTCACACTTCTGACATCCGTAGGCTGGACAAGATGCAAGACAACGCTTAACTCCAAACCGAAGCATTTCAAGCGCAAATGATTGCAGCCCTCACTGAACTGAGGGAACAACAAGCCGCTTTCGATAGGCGTCTAATGGAGTCAAAGCAATCAGATGCGGAGTCAAGCTCCAAGCGCAACCTTCGACACAAGTAGTGCTTGTCAAGGACTCAAATTTTGTTATAGCTTAGGACCTCGGCTAAAAGTCTTTAAATTTCTCGAACTTTGTAATCGGAGACCCTTATAGGGGTCAAATTTTCATGATCGTTGTAACAACTTTTATATTAATATAAGTGGCACTATTACTACTATGTTAAGTATTTCGTTCAAACCTTGAATGGTCTTTGTGAAACCAAATACTTGTTTCATACCTTCAGTCTTACAAATAACTTTCATTCTTCTATTTTAAGACTCATACTATCATCTGTTGTTGAACTATAGCGATTTAGTTCATGAGACACACACATTTTCTATTCTATGAAATTCTTATCCTTGTCTTTTCAACCTATAGTTGAAGGATGCCTCCGCGTAGGAATCCAAGGCGAAACAACGGTGAGGAAGCACATGTACCACCACCACCTCCACCACCCCAAGCTGATGCTGTAATGTTTCAAGCAGCAGTCACCGCAGCGGTGGCAGCTGCCATGTCACAGATCAATAACTCGAGTACTAATGGCTCGGGATCTGGCACACACCTATCCAACCATGGCAAGAGTCATGGACCACCTCGAGAATGCACCTATAAGGACTTCACTAATGCCAAGCCCCGGATGTTTTATGGAACTGGTGGTGTGATGGCCCTGAGGCAGTGGATTGAAAGGACGGAGGCAGTCTTTGAAATCTGCTCCTGTCCCGAGCACAGCAAGGTCAAATTTGCAACTTTCACCCTTCTTGATAAAGCTTTAACTTGGTGGAATGGCCACGTTAAAGTACTTACCCTAACCGTGGCAAACTCCATAAGCTGGGAGAGCCTGAAAGCCATGATGATGAGAGAATACTGCCCACGGGGAGAGATTCAAAAGCTTAAACACGAGCTATGGACTCTCGGAATGGTTGGTACCGACATCGCTACTTATACCAACAGATTCTGCGAGCTGGCAATCCTTTGTCCAGATATGATTGCTCCCGAGAGCAAGAAAATAGAAAGGTACATCTGGGGCCTGACGCCCCAAATGCGATCAACCGTGTTAGCTTCTAAACCTGACACCTTTGAAAGTGCTAAGGAACTGGCACAATCTCTGATTGACTACGGAGGTCATCAGAACTCAACCACTTCTGCACCAGCACCACAGAAAGGAAACAACAACAACAACAACAACAACAACTACAACAACAACAACAACAACAACAACAATGGCAGAAAGAGAGTGTGGAATAAAGGGAAGGGTGGGTCTTCCCAAGAATCCGCAAAGAAACAACTGGTTTCAGTGAATGCTGCCACTGTACCTACTACAGCCCCTACAAATACCTACCCAACAAAGCCTTATATAGGTAACCTCCCAAAGTGCACCAAATGCAATTACCACCACCATGGACCTTGTCGAGAAATGCAGTGCGCCAACTGCACCAGGAAAGGACATACAACCCGTTTCTGCAAGGAACCCGCAAAGCCGATTACTCAAGTTCCCGGTGCGGGTGTAGGGCAGACTTGCTACGGTTGTGGCGAGGTGGGCCACTACAAGAGGAACTGTCCTAAGGCAGCAGGCACTGGAAGTGTGGGACGAGTTTTGGCAATAGGCCACGACGAAGCTGTAGCTGACCCAACTATAGTTGCTGGTACGTTCCTTCTCAATAATTCATACGCATGCATATTATTCGATAGTGGCGCGGAGAGAAGCTTCGTGAGTCAAAACTTTATTCATTTACTTAAACCTAAACCTATCAAGTTAGAAAAATCATTCACGGTAGAGATGGCCAATGGAAAAACCGAAAACACTAATTGCATATACATGGGTTGTACGTTAACTTTAGACGGCCATTCTTTCCCGATTAATCTCATGCCGGTCCAAATTAAAAGTTTCGACGTCATAGTCGGCATGGATTGGTTGAGTCTTCTTCGCGCCGACATCATGTGCTTTGAGAAAGCAGTCCGTCTTAATCTCCCTAACAACGAAACATTAGTTATCTACGGCGACAACTCTAGTACAAACCTTCGCATCATTTCGTGCATCCAAGCTCGAAAGTGCTTGCGGAAGGATTGTCGAGCATTCCTAGCGCACATCGTTGATACAAGTCAAGAACTGAAGGACATCAAGAGCATCTCGGTAGTACGCGACTTTCCCGATATCTTTCCAGAAGAACTACCAGGATTACCACCGCAACGCCAAGTCGAGTTCAGAATCGACTTAATTCCAGGAGCTACCCCAGTAGCGAAGTCGCCTTATCGTCTTGCACCAGCAGAGATGCAGGAACTTTCCAGTCAACTTAATGAACTCCTTCACAAAGGATTCATAAGACCAAGTTTCTCACCTTGGGGAGCACCGGTCTTGTTTGTAAAGAAGAAAGACGGATCGTTCCGTATGTGCATCGACTACAGAGAGCTGAACAAACTTACTGTCAAGAACCGCTATCCTCTACCCCGTATTGACGACCTATTCGATCAACTTCAAGGAGCGAACTACTTCTCAAAAATAGACCTACGGTCCGGATATCACCAATTACGAGTTCTAGAGGGGGACATTCCAAAGACAAATTTCCGAACTCGTTATGGACACTACGAATTCGTGGTGATGCCGTTCGGATTAACCAATGCACCAGCAGTATTTATGGACCTAATGAATAGGGTATGCCGCCCTTACTTGGATCAGTTCGTCATCGTCTTTATCGATGATATACTTATCTACTCTCGAAGTGAGGAAGAGCATAGTCAGCACCTACGAAAAGTCCTAGAAACACTGCGAACGGAGAAACTCTATGCGAAGTTCTCTAAATGCGAATTTTGGATTCGAAGAGTCGAATTTTTAGGTCACGTTGTTAGAGAGAAAGGTATACACGTGGATCCCTCCAAAATTAAGGCCATCGAGAACTGGTCGGCACCAAAGACACCTACAGAAATTCGTCAATTTCTAGGTCTAGCTGGCTACTATCACAGATTCGTAAAGAACTTTTCGAGCATTGCGAAACCTCTTACTACATTAACCCAGAAAGGTGTGGCCTTTGACTGGGAAGCGAAACAAGAGAAGGCATTCCAGACACTAAAGCAGGCCTTGTGCACCGCACCGATACTATCCCTCCCCGAAGGGATAGAAGACTTCGTAGTGTATTGCGATGCGTCAAATCAAGGACTTGGTTGTGTTCTTATGCAGAGAGGGAAGGTTATCGCTTATGCCTCCCGACAGCTTAAGACACACGAAGTGAACTATACGACACACGATCTCGAGTTAGGAGCAGTGGTATTTGCTCTGAAGATCTGGAGGCACTACTTATACGGAACAAAGAGTACTATTTTCACCGATCACAAGAGCCTTCAACACATTTTCGATCAAAAGGAACTCAACATGCGACAACGACGATGGGTTGAGTTACTGAATGACTACGAATGCGAAATTCGTTATCATCCTGGCAAGGCCAACGTAGTAGCCGACGCCCTCAGTCGAAAGGAATACACTGGTCGGAGGGTCAAATCTCTGACCATGACCATCCATTCCCACTTATCCACACAAATTAAGGAGGCACAAATGGAAGCTTTGCAACCTGAAAATGTGGCGGGTGAATCCCTGCGAGGAATGGAGAAGAACCTAGAAGTCAAGGGTGGCGGAGCCTACTATCTCATGGACCGAATCTGGACCCCGAAACATGGTAGTTTCAGAAACGTAGTCATGACTGAGGCTCACAACTCAAGATATTCCGTTCACCCGGGTTCAGATAAAATGTATCTGGATCTTAAGAAACTGTACTGGTGGCCTAACATGAAAGCAGAAATTGCTACCTTCGTGAGTAAATGTCTTACTTGCGCTAAGGTTAAGGTCGAGTATCAGAAACCGTCAGGATTACTAAAACAACCAGAGATACCAGAATGGAAATGGGAGCGGATTACTATGGACTTCATAACCAAGTTACCCAAGACGACAAGTGGACTCGATACCATATGGGTCATTGTCGACAGATTGACCAAATCCGCGCATTTCCTACCCATCAAGGAGACTGACAAAATGGAGAAGCTTACAAGAACTTACTTAAGGGAAGTGGTGCGACTGCATGGTGTTCTGATATCCATTATCTCCGATCGAGATAGTAGATTCACTTCAAGATTCTGGCAGTCACTACAAAGTTCCCTGGGAACTAGGCTAGACATGAGTACAGCCTACCACCCACAAACAGACGGACAAAGTGACAGAACAATAAAAACTTTAGAAGATATGCTGAGAGCCTGTGTGATTGACTTTGGAAAGGCATGGGATATTCATTTACCCCTTGTCGAATTTTCATACAACAATAGTTATCATACAAGCATAAAAGCTGCTCCGTTTGAAGCCCTCTATGGTCGAAAGTGTAGATCCCCTCTGTGCTGGACTGAAGTTGACGATACCCAGTTAGCTAGAGGAAGAGTTCCTGAAAGCACTCTCACCGGTCCGGAAATCATACGAGAAATGACAGAGAAGATCGTTCAGATTCGTGAACGATTGAAAGCCTCTAGAGACCGACAGAAAAGCTACGCTGACCAAAGGAGGAAACCTTTGGAATTCCAGGTAGGAGACCACGTCTTATTAAAGGTCTCACCGTGGAAGGGTTTAATACGATTTGGAAAGCGTAGGAAACTAAATCCAAGATACATAGGGCCTTTCGAGATTCTTGCCAGAATCGGCCCTGTGGCTTACAAGCTTAACCTACCGCGCGAACTTAGTAACATCCATCCAACCTTCCACGTCTCAAACTTGAAAAAGTGTCTGTCCGACGAGACTCTTGTTATTCCACTCGACGAGATCGAGATCAACGAGAGCCTCAACTTTGTGGAAGAACCAGTAGAAATCATGGACCGAGAGGTCAAACAAACAAAACAAAGTCGCATACCCATCGTGAAGGTTCGCTGGAACGCCAAGCGGGGACCCGAATTCACATGGGAACGCGAAGACCAAATGAAACAAAAGTACCCTCATCTCTTTCATGTTCACTAGTATCTTTACTACTTTAAATTTCGGGACGAAATTCTCTCTAACGGGGGGGTGATGTGACAACCCGATATTTCAACTCCTTGTAATGACCAAAAAGGTCAAGTACTGTAATCACTTTTGAGTAATAAAATTTACTTTCATAAATAAATGTACAAATAGTTCTATTTAATTTCCTTCTATGTTTGAATGTCTTTGAACCATGATCGTACGTAAAAAGAACGCCCAAATCCGACTTCATATAGCGAAGTTATGATTTTTCCAAGTTCGGCTTAGCAACAGACAGCTAAAAACTCGAATCGGAGATCGAGCGACTTTTGGCTGGAATGACCTAAACGAGAATCGAAGGTCTCGACAATGGTGTTCCAGCGGAAAAAGTCTGGCAAAAACCGACATCAGATAAAGAAGTTATGAATTTTCAAAGAAATTCCTTAAACACGATGGGTTTATAATAAATAATAAAAAAATAATTTCGGAATTTGCCGACGGAGTCTAAACGAAAGTTGTAGAGCGTAGTCTCACCTACGCGTGGATATAAAGACCATCGAAAACGGAGTTCGTATGAAGAAGATATGAATTTTTGAAGTTTATTAAATAAATTATATATTTATTTAATTCAAAAATCGGACATTATCCGAAGGGGAGTCAGCGTCCTCATCCGAGGTACGCGCTGCGCACCCCTGTACGCCCAGCGTACCCGAGGGACTTGGCCTCTGATCGTCCACGTCGCCCTATCCGAGGAATCCGACCCGTCCGACCCGTCCGAAGCGCCCGACCCGTCCGACCCGCTGTCCCGTCCGACCCGCCTCCCCAGCGACCCGTCCCATCCGAAGCCGAGGCAGTCGAGGCTTCGGTCCTGCATGACGTACGCGTACGCGCTGCGTATGAGCGTACGCCCCGCGTACCGAGGAGGTTCAGCCTTCCTATAAATAGGATGCGAGGGCTTCCGAGAAAAGGGCTCAATTCTCTCCTCTCTCTCACAATCTTGCCTCGTTTTCCGTGTCCGTTCAAACCCGAAGCTTTGGTCTTTTTGGCTCAAGT
Organism: Lactuca serriola; assembly: GCF_051521515.1. Lineage (NCBI taxonomy): Eukaryota > Viridiplantae > Streptophyta > Magnoliopsida > Asterales > Asteraceae > Lactuca > Lactuca serriola. The sequence goes on from NC_136411.1 coordinate 376,081,597, forward strand.
CCCGAGGGTCGATTTTACTCCTGAGATTCCCGGGAATCCCGAGGAAAATCCGTTTCCCGAGACGAAACTCTGCCCGGTTTTCCATCTCGCAATCTCCAAAACTTTCAAGTGAGTATCATACCACTTAATCAACCTTTTTAAATATTCTAAATGCTTTTATATGCTTTCAAGGGGGGGGGGGGATTACAAGTAAAACACACGAGTATTATCGTGTGTTACATAAAGAAACTCTTTTATAAGCTGTTATATATCCAAATCACATGCGATTTATAAACCTTTAAGGAAACTTTCATATATATAACATATGTTAAAATAGCATTCTATCTTTTGAAATATAAATTTGTTGTAATGCATGTATAAACTAAACTTTTCTTAGATTATTCTTGTCTATCTCAGACTCTACGCCAAAAATCTATGCTTTCATAAACAAGTGATTCTTTTTCTAGGTATTTCTAAACAAACAAGACACACTTTTAGAAAACTATAATAGGTATAGTTTTACGAACAAATTTCTAACTCTTATGTACTAGAAACATGAATTTCAAGAAGTTTACTTTCGTATACAAGAACAAACGTAACATTTTAACAAGTAGATCTGTTTTTATACCACGGTTTTGTGAGACACTAACTTCATGTACGTTCGAGTACACATTTCAAGTCCTGTATTATATACCAGAATCCCTTGGAGGGGGAGCATGGTGTTTGTGTATAGATCTATACGGGCTTGACAACCCGCACCCTGACTGTTAGCTGCAGTCCACCGTTTGGGGTGACAAATGTCATAACATTCCAACGCCTGAAGAACGTTGTGTATAGGCATTCCGAGTCAATAGTATGGTTAGAAAACTCACAAGGGGTATTAAAAATGCATTGATTTACAAGGTTTTCAAACTCATTGGTTATTTTACACTTACATACATTTTGGAAACAAACATTGGTCTTGAGTGAAGGCTACTTTTATACTAGTAGAAAATGGAGGATTTTCTAAACACAAACAAACAAAGATAAAACATTTCATTTCATTCAAACATTGTCACTTAAATACTTATGAAATTCACCAGCTTAAATGCTGATCTACTCTTTCAAAATTACTTGTATGTCCCAGGAAATCAGTAATTTCAGGTATTCATTTCGCTTTTGATGAAGGGATGCTGCGGCGCCAGTTTAATCTCGTATTTTTGACATCATATTGTAATTGAGTTTTGAACATGTAACTTTTGACAAATGTAAACTTTCAATTATATATATGATGGTTGTATTGCTTTCTTTACTATGTATTCATTTGTTACGTTACCACATGAAGTCATCCGCCCCCGAACGTTTCCGCCGTTCAGGTTTGGGGGTGTGACACAATACCACAAGAAGATCTGTAGAACTTAAACTTAAAATACTATAGGTGTATTTTGTACTACTAGCTATATGTATACTATATTCTTATACCTCTCTTCTCGCGTAGATTTAAATGGCTAGATTCCATCACGGCGACCCGTACTGTCCAAATGAAGGCAATGCCGGGTGGATCAAAGAAGAGCCCGAAGATGAGCATCCAATCCCTTTAGATGATCACCTCGCAAAAGGCTTTTCTGATGGATCTGACTCCGAGCCTGAAGTCAACAACCTACCGCTAGTAGGTCAAGCCCCGAACAACAACCCCCGACCAGCTTTTCCAGGTCCTACACCCTTGTGGGAAACCAACTTGAATCGCTAGAGTGACGAACAGGGTCAACCCTTACCATACTTTGGGGACCGAAGCTTTTACAACGTCAGTGAAGGTGGTTTTGCTGACTGAGCTCTGCCCGTCATTATCCGCAGAATAGCTCGTAATGTTGAGCAAGGTCGAGCAGCCATCCACCGGGTCATGGAGATTGATGCCAACTCAGGTGTCAACACAGTCCGCATCCGCCGTCTTGAAGAAGACATGGAATGGACCCGGAGAACCAATGAAACCCTGCAGCAACAACTGGCTGCCTCCCGAGCTGAAGTCTTGGAACTTCGAGCCCGCCAGAGGGCTCAGGAGCGACACCTTCAAGAGGTGTTTCGTCAAGTGTCAGACCTTAGGGCTCGCCCGAGAAATTCTCATCGCCGTTAGATGATGTCTAGTACATCTCTGTCTTTTGGTTAAGGAATAGCCTTTAACATTTGTGCTCTAAGTAGCACTTGTCTGTAAAATATTCCTAACTTTCAGTACTCTAATTTGGAATCTAAGAACTGTCAACTTTTCCGTATGGTATGATGTAAGACCTACTGTTAGGTCGATTTTCCCTGAACTTATTACATTAGTAATACCAGTATTATTGACGTCTATCTAATCTGTGGGAAAAATCTGTACACTTGTGTTTTCCTACTAATATTCTTTGTTGTGATCTCAAACACTCATTCAACTGTTGGACTATGGTTAGTTAGTCCATGTGTCACTCTCACGTTGCTTACAAATTGATTCTTACCGCTTTTTCTTATCTTTATAAACTTATAGCTAAAAGATGCCTCCTCGCAAATCTCCCAGGAATAACCCTGCACCTCCACCGCCTCCTCCGCCTCCGGTCATCGATACTACAGCCCTGAATGTTGTCGTAGCTGCAGCAGTGGCAAATGCCATGGCTTAGTATCAGTCATCTGATGCCAGCAGAGGTGGAACCCCTGTTGAATCAATTCCGGTTGAAACCCTTGTGCGCTCGAGAGAGTGCTCCTACAAGGATTTCACCAATTGCAAGCCGAAGTCTTTCCATGGCACCGGCGGAGTCATTGCCCTCTCGCAATGGTTCGAGAAGACTGAATCGGTCTTTGAAATCTGTTCATGCCCTGCTGCGAGCAAAGTCAAATATGCCGCATGCACCTTTGAGGGAAAGGCCCTGACGTGGTGGAACGGCCATGTTAAAGCTCTAACCCTCGTCGTAGCCAACGACATGGGCTGGGAAACGATGAAAGACCTCATGATTGAGGAATACTGCCCAGTGGGAGAAATCCAGAAATTGGAGCAGGAACTTTGGAACCTGACTATGAAGGGCACCAACGTGGTCGCTTATACTGCCCGATTCAGCGAACTGGTGGCCCTTTGCCCCAATATGGTTCCCACTGGAGGGAAAAAGATCAAAAGGTACATATGGGGGCTAGTACCTCCGTATCAGGGGAATGTCCTATCATCAAACCCCACTACCTTCGACAGTGCCAAGCGACTAGCACAGCGACTCATTGACCATGGGGTCAAAACCCCTGCAACAACAACCACCCTAGCCATCCCGGAACCCTTCAAACCCGCTAACACCAAGCGGAAGTTCTAGGAAGACAAGAAGAAACAGCGAGCTGCTAAAAAGCAGCAAATTGTGGTTGTGCATGCCGCGATAACCCATGCTACTGATACTGCCCCGGTGAGGCAGTATGCTGGAAGTTTGCCTAAGTGCAACAAATGCAACTTCCACCACAACGGCCCCTGCCGTGAAATGCAGTACTCTAACTGCAACAGGAAAGGACATACAGTTCGTTTCTGTAAATCCCCGGTGAGGCCGATCACCCAAGTCCCCGGCTCTGGCGCGAGCCCGACCTGCTACGGATGTGGCGAAGCAGGCCACTATAAGAGGGACTGCCCTAAAGCGAAGAATGGTGGAGGAGCAGGGAGGGTACTAGCAATAGGCCACGGGGAAGCAGTTGCTGACCCGACAGTGGTGACTGATACGTTCCTCCTCGATAACTCCTATGCATGCATTCTGTTCGATAGTGGAGCGGAGCGAAGCTTCGTAAATAAATTTGCTCGCATGCTTAAGCAACAACCACACACACTTAAGGAACAATTCACAGTAGAAATGGCTAATGGGAAAACTGAATGTACGAATAACATATACTTAGGTTGTACCCTAACTCTAGATAACCATTCATTCCCAATCGACCTCATGCCGGTCTCAATAAAAAGCTTCGAAGTTATCATCGGCATGGATTGGTTAAGTCTTCATCGCGCCGACATCATGTGCTACGAGAAAGCATTCCGTCTAAACCTTCCGTCTAACGAAACTCTTATCGTCTACGGCGACAGACCTGGTGCGAGTCTTCGCATTATAACAAGTATTCAAGCACAGAAATATCTGCGCAAAGAATACCACGCATTCCTTGCTCACGTCGAAGACACGAGCCTCGAAACGAAAGAACTAAAGAACATCCCAGTAGCGAGTGACTTCCCCGACATTTTCCCAGAAGAGCTACCTGGATTACCTCCGCAACGACAGGTCGAGTTCAGAATCGACTTAGTCCCAGGAGCTACCCCAGTAGCCAAGTCGCCCTACCGCTTAGCACCAGCTGAGATGCAGGAACTCTCTGGGCAACTTAACGAACTGCTCAGCAAGGGCTTTATAAGACCGAGTTTCTCACCTTGGGGAGCACCGGTCTTGTTCGTTAAGAAGAAAGATGGATCATTCCGTATGTGTATCGACTATAGAGAACTGAACAAACTTACGGTCAAAAATCGTTACCCTCTGCCTCGCATAGATGATCTGTCTGACCAACTGCAAGGGGCGAACTATTTTTCCAAAATTGATCTGAGATCCGAATATCACCAGCTACGAGTACTAGAGGAGGATGTGCCAAAGACAACATTCCGAACTCGTTACGGACACTACGAGTTCGTGGTGATGCCATTCGGATTGACCAATGCGCCCGCAGTTTTCATGGATCTGATGAATAGAGTATGCCGACCTTACTTGGATCAGTTCGTCATCGTTTTCATCGACGACATCCTGATCTACTCCCAAAGTAAGGAAGAGCATGGCGATCACCTGCGACAAGTTCTAGGGACATTACGTAAGGAGAAACTTTATGCGAAGTTCTCGAAATGTGAATTTTGGATCCGAAGAGTCGAATTCCTAGGACACGTGGTATGCGAAGAGGGAATCCACGTGGACCCATCCAAAATTAAAGCCATTGAGAACTGGTCAGCACCGAAGACGCCTACTGAAATTCGTCAATTTCTAGGCCTCGCTGGCTACTACCGCAGATTCATACAGAACTTCTCCCAAATAATGAAACCTCTTACAACCCTGACCCAGAAATGCGTGGCCTTTGACTGGAAGAGAAACAAGAGAGAGCGTTCCAAACGCTCAAGCGAGCCTTGTGCACCGCGCCAATACTATCCCTCCCCGAAAGGATAGAAGACTTCGTAGTCTATTGCGATGCATCAAATCAAGGGCTCGGGTGTGTTCTGATGCAGTGAGGTAAGGTCATCGCCTATGCCTCGAGACAATTGAAGACACACAAAGTTAACTACACGACCCACGATCTTGAACTGGGACCAGTGGTGTTTGCTCTGAAGATCTAGAGACATTACTTGTACGGGACGAAAAGCACTATCTTTACCGACCACAAGAGTTTACAACACATTTTCGATCAGAAGGAGCTCAACATGAGACAACGACGGTGGGTCAAGCTACTCAGTGACTACGAATGCGATATTCGTTATCACCCAGGTAAAGCCAAGGTAGTAGCAGACGCCCTAAGTCGGAAGGAATATTCTGGTCGCAAAGTCAAGTCATTGTCAATAACCATCCATTCACACTTGTCTAAGCAAATTCAGGCAGCTCAACTTGAAGCCATGAAACCTGAAAATGCGACGAGTGAATCCCTTAGGGGAATGGACAAGAATTTAGATGCCAAGGGTGACGGAGCCTTATATTTCATGAACCGGATCTGGACACCGAAACACGGTGGTTTTCGAGACTTTGTCATGACCGAGGTGCACAACACTCGGTATTCCGTCCACCCAGGTTCAGATAAGATGTATCCGGATCTTAAAAAGCTATACTGGTGGCCTAATATCAAAGCAGAGATTGCTACCTTCGTAAGTAAATGCCTTACTTGCGCAAAGGTTAAGGTCGAGTACCAGAAGCCCTCTGGTTTACTGCAACAACCAGAGATTCTAGAATGGAAGTGGGAGCGGATCACTATGGATTTCATAACCAAGTTGCCCAAGACAACGGGTGGACTTGATACCATATGGGTCATCGTCGATAGATTGACCAAGTCTGCACACTTCCTGCCTATCAAAGAAACTGACAAGATGGAGAAACTTACAAGAACATACATTCGGGAAATCGTACGTCTACATGGTGTACCTATGTCCATTATCTCCGATAGAGATAGTAGGTTCACCTCAAGATTCTGGCAATCACTACAACATTCCCTAGGAACAAGGCTGGACATGAGCACAGCCTACCATCCACAGACCGACGGACAGAGTGAGAGGACCATCCAAACACTGGAAGATATGTTGCGAGCTTGAGTGGTTGACTTTGGAAAGGCATGGGATACTCATTTACCCCTTGTCGAGTTTTCCTATAATAACAGTTATCACACGAGCATCAAGGCTGCTCCATTTGAAGCCCTCTACGGCCGAAAGTGCAGATCACCTCTGTGCTGGGCTGAGGTGGGTGATACCCAATTAGCCAGGGGGTAAGCTTCCAACAGTACTCTCACCGGTCCAGAGATCATTTAGGAAATGACAGAGAAAATCGTTCAGATTCGTGAACGATTGAAAGCCTCTAGAGACCGACAGAAGAGCTACGCTGATAAGCGAAGAAAACCTTTGGAATTCCAGGTTGGAGACCAAGTTCTTCTCAAAGTCTCACCCTGGAAAGGCTTGATACGCTTCGGCAAGCGTGGGAAGCTTAATCCGAGGTACATAGGGCCTTTCGAGATTCTTGCAAGAGTCAGCCCCGTAGCTTACAAACTCAACCTACCCGACGCACTTCGTAACGTACATTCTACATTCCACGTATCTAACTCGAAAAAGTGTCTATCCTACGAGACTCTTGTAATCCCACTCGATGAGATCGAGATCAACGAGAGCCTCAACTTCCTGGAAGAACCGGTAGAGATCATGGACCGTGAGGTCAAGCAGACAAACCAAATCCGTATCCCTATCGTGAAGGTTCGCTAGAACGCCAAGCGAGGACCGGAATTCACTTGGGAACGCGAGGATTAGATGAAACTGAAATACCCTCGTCTTTTCGCTTAGTTGTTTGTAACTTCTTAATTGCTTAAATTCTAATTTCGGGACGAAATTCCTTCTAACGGGGGGATGATGTGACAACCCGAAATTTCCATTTTGTACGAACATTATCTATTCAATAGAAGCTAGACTAGTTTCAATGAATTTCAGACGTTTCCGAATAAGTTTGTGTACATTAGGGTTTATGTTTAAGGAGATATCAGGAGAGTGGATGCTCATGGGTTTTTGAAACTTGTGTATTTCAAAACTTCTTAATGTTAGAGTTCAATTCCGGAATAAAAATATTTCCTGCCAAAAATATTTTAGGACTATAAATAGATTTCTGAACTAAATTCATTCATTATTCACATTTTCAACTAGAGAAAAGCCATTTTCTCTCTCACGGATCTTCGGTTTTTCATCCCAAATCATGAGTACACTTCTCTAGTTGCTTTATAATGCTTGTTATATTCTTAATAACATAGATTACATGTCAAATATGTGAGATCCGGGAGTTTACCGCCCAAGAACGTTCTTGGGGAGTAAACTCCAAAAAGAGGCTTCAGAGCTATCTAGTCCCATTTCCTTGATAAGTGCCTAACTTAGGCTTATATGTAAGTAAATTAGAGACTAGAAAACAATCAAAAACACCAAGCTTTGGGTGTTTACGGCCCAAGAGTTTCTTGGACCGTGAACACCAAATTCAAGGGCCTAAAGGTGCCCTAATCACTCCTAAGGCTTTAGACTTTAATACCCATTTAATCCTAGCTAATTTATGGACTTCAAAACATCAAAAGCACCCCTTAAAGGGAGTTTACAGCCAAGAGAATACTCATAGGCCGTAAACACCAAATAAGGGCACCAAAGTGTGCCTAGGGTCCTCATTAGCCTCAAACAAATGCCTAGAAATTATCCTACTTGTGCTTGGGACTTGAAAGAATTAAAACACCCATCCCTTGAGATTTTACGGTTGTAAACTCCAAAATAAATTGTCTTTTGGCCATAAACTCCTCAAAGGAGTATTTTAAGGCCCTAAACTACCCAAAGTATTAAACCACCAAGTTAGGCTTATTCTAGAAATCAAATAACACTTCAAAACACCAATTACCACCAAGATTGGAGTTCACGGCCGTAAACTCAAGGTTTTATGACCGTAAACTCCTTGTGTGGGGTTTATGGTGGAGTAAACACTTATATAAGGCCCTTTGGTACATTAAACCCCTTTAACCTTGTCCCATAACAACCTAGAAGCAACCCTTAGGACCTATAACACTTATACAAAGTGTTTACATGTTCCTGAGTGTCCCAACTTATTTCATTAAGTTATTATCTAGCTAATTAGTTATATATATGCTCATTATGTGATAACTAGGCTCGTACGTGTGAACAAGTCTCCGTTTGCTACCTAGCATGGTATCCGATACTTCAATCCAATCCACTCACCGCAAGTGAGTTTATACCCCTTTAATTAACCTTTGAAATACTTTTAAATGTTTTAAATACTTTATGGGGGAATACAAGTTAAACACTTATAGTTATTACATCCATCACATGTGATTAATAACTAGAAAACCAATGTTTTTATTACTGTTCAAACTGTTTATCAAACTGTTTTACTTCAAACTGCTTTACAAACTCTTTTACTTATCAAATACTTTTATTTAAACTTTGTTTTACTTCTTATAAATTGCATGCCCATATATGTATATATATATATATATATATATATATATATATATATATATATATATATAATCAATGTTTAAAGGGCTTAGGAAGGCCATCCGCCCTAGTTCCTTTTTCTCGATTTAGATGTGGTCTGGTGGGATTTCGGGTAGCCGTCCGAAGGTCGTTTCAATATTAATTATATATCAAATGTACATATATATACATAAAAGTACTTCCATATTCATGCGTATTAGTCATATCATTAGTAAGTTACCATCGGGGTATCACAGGATCATACTATTCCAATTTCTAGATCAATGAGTCAGTTCATTCACGAGTCAATACTTATTACTATGAGAACATATACAACTATACTAGAAAGAGAACATATACAACTATACTAGAAAGAGAACATATATAACGATACTAGAACAAGTAACATTACATTACATATACATAAATACGTTAACAATTGTGATCCACTGTATCGGAGCATGCCTTAAATGTCATGGCCCGAGTTGTAGCCAGAATTCTCTTGGAGGGAGAGCGTGAGTTTGCGTATAGATCTATACTGGATTGACTATCCTACACCTTGCTGCTAGCTACAGCCGGACCTACAGGTCTGCGGGTGCCAAACGTCATTCCGTTATTACGACCATTCGTATGTCGTTGTTACCAGTCAATAGTATGATGCAATTTATCACATGATACCTTAATATAAATCCGGTTTAAGGTAGTTAGTACAATAGTAGTTCCTATAATACAACACTACAGTACTACAATAATTTACCCATTACATATATTTAGTGATTATTTCACTTAAACATTAATGTACAAACTATATTTTGTTAAATGATAGTTACACTTGGGAAATTACACACTTTTACAACAAACGAGCATACAAAACAGTTAAGCCTTGATAGAAGGCTACTTTAATAGAAAATATAGGTTTTTCTGAGAAATTCAAACTTTTACAAACACTTACAAACATTTACTTACATTTTACAAACTTACACTTGAGACATGTTCAGATGTTTTTGATAACAAACATCGACACTAAAATACTTATGAACTCACCAGCTTAATGCTGATAAACTCTTTCAAAATAACTTGTATTCTCAGGTCATCAGTAGACAGGTACCGATGCCAGCTTTTGAGAAGATGGAGCGCATCCAAGACTCATCTTATTATTTTGATTTACATTATTTTTGGTGTCTATAACTGTACATAACACGCTTGTATTAAAATTATTTATTTAATGCAATGGATGATGTTGTTTGCTTATTTAATTTTACTATGTTGTGATAGTTTACCTGACGTCCTCCGCCCCAGAACATTTCTGCCGTTCTCGGTTTTGGGGTGTGACAGATTCATTAAATACTTTTCTCATATAGTCGTACCTCTCACGAGTCTTACACGGAAAGAAGTGAAGTTCAAATGGGGTGAAACCCAAGAAAGAGCTTTCTCAACTCTAAAAGATCTTTTGAATCATGCTCCAATCTTATCACTCCTAGAAGGTGATGATGATTTCTCCATGTATAGCGATGCTTCAAGATTGCGACTCGGTTGTGTGTTGATGCAACGTGGCAAAGTGATAGCCTATTCCTCAAGACAACTAAAAGATTATGAAAAGAATTATCCCACTCATGATCTCGAACTCGTTGCAGTGGTATTTGCTCTAAAACTTTGGAGGCATTATCTTTTTGGTACAAAGTGCCAATTATTTACCGACCACAAAAGTCTCAAGTACATATTCAGTCAACAAACATTGAATATGAGATAACAACGAGCCATGGAGCTGATCAAAGATTATGATTGTGAAATCCTATATCATCCTAGAAAAGCTAACGTGGTTGCCGATGCACTTAGCAGAAAAGTTTATCGCAATAGTATGTGCTATGCCATTACTCATACTACAGTAAAATTCACTATTTTAGATGAATTAGAGAAATGGCAAGAAGAGTCCCTAAAGCCAGAAAATGTGAAGAAAGAAGGGATGATACATTATAATGATGCTCTACTTGATGATCTACGAGGATTAAAAGTATTCAAGAATCGGCTGTGGATTCCAAAGATTGGTGGATTGAGACAGAAGATTTTAGATGAAGCCCATAAATCTAAACTGTCAATCCATCCTAGTACAAGTAAAATGTACTATGATGTAAGAGCTGATTATTGGTCGCCTGGATTAAAGAGAGACATTGGAAGATATGTACACGAATGCTTAGTATGCTTACAAGTCAAAGCAGAGCACGAAAAGCCTTATGGAACCCCAGAAAGTCTTAGTGTTCCTGTATGGAAATGGGAGGAATTGTCCATGGATTTCATTACCAATTTGCCAAAGGCTGCTACATAGCATGATAACATTTGGGGAATTGTTGACCGCCTGACTAAAAGCGCTCATTTTCTTGTCATGCGTGAAACGGCTCTAATGGAGAAATACGCACAAGTATACTTGGATGAAATTGTGGCAAGACATTGTGTGCCACTAAAGATCATTTCCGATTGTGATACTCGCTTCACTTCTCACTTTTGGGCGAGTATGCAACATGAATTAGGATCTCGAGTTACTCTCAGCACAGCTTATCATCTCAGACAAATGGTCAAACAGAGAGAACGATCCAAACAGTAGAAGATATGCTTCGTGCATGTGTTTTGGAGTTCAGTGGTAACTGGTATAAATACTTACGTCTTGTTGAATTCTCGTATAATAATAGTTACCACGCTTCAATCAAAATGCCACCATATGAAGGATTATATGGTCGCAAGTGTCGTACTCCAAGGATCTTCTTGGAGGCCCTGAAATGATTCAAGACACCACCAACAAAATTCAAATCGTACGAGAAAGAATGAAAGCGGCCCAGGATCGAAAGAAGTCCTATATAGAAAAGAGAAGACGACCCATAGAATTCCAAGTGGGTGATTTCGTGATGCTGAAGGTATCTCCATGGAAAGACCTGATGAGATTTGGGAAGAAAGGAAAGTTAAGTCCTAGATTTGTTGGTCCTTTCAAAATCATCCAGAGAATTGGAAAGCAAGCATACCGCTTAGAATTACCTGAAGATTTGGCAGGTATTCATGATGTGTTTCATGTGAGCTATCTGCGCAAATGCTTGAGCATCAATGATGAGACAGCTCCATTATCCGAGGTGAAATTGGATAATAAGTTAAGATATGTAGAAGAGCCGGAAGAGATCGTGAATGAAAGAACAACTAATCTACGTAATAAAGAAGTGGAGTTGGTGCTTGTCAAGTGGAAACACCATGGAGGCCCAAATTATACTTGGGAAAATAAGAATGAGATAAGAGCAAAATATCCCCATTTATTTTAATCGATGTAATTTCGGGGACGAAATCCTCAAAAGGAGGGGTATTTGTAACATACACGTTTTGAAATCGTGTTTTAAGTAAATAATATTATGAAATATTATGTGAATTTGAATGTTGAGTTCTAACAGATAGTTTTTACTAGAAATGAAGTAAAACTATGTTTAGAATCACTCATAAAATGTTGGAAGTCTTATGAGATTCCAATTAAAAACCAAATAGTGAAATATAGCGAAAATATAAAATTTGGAATAAGTAAAATTTTATTATTGAAAATTGTAGATTATCTCGTTAGAAACATTTAGGCGAAAACCTCGTCGAAATCCGAGTTATAACGAAGAAGTTATGACCAAACGAAGATCCGTGATAAATCCGGAAAATACTTTGTCGCGTAAAAATTTAGGTTTCGATAAACTAATTATTTTTAGCCGTGAAAATAATCAACTAGCTCAATTATCTAAACATCGGCACATAGTGTTGTGTCTTTATCATTGAGTGGTTCGTCTTACTGAATCATTAGACACTGAGTGAGAAGAAGGTGAAGAGAGGATTGTTGCGTGTGATAGACCTTGGTGTTTTGGTCTAACCATCGGCAAAGACTGTCAGACTCTCATCAGCGTGTGTTTTGTCACACTAAATCACAGAATCAGTGTAAGATTGGTAAGAAAATATAGTTGCATGTGATAGACCTTGGTGCTTTAGTCTAACCATCGGCAAAGAGTTTCAAGTTGTCATCAGTGTATGGTATTATACAGTGAATCATTCAACTTTAGTTTAGAAGATTTGTAGAAGAGATAGAGATAAGAGATCAAACCAAGTACTCAGCATGAAAATATCATCAGTATATCATCATCAGCAAAATGTACATCAGCTTATAAGACAATAGCAAACATTAGCAAACCTAATTACAAAGTAATCATTCCAAGTTCTCCAATAATGTGAGTAGTTGGTTGAGTGTCCAGGGCCTTGGTTAAAATATCAGCTAGTTGATCTAAAGTCTTGACATGTTCAAGAACAACCTTGCCCTTCTCAACATTATCCCTGATGAATTGATGTCTGATCTCGATATGCTTCGTCTTTGAGTGCTGAACAGGGTTCTGTGTGATTTGAATGGCACTGGTGTTATCACAGTATATGGGAGTCTTAGCGAATTTGAGCCCATAGTCTAGAAGTTAATTTTGAATCCATAAGAGTTGAGCACATCATCTTCCAGCTGCAACATACTTAGCTTCTGCAGTCAAAATAGCTACTGATGTTTGCTTCTTGCTAGACCAGCTGATAAGATGATTTCCAAGGAAATGACATCCACATGATGTACTCTTCTTGTCTAAGTTGCATCCTGCATAGTCTAAATCAGTGTATCCAAAAAGTTCAAATGCTGAGTCACGAGGATACCATAGTGCCAAGTTCTGAGTGCCCTTCAAGTATTGAAAAATGCCCTTGACTGCCATGAGATGAGACTCCTTAGGATTAGCTTGGAATCGAGCACAGAAAATAGTTCCAAACATGATATCAGGACGACTTGCAGTGAGATACAGAAGAGATCCAATCATTCCTCGATAAAGAGAGTGATTAACATCAGTGCCAGTGGGGTCAGCGTGTAGCTTATCAGTCTTGGACACCGGAGTGGAGGCCGGTTTGCAGTCACTGAGAGAGTACTTAACAAGTAGGTCAATAATATATTTACTTTGACAATTTGAAATACCTGATTTTTGTTGCTGAACTTCAAGACCTAAGAAAAAGGTCATCTTCCCCATCATGCTCATTTTGAATCTTTGAGACATGATCTCAGCGAACTCCTTGCTCAGTTTCTCACTTGGAGAGCCAAAGATGATATCATCGACATAGATTTGAACAAGTATCATGTATGAGCCTTTGTTTTTGATGAAAAGAGTGTTATCGATTGCTCCTCGTCTATATCCATTTTCAAGAAGATACGATGTCAGTGTCTCATACCAAGCCCTGGGAGCTTGCTTCAGTCCATACACGGCTTTGTCTAGTCGATACACATAATTCGGGTGATCTTTGTCTACAAATCCTGAGGGCTGACTGAGAAATACTTCTTCTTCTAACACACCATGAAGAAATGCTGTTTTGACATCCATCTGATAGACAATGAAATTCATGTAGGATGCATATGCGAGAAACAGTCTGATTGCTTCAATACGGGCAACTGGAGCAAAAGTTTCCTCGTAGTCAATAGATTCAATTTGAGTGAACCCCTGAGCAACAAGTCTTGCTTTGTTGCGAGTAATAATACCATCTTTATCAACCTTGTTGCGATAGACCCAGCGAGTTCCGGTGATGGTCTTTCCTGATGGTCTGGGAACAAGAGTCCAAACATTGTGCCTTTCGAACTCATTCAGCTCGTCTTGCATGGCTTTAATCCAGTCAGCGTCTTGAAGAGCTGAGTGTATCTTGTCAGGTAAGATCATTGAAACGAAATTAACATACATGCATAAATTATTAGATACACGAGATCTGGTTCGGACACCATCATGAAAATTCCCAATAATTTGATCAACAGGATGATCTCGATGTTCATGAGCTAAAACTGATTCCAGTGGATTTGACGCTGAAGTGTTATTACTGAGAGGAACATCAGTTGTAGGAGACCCTTCAGCTTCAAGGGTTTCATCAGCATTTGACAAATGAGTTGTTGTGCTGACCACAGTACCTTGATTTACAGAACTTTGGTCTGGAACAATGGGATCAGGAGTAATAGCTTCTTCTTCAGGGTGAGAAACTTCACCATATGGGCAAGAGAGCAGCTCATGAAAGATAGAAGAGGAATGAGCTACCTTTTCATCAGTGAATGACTCTTCATCAAACTTTACATGAATGGATTCCTCAATGCACTGCCTGTTCACATGAAAAACACGAAAAGCTTTTGAAATAGATGAGTATCCAACAAAAATACCTTTGTCAGCCTTAGGCTCAAATTTAGATCTAGGATCTCGCTGATTGAGAATATAGCAAACACATCCAAACACGTGAAAGAAGGATACCTATGGATTTCGATCATTCAGCATCTCATATGGTGTCTTCTTGTGAACTTTGTGAATCAGAGAGCGATTCTGAGTATAACATGTTGCATTAACAGCTTCAGCCTAAAAGGACATAGGAAGACCAACATGTATAATCAAGGTTCTTCCTGCTTCAATCAGTGTTCGATTTCTTCGTTCAGCAACTCCTTTTTGTTGAGGAGTGCGACGAGCTGAGAAGTTCTGCCCAATGCCTTTAAAATCACAAAAGTCTTCAAGAATTAAATTTCGGAACTCGGTACCATGATCACTCCTTAGCTGCTTAACTTTGAGACCAGTCAGTGTCTCATTTTGACGAATCAGTGAGATAATTTCCTGTGCAGCATAACCTTTCTTCTTCAAGAAAACCACCCATGTAAATCGAGTAAACTCATCCACAACCACCAGATTATACTTATTTCCTCCTAAGGAACGAACAGGAATAGGACCAAACAAGTCCATGTGAAGTAAATGAAGAGGAACGGATATGCTCGAACATGACTTGGGCTTAAACGGAGACTTTGTTTGCTTTCCTTGTTCACACGCTGAACAGACCTTATCTTTGACAAAACTGAATTTTGGAAGACCTCTGACCAGATCTTGATTGGATATCTTAGATAGATTTTTAAAATTCAAATGTGAGAACCTTTTGTGCCAAATCCAGCGGAGATTGGTTTGAGATTTGGTAAAGAAGCATTGCATCAGCGCCTTGTCACTTGAGAACATGTCGAGAACATATATATCATCCTTTCTACTTGCTGAGAGTACGATGTTCTTGTCAGTGTTGATGACTCTACCTTCCTTCTTTCTAAAATGAACTTCATAATCAGCATTGATGAGAATTGTTATCGAGATTTAAGAAAGCAAAGTTAGATTTGAGTAATTGAAGATTAAGAACACGAAGAATAAATACTAATCAGATCTTATATTGATAAAGATTGATTACAACATAAGCAGAAAAGAGATATTTTTTACGAAAAAGTCTCTCTCTACTTCTAACCTCAGTCCCTATTTATAGGGAACATGAGTGTACAAAAAATATACTAAGTCTAGATATTCCACTTCGCACAAAGATGACTTAGTAAAATAACATAAAATGCGAAACTATACAAAACACTATATTCGACTTTTACAATTTTACATCAACAATCTCCCCCTTTGTAAACAGTCGAAGCTATTCATCCCATAAGCTTTTGAACAGCTGAGTGGATTGTCTTTCGCACTTCTCCATACCAGGAAATCACCTTCTTGAGATGTTTCTTGTCTCCTTCATTGTTCTTCTTGCAATTGTTCATACGAACAATAAAGTGCGTATATTGCGAAGGATTATATCTTTCAATATCTGAGACTTTAAACAAGAACTTCTTAGGTTTCCCTTTTGTATCTCTTCCAGAAAACACCATGCCGAAAGGTTTCAGGCATATTTCCCCAACAACATATTTCGATAATGCTGATTGAGATAAAGTTTCTTCCCAAGGAACATTCACTTCTCTTCCCAACACATTAGCCAGTTCTTCATCTGTAAGAGCCAAACAATCGAAGTAGTTGTCAATGAATGTCTTCACATGTGCGAAGCCTATCTTGAATACTTCAGTCTCAGACCCTTTGAGCTTATTTTCTTCCATATGCTTCAAAATTAGAGCGACTTGAATTAAATCATTGCAGTTCATTAGAGGAAAATCTGCTACAATGAAGTCGTACTGCTTGTTGTCTGCTCTGATAACAAAATAACAAAAATTATGAAGCATATCTTCAAACAATATGTCTTTCTTGATTGTCAGTACCTTTTTGATCTTCATTAAAGACCAAACTTCATCTGTATTCTTCCCCAAGACAACATGAAATCTGATTTTCATGTGTATATAATCATTAGGATTATCAAACTTCTCACTAATCTTGTACTGAGCAGTAATGAATAGCATTTCATTGATTGGAAAATCCAGCTGACAATTGTCTGAATTCGCAATATCATAACTTCTCTTTGGCTTTTTCTCAAATTCGTACATTTCCCTTCCGACAACTTTTGACTCTATAGTTTCGTAAGAGTAAAGCTTCGTAGGATCTCCTTTGTTCATCGTGGGAGGATCACTTGCCCTCTGCCTCATGATGCTTTGTACTTGCCTCATCCTTTCCAACTCTGCTTCAGCCTCAACTTTCTTCTCCTCCTTTGATTTTTCGTATAAAATCCCTTTTCCTTTTCCCATCATATCTGTTTGAGGTTTTGAACTTGAACCTCCTTCTTTTTCTTCAATAACGATTCCTTTGGCAATCATTTTTGTGGTTACTGTGGTTGAGGAAATTGGCTTCGTAAGTATGGGAAGAGTAGTTATAAGTTGAGTAGATATAACTTTTCCAACTGTCTTCGCATCCTCTTCTTTACTTAAACTTTTCTCTACCCCTTGCACCCCTGTGAAAGCAGGTGGGGCACCCTTTGGTAGTAAAGAAGTAAAATTGGCGAGTGGAGCAAGAGCTTTCTGAATTGCTTGTTCTAAAGTATTAATCTTTAGAGACAAGAACTCAGGAGTGAGAATTTGTGTAGTTGAAGATTGTGAAACCACCATTTTAAGCTCAGGTAGCAACTTGGTTAGCTGATCAAGCTTCTCCTTTGTTTCTTTGTCATGGGCTTCAAGAATAGGAACATCAACAAACTTTTGTACTCTTGAAGAAACCTCCGCAATCTGCTTTTGAACTTCAGCATTTTGAGTATGAATATCCTGAAGCTCCTTCGCAAGTTCAGATTTCAACTCTTGAAGCTTATAGTTGACATCCTCCTGAACTTTCTTTACGTCCTGTACAAAAAGAACATGATGTTCCTTTGCAACAGCTTTCAAATCCTTGACCATTGAAGAAAAATTGTTCCCTTGTGCTTGAATGTGAAGCTCATTATTCTTGTCAGATTGATCAACCTTCTCCATAATACGCTTCTCAGCACCTTTGATCATTACATCAACTTCCATTGCTGATATAGAAGACATCCTTCCGGAATCAGCTTGCGACTGAATAATAGCATTCAACTTCTGATTCAGGATTTTAAATTGTTTTCCTGTCATAAGCATATGATCAGGAATATCCTCCTCCTCTGAATCAAAATGAATGTCTTCAATTATCCCTCCAAAGGCACCTCCTTCAGCTTCATTATCAGATAAAGGTTGCGAAGGTTGAGGATTTTCGGGTGATTGAGATGGAAAAAGTGTTGTAAATGGGTTTTGAAGAGCATGATCAAAAATTGATGAAGTGGTGGATAAAGTTGTAAATGGAATTGAAACAATTGGTAAAGAAATAGGTAAGGAGATTGGGATTGTGGTTGCAACACTCAGGATAGGTGCCCCCGTATCAGATACGTTGATAACCGTATCAGAAATAGGTACCTCCTCAGAAACTGATTTGGTAGTGACTATTTCGAGTGGTTTGGTGAGTGGTAAGGTGGTAGAAATTTGCGAAGTATGGATGATAGGTAATGAAACATTTACCGTAGATGTCACTGGTGGAGTTTCTGGTACGATTTCTTCATCAAATGATTCATTGCGAATCACCATCTTTCTTCTTTTGATGAGAGTACGTTGCATGTTCTTGGCAACATCTTCAGCTCTTTGCCTCTTCTTTCCTGGAGAAACCAGAGCTGGAATACTGCGAATAGTAACGCCTTTACTGCTCACCTCAGCCTTGCAAATTTTCTTCAATACCCCAGACTTAGAAGGTATTATTTCTTTCTTTGAATTACATGAAGTTTCTTCAATCTGAATATCTTCATCTTGAACTTGTTGTGAAGATGAACCTTTCGCATCCTTCTTTATGAGCTTCTTCTTCTTTGTCGGAGCAACAACATCCAATAATACTCTAGTCTGCTCTGATTGATCAACTGTTCGCAAATATCTCACCAAGACTTTGTGAGTTTGAGATACCTTACGAAGCATCGCATCTGGAATGCGAGCCACATGAGTAAAGATTGCTTCATCATCTTTTACTGTCTTTGGAAACTGATACACATAAAATTCTGCAACTTCAACATCCTCCATTACTGGAATTGCTTCTTTTTCATAGACCTTCTCCATAATCAAGCTCCAATATCTTGCACACGAAATCCCCTTTTCCGAATTTGTGTTTTCGACACTTTTAACAAATTCCTTCCATAATTGGGTTGCATAATCAACGTTTATATCATAGTATATGCCATTAACCATGGCATATACTTCCATTCGTCCTCTATCCAATCCAACTGATCTTCCTGTTAGACATCTGAGAAAAATTCCAAATAAGAAATTCCATATGCACGGCAACCCAGACTTTCGAAAGTCACTGATCTTCTCAAGCTCTGGTTGATGACCCATCTCGTTGAACATGTGGATGATTTGAGAGTTAACAGGTTTGACAAATGGAGGGTTCTTTGGAATCTGCAAGAATTCAACAAACATCTTCTTGGACAGTTTGACCCGTTTGTTGTTGATTAAGTTGATGACCCATCTCGTTGAACATGTGGATGATTTGCGGGTTCTTTGGAATCTGCAAGAATTCAACTAACTAGTTTTTAAAAGAAATTTGATACCTTCCCGTAGAAACACATAAGTATGACATCTTCGCATTTTAGCCATGTATTAAATTCTCAGCACACAAAGTTTAAAGAACAAAGAAAACAAAAATATTTTTGTGATTTTTGAATTTTTCAAAATTAAAAACATAACATAATAAAATCTTTTTGGATTTTTTATTTTTCAAAATTAAGAACATAACAAAATAAAATCTTTTTGGATTTTTGATTTTTCAAAAGTTAAAAAAAAATCAAAATTAGTCGTCAACCTTACCTTAGTTGTTATGATCTCGGATGCGAAAAGATGTGGATGCGAAGCCATGCGAAGCCTTTGAATGAACAGTAACATCTGAACAAATTTGACTCATAACTGCTGAACTAGACTTTTAGGCATGTGTTTTTGAAATTGAATTTGCATTAATCATCCCCAAACCTGCTAAAATTCTAACAAATGATTTTTGATCAAGAGGTTTTGTAAAAATATCAGCAAGTTGTTCAGTTGTTTTAACAAAATGAATTTCAATATTCCCATCTTCCACATGATCTTTGATAAAGTGATATCGAAGAGCAATGTGTTTTGTCTTTGAATGTTGTACTGGATTATGACAAATGCGAATTGCACTTTGCAAATCACAATACAAAGGAATCTTTTTCATGTTTATTGCATACTCATGAAGTTGACTCTGAATCCAAATAATTTGCGAAGTGCAAGCAGCAGCAGCAATGTATTCTGCCTCAGCGGTTGATATAGCCACACAAGTTTGTTTCTTTGATCGCCAACTCACCAACTTCCCATCCAATAGTTGACATCCACCACTCGTACTTTTCCTATCCAAAGTACATCCTCCTAGATCAGAATCTGAAAAACCTTGAATGAAAAACCCCATTTTCGTAGGATACCAAAGTCCTAAAGAAACTGTTCCCTTAAGATAGCGAAAAATATTTTTCACTGTAGTCAAATGAGGTTCTCTGGGATTAGCTTGATATCTAGCACAATTGCAAACATAAAACATAATATCAGGTCTACTTGCAGTTAAATACAATAAAGACCCTATCATGCTTCGATAAAGTGTTAAATCAACAGCAGGAGCATCTAACGAAGGAGTTAGTCTTGTTCCTACTGCCATTGGTACTCTCAGTTTCGTGCCATTAGACATTCCAAACTTTTCAAGCAAGTTCTTCGTATATTTTTCTTGATTGATTAAGATTCCATCCCTGTTCTATCTTATGTTTAAGCCAAGAAAATTATTAATTTTTCCCATCATGCTCATTTCAAACTGACTTTTCATTAGATTTTCAAATTCAATTGACAATGCTGGATCAGTTGAGCCAAAGATAATATCATCAACATAAATTTGAACAAGCATTAGATGACACCCAACTTTCTTGCGAAATAATGTGGGGTCAACTGATCCTTGTTTAAATTTAGATTGTTTCAAGAAATTTGTAAGTGTTGCGTACCAGGCTCTTGGTGCTTGTTTTAATCCATATACAGCTTTGTCTAGGATATAAACATGATTAGGATGTTCATTGCTTATAAATCCTGGTGGTTGTTCAACATACACTGTTTCTTCTAGTTCTCCATTTAAGAATGCACATTTAACATCCATTTGATAAAGATCAAAGTCTTTATGAGCTGCATAGGCTAAAAATATGTGAACGGCTTCAAGTCTTGCAATAGGTGCAAATGTTTCTTCATAGTCTATGTCTTCTTGTTGAGAATAACCTTTAACCACTAGTCTAGCTTTATTTCGAATAATATTGCCATCTTTGTCGGTTTTGTTTTTAAAAATCCATTTTAATCCGACAATTGAAACATCAGAAGGTTTAGAAACTAACCTCCAAACCTTGTTTCGTTCAAATTCAGCCAGTTCAGATTGCATAGCAACAACCCAATCTGAGTGTGCCATAGCATCCTTTATTATCTTTGGCTCTATTTTCGAAATAAAGACATTAAACATACATAGTTCTTGGTTCGCATTTAGTACCTAATTTTTCGCACGAATTTGAGCTCTAGTCAACACACCATCTTGTGGATTACCAATTACTTGTTCTTTTGGATGATTTCTTGTCCATTTCTCAAGTGGTGGATAATTAGGATCAAATTCTAATTGTGCATCTTCATACATATCTTCATTTTCAGATCCTGCAACAGAAAAATTATCATTTAGTTCATAAAACTCATCATTTTAATCAATATTAATTGTCTCTGTTTCATCATGCTCCCCCTCAACATGATCTTCATCTTGATGCTCCCCCTCAAAATGATGTTCCTATTGATTCTGCGAATGCTCCCCCTGATTCATAATTTCATTCTCCCCCTAGAAAGTTGTCTGACTATCTTCATGAATACTCGTATGTTCCTCCTCCACACGAATATCAGGCGTACTTTCACAAGTTATTGTCGAATCATTAGTATGTTTTGAGGATTCTGATGTTTGATTATCAGGAGCATTATTTTATGCGTCAATTGCCCTGTCAGGAATTCCGAAAATTAAGTCATAATCAAAATCATTGATTTCAGAATTATCAATTTTAGTATTTGAATCCACAAGTACTGATTTATTTTCAAATTTACTATCCATTTGTTTAAGATAGTAATCATCAAACGTTAAATTGAAAGTTTCTTCAACTTTTCTTGTTCTTTTATTAAGCACTCTGTATGTAACTGAATTCTATGAATATCCTAAGAATATGCCTTCATCAGCTTTAGCTTGGAACTTGGACAAATTATCTATGAGATTCATGATAAAGCACCTGCAACCAAAAACATGAAAGAACTTTACATTAGGTTTCCGATTATTGATTATTTCATATGGAGTAACATTGAATCTTCGATGAATGAATGATCGATTCTGAGTAAAACATGCAGTGGACACTGCTTCTGCCCAAAGATATTGAGGTAGATTCGCATATGTTAACATTGTTCTAGATGCTTTGCATAAAGATCGATTTCTTCTTTCAACAACACCATTTTGTTGTGGAGTATATGGTGATGAGAAATTATGCGAAATGCCTTTGCTTGTGAGAAAAATATCAAGAGTTTGATTCTTAAACTCAGAGCCATTATCACTTTTAATTTTTCGTACATTCTTCTTCAGACTAAGTTCAATCTTTTTGATAAAATTAATCATCATCTGAGCAACTTCAGATTTCAACCTGAGAAAAAACACCCATGTGAATCGAGAGAAATCATCTACAACAACTAAAATATACCGCTTTTTATTGATTGTTGCAACAGTTGACGGTCCACATAAGTCAATGTGAAGAAGTTCCAAGGTTCTACGATTTTTGAATCTATCACAATCGGATGACCTTTTCGATGTTGTTTTCCTTGTTCGCAAGCTGCACACAAAGAATCATTGTCAAATTTTAGTACTGGTAACCCTCAAACTAAATCTTCAGTGACAAGTTTATTAATATTTCGAAAGTTCAAGTGTGACAATCTTCTATGCCAAAGCCAGCTGAGATCATTAGATGCTTTTGATAGTAAACACACAGCAGGTTTTCCCATAATTGGTTTGATGTCCAGTGTAAACATATCACCATATCTTTTGGATTTGAGAAGTATTTCATTTGACTTCTCATTTGAAATGATACTTCCTTCTTCATTAAATACAACTTGATTTCCAGTACCAACAACAAGTTGTGACACGCTTATCAAATTATGTTGAAGTCCTTCAACATAAGCAACTCTGTTCACAGTGAATTTTCCATTTGTGACTTTCCCATAGCCTTTCACTTGACACTTGTGATTATTCCCAAATTTGACTACTCCAGCATTTTCCAAACTTCTATAATCTTGCAAGTTTTCCTTTCTTCCAGTCATATGACGAGAGCAACCGCTATCAATATACCATTTCGTATCATATTGCTCGTCACACATCACCTGCATTTATTAAAAGAATTTAGGAACCCAAGACTTGTTGGGTCCATCATTAGTAGAATGAAACAAATTTTTGGAATTTAAAAACCATGTTTTCACTTTGTTTGTGATAGAATCCATTATATCAACATCATCAGATCTAGATATTGAGATATAGTCACTCAATAGTTTTGGATTTCCATTGATTGTAATCTTATCCTTCACAACATTCGCATTTTTGATAACTAGTTTCCATTTTTGAACCGGAACTTGCGAATTATGAGATGTTGAACTAGCAGTGGAAGAGTTATTTGCGAACTTATCAAATGCATTCTTGATTTGTTGCTCTGAAAACATCCCACTTTGATATTTTCTTCCTTTCCCTTCAAACCAACGATTGATCGTATTTACATCCGATTTTCCTTTTGTATATGAAACTTTGGTCGATTTTGAGACTGAAGGATTCGGAAAATTTGGTTGTTTTGGTGAAAATTTCACTTTGGCTTGAGTTGAACTTTTCAAACTTGATGAAGTATTCGTGAATTTGCCAACATTTTGAAACTTTTGATTATTTGCAAATTTTTGCGAATTCTCAAATTTTCGATTGTTGTCATATTTGCGAATATATGGAATTTTGTCAACAGAATTTATTGGTTTATGAAAACTTGAATCTGTTTGTTTATTTTTGCTTTGAAATTTTGATGATGTTGTTTTTGAAATTTGTTCTTTTTCAGCTCTTGGTTTTTCATTAGACACAACTTGCCAGAAAATTGCTTTTCTTGCTTTTCTTTTTGAAACATTATTTTCTGTTGAATAATTTCCAACCATCAATTTGAATTCATGAGAATTTAATTTTACTTCAGACTTTGGTTTTTCCACATTTTCAAAAATTTTGTTTCGTTTTTCATCTTTAACCACCCATTTTTGTAATGATTTTTGTTTTTGAAACACATAAGAATTTTGAGTTAAATTGTTTTCTTCTGTGTTTTGATTTACGAAAAAACCTTCTGTGGTTGACTTTAGATTATCTTTTTCAATCATTTTGTTGAATTCAGGATGAACTTTCTCAGCATTTCCAGTAGTGACAAAAACTTGATTTGGAAAAATAGTTTCATCAGTGCATACAAAATTTGGATATACCACAGTGTTGGTTTCCAAATAATGTGTGCCTTTGTCATTTAAAATTTTGTCAAACTCTTTTGTCTTCTCAAACAGTTGATCAACCACAACTTGTTGAGATGTTTCATTTGAATCTTTCTTTTCTTCTTTGTTCTCATCAGTATCATCAGATTTCCAGCTTTCAACTTCCACATTATCAAACTTACAATGTTGCGAAGTTTAATGTTTTTCAATTTCATCCTCTACTATCGAATCAACTATTATTTCTTTACCTTTGATCTTAGATGTGATATTAATGATTGACAATTGAGAACAATCAACCTCTTCTTCCTCTTCTATCTCACTGATTTCACTCACATTATCTGAATTTTCATCAATATCAGCATAATTGAATTGTGAGGCAAGAGTTGAATTTTCTGTTTTCTTTAAGATTTCCACTTGTTCACTCTTTGTCAAACTTTCATTGACAATGTTAACCAACTCATCAGCATTCAGAAATTCATCAATTTTGACAATACCGTATGGATATTTATCATCAGGTATTTTGTCAAATTGAGCAATTGTACTTTCGCAATCATAAGAAACAACATCAACTTTTCACGTTCATACTCAAGAAAAGGTAAAAGTTTCCTATGTTGTTCTTTGCTAATGTCAGAAGAATGATGTAAAGCAGTTAATTTTGCATACAATCGTTTGGCAGAATTACAATATATGTTCCTTTGTGCTAGCAATAACCTAACATCATTTGTAAGATTATTCCTATCACAATCTATATTTTTGATCTGCATTTCAAGTTTTTCTACTCTACTCCTCTTTATTTCTAATTCTCTCCGTGTCTCACCTAGTTGCATACTTAATTTTTGAGAATCAGTACTAGCAGACACAATAATAGAATCAAAATAAGCCACAGTTTCATCAAATGAAACAATTTTAGCATCATAAGCAGATAAAGGAATATTAAAAGATTCAAGTATTGCACGTACCTTGGTTGTCATGGGTGATTTGTCTGTGGATTTGGATACGAAGTACCTTCCTGAAATTTCCTCTTCGCAATCTTCAAAACTTGTGAATGTTGCTCCATGTGTGGGATGCCTCATTTCCTCGTCATCAGATCCTGAAGAACAGATCTGATACGTACCACTTTCTTCATTATCAGTTTCACCTTTCGCAACCAGAGACACTCCTTTGGTCTTAGCACGTATCTCTTCAATCTTTTCAGAGTAGTATGCTTCATCTTTAACTTTTTCTTTCTTCTCTTCTTTCTTTCGCAACATGCAATCGGCTGCGAAGTGATTCGCACCATTGCAGTAGTGACAGTAAATTCCTGAATCACCTTTCAGCTTCTTTTCTTCTTTCGCATCTTTTTGTTTCTCATCTGCTTTCTCCAATTTCTTCCACTCCTCCCCTTCAGTTCTTGTGTGTCACACCCCCGAACCAGACGGCGGAAACGTCCGGGGGCTGTCGTGACTCAATTGCATACCATAACATTGTATATATATGAAACATAACAACATTCGTCACCATTCATTTCATATTACAACCAGTAGTGTTTACATGTCATACATTGTTTAAGACATTACATTCCCAAAAATTAATTTGTTCCATTCATTCAAAAATAAACTGCAACCGTCACTGGGTATGATTTCCCTTGATTCACTGGTTCCCTGAGAATACAAGTATTTTGAAAAACGTCAACATATGAAATGTTGGTGAGTTCATAAGTAGTGTTTGAAATCGAATGTTTGTATTGTTTGAAAATCCACCAGAAAATCCGATATTTTCTGAAAAGAAAAGCTTTCGAAAACGTTTGTGAAGATCCATAAGTATGCTTGTTTGTTTTCTATACTTGTAAAATATTGTTTGTTGAAATCGTATGTATTCTGAAATTGTATGTATTGAAAACCCTAGGAAAACCCGATGTTTTCCTAATTCCTTGAATTACATGAAGTTACATTGAAACCATTGCATAGCGTATAATGTCAGTCCCGGGCGACGTTGGAAGGTTCTCGAGCATGATTATTTACTACAAACCCGCATTACACAAACGCCCAGTTTATAGTTATACTAACGAACCCAAAGGCGTCGTCCGTACTAATCACGTTATCCAATCGCCCTGACTAGGTGTAGTCCCACATCCGAAGAGAAAGAGGTCACGAAGACCCCGGTGACTCCATTAGCCGGTTGGGGAAAATATGCGTGCGAGGGGTCCCCGACCCGCCTCGTAAAATATGCAGACTCTTCTAGCAATACCATGGACCCTTGGGGACCAGTGGTACAAGCCATTGAAAGTCACTCTACGTTGTGCCAAGTCGGTGAAACTCAACACTTCGTAGAAAATATGTGTCTTCGGGCCTTAAGATCAGGTCATTGGGCTAGCTAGGCCCAACAAGCAAGATTTTACACTTTTGGGGCCCGAAGATGGTGCGTAGACGTCTGTGCACACTCGTATGTATATGTATTACCAAACGTTACTTGTATGATTCGTAGTGTCGAAGAGTTAGTAGTTGTAGATTTCCATTGGCTCGAGACCGAGCCAATTCGTTTAACAACGACTTTTGGTATTGTAATGAGTTGTATTTCGTTGATAGTCGAGGTGTCATTATTTGATCAAATTGTACATATTGAATTAGCCTTGAAATATTTCTGTTTTCAGCCCCTCATTATTTGTAAAATTTACATTTTTAACCATTTTATTGTAATATTTCCCGGTTTGGTCCTTAAACTATTTTTCTTGACATTTTAACACCAAAAATTATTGAAATTAATATTTTCCAGCATATTTTTCATAGAAAACAGTTTAAGTCCCTGAAAATGCAGTTTTTCTCGGTTTTAGCCCTTCTTTTCGAAATTTTGACAATTTTGGCCCAAATTGGAAAATTTTTGCAACTTTGGTCCTTTTTAAATTTAAAAAGCATTTTAAACCTTTGAAAAGGATTTGGGACACTTATAGTCCACTGTTTTACAGAAATTCACAGTTTTGGCCCTTCAAAACAGAAAAATTCGCATAATGGGCCTCCTTGGGCCGAAATTTTCATTTTTAGCCCAATAAGCTTGAAATTTATGTTTTTAATCCTCTAATTGAATATAATTCCAGAAATAGTTTTATGGAAACTGTTTTGGCACATTTCAACCATCAGATTCTGTGAAATGTCAATTTGGGCCCTTAATTTTGTATTTTTCACATTTTTGGCCCAAAATGGGTGTTTTTAGCTTAAAGAAAATTGTTGCTAACCACTTAGCTATTTTTCTTGTATCACTTTATATGTAGAAATATATTTGAAGCTAAAATCATAAAACATGAGTTATATCTCGGTTTTGAGGGGTTTAATGGCTAGATCCAACATTAAAACACATATAAGCATACATATAAGCATGGAAATCATACAAGGCATACAAACACATATAGATCTACACTTTCACTTGTATTCCCCCCCCCCCCCCCCCACAAAACTCATAAAAACAGAAAATAGGGGTATGAATCTCACCTTGGGTGTAGTTTCGGTTTTTGGAAGAAAAGATGGAAGAAAAAATGAAGTGTTTTTGGCCTTGGCTCCCTTTGATGAAGATCTTGAGTTTTGAGATGGTTCTAGGGTGTAAGATCACGATTTTTGCATAGGTTAGGAAAGGATTTTGATAACAAAAGAATTTAAACCATAGATCTATGCATGATCTTACCTTAGATGAAGAATTTTGTGGAAGAACCTTCTTGAATGCTTCCAAATTTTCGAGATTTTGGATGGAGGGGGAGAGATGTTCTTGAGTGATCTAGAGAGTGTTTGAGAGATTTTTGGTGTGTGTAGGTGTGTATGGCCAAGAGTGAGAGAGGAGAGAAGAAGAAATGACTTTTGAAGTGATATGCATGGAGATATGGACTAAGGTGCATGGAAACATGTTGGGTAATAATGAGGTGGCAAGCAAATAGTCAATTCTTCCATTTCTCTTTGGGTGTGGGCCTTGGGCCGAGAATTTGAAAGAAAAAAAAGATTTTTGGGCCTTTTGGCCCTTAAGCCCAATATTTGAGTTAGTTAGAGTGTGTTTTATGCTTAAGGGAATGTAGTAGGATTTTTATGTTTTTCTTGAACTAGTTTAGGTTATTCATGTATCAAGGCTTTTAATTTATTTAATTCTAGGCCCAATATGGCCCAAAATGTTAAAATAAATAAATGTGGGTCCAATTAGAGTCCAATTAGGGTTCTAAGCCCATGATAGTCTAATTGGAAGCTTATTGGCCCATTTGGATCCAATAAGGAAGTTCTAGTCTAAAATAGACTTAACAAGACTTCTAGGGTTGTCCAATTGTTTGATGACTATTTGTAGTCCTAGCATGTTGTATTTGATTGAAGTTTTTGATTCACATTAACTTGAATGTATAGATTACATGGCTCAAAATTTACAGTTATGACATTGTGACTGCATTTTTCACATCACTAGCCTTTCCTTTTGGATTAAAAGGCTTTTTGAAAAACTTTTTAACTCTGTTGTTCGAATAGAATGCCACAGCTTCATCATCAGAGTTCATAAAAAATCCTTCTTCATTTGAACCATCTTTTTCATTAACATCAGTTTCTGATATCTTTGAAACAAGAGCCAAAGGACCTCCAATACTTTGTTTTGATTCTTCATACATTTCTGAAACTTCACATTCATGTGTTTTCAATTGATTGTAGAGATCATTCAATTTAGTTGTATCAAAACTCTGTTGATTCTTAATCATCATGCTCACACTTCGCCATTCCTTGCGAAGACCCATAATGAAAGTTAAATTGAACTCCATGAGTGACCTAGTGATTCCATACCTATTGCAGCGAAACATAAGCTCATCCAGACGATCATAGTAATTTTCAAGAGTTTCTGCATCCATTTGTCTGAATTCCTTCAGTTTAACTAGACATTGCTTCACAGAGTTGATCTCCGTCTTTTCGCTACCTTGATACTTCTCTTTTAGAGTGTTCCAGATCTCCTTGGCTATTTTACAACTACGGATGTAATTGTAAACCACAGGAGGTAGAGCACCTCTTAGTTCTCTCATGCACCTCTTTTCATTATTCTTTAGTCGTTTTTGTTGATCAGCAACTTCAGCAGATGCAGTAGATGGTCCAATTGGTTGAACATTAGCAGGAGCTTGCACTGTTCCATCGATACAATTCCAAAGTTCTTCATCAATTCCATTTAAGTAATCTTCCATTCTATCAGCCCACTAATCATAGTATTCTGGAATTAACATCTGAATTTTGGTTGAGGAACCAAGCAAGTGAGAGAAGGAAGTCATTGTATTCATGTTGAAATTCCCCATTGATGAACACAGAATTTTTCAGAAAGCTTGAAAAACTTGATGAAATAGAGAATTTGATCAATTGAATTGATCACAAATCACTAATCGATTACTCGACTTAACAATTCAAAGACAGAATCAATTCAAATCTGAAGATCAAATGTGATTTTCAAAACCAAAATGCGCGGAAAATTTTGAGTAAAGTTGCAACTCAAAAAGCAAATGATTCTAACACAAAAATCAGATCGAAGCAGTTTGAATCCTGCTCTAATACCAATTGATGAGAATTGTTATCAAGATTTAAGAAAGCAAAGTTAGATTTGAGTAATTGAAGATTAAGAACACGAAGAGTAAATATTAATCAGATCTCATATTGATAAAGACTGATTACAACATAAGTAGAAAAGAGATATTTGTTACGAAAAAGTCTCTCTCTACTTCTAACCTCAGTCCCTATTTATAGGGAACATGAGTGTACAAAAAATATACTAAGTCTAGATATTCCACTTCGCACAAAGATGACTTAGTAAAATAACATAAAATGCAAAACTATACAAAACACTATATTTGACTTTTACAATTTTACATCAACAAGCATCACACAATTGACTGATTGAGATAAGGTTATGTTTGAGCCCCTTTACATATGAAACATTCTGAAACACCACATTGTTGCATTTGATGTGCCCATATCCTTTAGTGAACCCCCTTCCATTGTCTCCGTATGTAACTGCAGGACCACTTTTCCTGACATAGTCTTCCAGGAGAGACTTGGATCCTGTCATATGTTTAGAACAACCACTGTCTAAGTACCAAAGATGCTCTTGACCCTGCAGTACTGAGAAACTAGTTAGAACACACTGACCCATTGTAAAATGGGTCATTCACAATGTTATTCGATAATAAATTATAACACTCTTTAGGAAGACAGTTTAAAGAATTTGACTTAAGAGTCCATTTTTCATTTCTAACTTTGATGTTATCAGATCTTAAAGATGTCTTATCAAATGAGCATTCACTGATCTTATGAGAGGTATCACCACATCTGTAACAAATTCTAGTACCAAATTTCTTCTTGGTGAGCATATTTCTAGACTTAACACATTTAGATTTGTAAGATCCACCCAGTGAACTTTGAGTCCTTTTGTTTGTCATTGAATCATGACTGAATTCAGTGTCAGATAAATTATGATCAGTGATAGATGAGGAGCTGACATCAGTATTTGATTTGGACTTATTCATAGAAGCATTACAATCAGGAAAATGCTTAAGTTGTTCATGGACAGCGTGAAACACTCCATTTGAGATAGTGAAGGCAATAAGATTCTCAGTGAGAGGAGTTGGTCTCACAAGATGTGCAGGGTAAGAGGTAGGATCAATTCCGGTAATTTCAATATCACACTTAGTGACACCATTAGAATCAGTAACACAGTATTCATCAATTAGACTCTGATTAATAAAAGTGTTACTGATAAACTTTTTTTTGAAATTATTTTTCAACTCATTCATGGAATAAAACTCAGATTCTTTTTCTTGAGATTTAAAAACCTTTTCAGCTTCTGCAAAATTACCCCCAAGAATTTTCTCACAAGAGTGTGGTATTTGAGCAGAAATAATATAATTGGCATTTTTGTGATATTTAGCCCAAATTTGTAGCACAGTTTGTTCTTTGTTCAAGAGATCTTTAACGTTATCAGTTTCAGCAGACAAAGATGAGTTTGACAAACTAGTGATTCTAAGATTTTCCTGAGTAGAATCAATAATGTTATTTTTCATGGATAATTCAGTTTTAAGAAGATCAATTTGATTTTGCAAATCCCTTATTGTTTGATTCTTCTTAGAATTAAGAACACCTAAATACTCAAACATTTTGATTTTTTCATTCATTGAATAGGAAACAAAGTTGTTAACCTGATACATTGAAGGAGAATCAGTGTTGTGCTTCCTGGAATTTTCAACCACATCAGACATATCAACATCAAATGAACTTGCGCTGTCTTCACATTCATCAGCATCTTCTGTTTTAGCCATCAGACATTTAACTTCATCATCTGATGACTCCTCATCAGTATTCCATTTTTCTTCTTCAGCAACAAGAACTTTATGTTCCAAGTTCTCTGCTTTTAGCTTTTCAACCAATTTGTTGTACTTCTGCTTCCAGTACTCGTCCGAGCTTTGGGTTCTTTGCTTGCATTCTTTTGCAAAATGCTCAGTGCTACCACAGTTAAAGCACTGATCTTTCCCTTTCTTTTCAGTAGCAGGTTTCTTGTCAGCATCTGACCTTTTGAAGGATTTCCCTTTCATCTTCTTCTGAAACTTTGAGAAATTACGGCCTGATTTCTCAAAAGTCTTCACAATGAATGCTGCACTAGCAACAACCTTTTCCAGACTATCAGTACCACTTTTAGTAGAATCAGTGTCTGAAAAGGATTCAGTGTCTGACTCGGATTCTTGCCTTTTGGTTGAAAACAGTGCCACTGATGACTCATGCTGAGCATCTTTCATCAGCTCCTTTCTTTGGAGCTTTGATTCCTCATAGTATCGACAATTTCCATAAAGACTTTGTAAATCCATTGAGCTGATTTTCTCACTATTTTTCAGCACATCAACATGATTTTCCCAACCTGCACCCAAAGAATCCAAAAACTTTTGCACTAGAACAGTTCGATGCTTTAACTGATCTAGTCTTCGCAATTCATTAACAAGAGTATTAAATCTGTTAAAGGTTTGAGTCAGGGTTTCACCTTTCTTAGCAAAAAAATGTTCATACCTTCTGTTTAGATCATTTATCTGGGTAGCCTTGACTTCCTCAGTACCTTCAAAAGACACAGTCAAGGTGTCCATCATTTCTTTTGTTGATATGCAATTTTGAACCAGCCCAAAGATGTTGTATGGTAAAGCATAGTTGATTGCTGCCCGAGCACGAACATCAAGCCCATTCTTTCTTTTGTCATCAGATGTCCAGTTTTCTTTAGGTTTTTCTTCATGACACCATCAGGAGCATTGTTTTTCAGAGGCTGATACATCGGAACATATGGACCATTATTGACAATGTCCAACATGTCTTCATCTAAAGATTCCAAAGCATACAAAGCTTTGATTTTCCACATAGCAAAATTGTTTTCATCAAATGGAGGAATTTTAGTAAAGGAATGATTTGAAGAGTTTATAGAAGAAGATGATGAAGCCATTTGTTTGATAAGAGAACACCGCTCTGATACCAATTGAACGTCCCAAAGATCAAACAACTTATCAAACAATGACAGAAAATGAGAACAATAAAGATTCACAAAGAAAACTTTTCACTAAGAATGATAATCTCACAAAGAGATTATTGTATGCACAAAGCGGCTAATAGGGTTTATGAAAACGCGTAGCATATTACAAACTGGTACAAAAGATTATATACTACTATTCTAGACAATCCCTATAAATCAGGGATATGCCAGCTAACTAATTTACGCTAACTATGGAAACAAGATAAATACTAAAACTGTTACAACGTGCTGAATAAAGATATATACTGATCAACTGAGATGCTGATGTTGATGCTGACGCTGAGTCATGCGCTGACGCTGATAGACTAGTTTCAAACATCATCATATTTCAAGGTTTGACCTTACATACGTCATTATAAAACCAACAGTGTAATAAAATATCTGTAATATCATGTTATATCAAAACCAAAGTAGAAATAATCAAACGCATTATCGTAAAACAATATCATAGTGTAATCCCCAAAGATCTCATGTGCGGAAAACCATAGTGTGATGCGTTGCGATCAAGCCGGCTCCTTTCCTTTAAACACGAAGTACCTGAAACCAAAACTAAAAACCGTAAGCACGAAGCTTAGTGAGTTCCCCCATCACACCACAAACCATACAATCACATAACATACATACTGCCGGGCAATTCTGGGGTACCTGACCTGCCCGATACGGGCATTATGAGGTGCTAACCTACCCGGTACGACCATTCTGGGGTGCCGACCTACCCGTGTCAAGCCATTCTGGGGTGCTGACCTACCCATGTCAAGCCATTTTGGGGTGCTGACCTACCCGTCGGTCCTAACAACCGACCCTCGGGGACTATTCCACCCCCTACTACTACTATCACATATATCATAACATAAACGTACTATCAAACATATCTGGGGTGTCCGAACTACCCTTCGGTCCTAACAACCGAACTTGGGGACTATTCCCTTCCTACTACCACTATTACATATAATATATCATGCCGGAATATGACATATCATCACATACTGTCAGACATATCTGGGGTGTCTGACCTACCCTTTGGTCCTAACAACTGAACTCTACTAATATCACATATAACATATCATGCTAGCATATAACATATCAGGTAGTAGCAAACCTAGATGATATCACAAAGACAATCATCTAACATACAACTCCTACTGGTGGGCCGACATTGTGGCCGTAGACCCACCGCTACTGGAAGGTAACTCACCTCACACTACTAAAGTCCTGAAGACACAATCCCACACTTGCTGAAGTCCCGCAGACTCGACCCAGTTGCTGGCTGACAGATTCCAGAACTATCAACACCAAAATAACACCCAATTAATAATTGGGTCCCAATACATAACCATAAGTACATTCTTTGGGTAATTACTACATTACCCCTAGCTTGGCTTATTCAAGCCCAAGGCCCAATCCATAGGCCCAAAGTCAATTAGGAATCAAACCCTAACACATGGCCTAATTTTGCAAATTAAGCCTAAGCCTATACATGGTCTCATTCTAAGGCCCAACATTAGATAATCATTAAGGCCCAGACTATGGTCCATATATGGCCTCATTTTCCAAATTGGGCCCAAGCCCCTTACATGGGCCTTACCCTAGGCCCATTAAATTACTCTAGACCATTTGCTTGATCTTGGATAGCCCATTTAATAACCCAATCATCAAGGCCCAATAATAAACCCATGTGAAATTAGGGTTTCACATAAAATGATGATTATGGTTAAGTTTCCTACTTAACCCTTTAATGACTTAATCCATTAATGACTTAATCCATTAAGGACTTAATCCATTAAGTCCAATATTGCTTAGATTAATTTCCACCAATGATTATTATTTAATATTCCAAGTTATTAGATAATTCTCGTGTGTCTCGATTAATTCCCCAAATTTAGGGTTTCATGGCATTAGGGTTTTCCAACTCAAATACTAGCTCATTATTAATTTGTTGGCCTTTTATGACAATTAAGGCTTTATTGGGCCTAATAAGCCCACTATAATCTTATTAAGCCCATATGGGTTTTATTGGGTCCATTAGAGTCCATTAAGCTTCATTGGGTCCATTAGAGCTCCTTTAAGCCCATTAGGGTTTCTAGCACCCCAAACGAATCTATCACAAGAGGCAAAGCGCACTGCCACCCGACACGTCTGCCGGTGGCGGCAGGAGGTGGCAGCCACCACCTCACGGTGGTGGTTTTTAGTTTCTTTCTCATTATTCCATTTCCAATTACATATTACAAGGCTAGATCTCAAGTAAACACACACACACCTACTAACATACACACAAAAACACGGTGGTGCATGGTGGTAGCCACCACCCCACAGTGGTGGTGATGCCTTGTACTTAGAACTCCGGCCAAACACACACTAATGAAATCAACACACACACAAAATTAATCCATACATCAGCAAACCCAACTGCTATGGCGGTCCTTGAGGTGGCAGCCACCATGGCCGGCTGCCATGGTGGTTCCTCACAGCTCCCATTCGATAGAACCCACACACACACGAAAATTAGCACAATACAACAACATCTAAACCCTCTTGGAAACTACGAACTCAGCCACACCGACAAACGAAAGACTACACCACCCATACCCACACGTCCTTGCTCGGAGATAAACATAACCACCCACCTCGCGGTGGTGTACGGAGGAGACAACGGCACTGGAAGGCGGCCACAACGACATCTAACGGCGTTGGCTAGCGGTCACGAATAGGAATTAGCAATAGGAGAATGGGTGAGGAGGATGAGCAGAGACCACCTTGGACTGAAGTACCATTGACCACCGGCTAGCGGCGCCTCCTTCTTCAACTGTGGGAGTGCGAGGGGCCGAAAATGAAACAGTAACAAGACATGTCTTCGCCGGCAGCAAAGCTACGATGGCTTCTTCGATGGTGAGGCAGCAGGCGGCGCCATTCGAGACTCCATCTGATCGTCGGCGGCGGCTGAGGAGCATCGGAAGGAGGTGGCGTCGGAGATGGGAGATATAAGGGTGAGGGGGTGACGGATGTAATATGATTTAGGGTTAGGGTTCCTTAAACAATATATACTCGATGCCTTTCCAAAGTTGGTGCCATAATGGCAGAAATGGCCCCTCTCCAGAATTACATTTTCAAATTAAATTCTATATTTTACCCTTTAAACCCTCAACATTAAATCGTTAACAATTCAGGTCCGATTTCTACTAAAATAGCCCCTCCCTACAAACTATTTTCAAAAGAAGTCCAAATAATTACCAAGTAATCCCTGCCCTCACAATTCGTTACAGAACCCATCCGAAACATACACTTTTAACCCTTGACGTCTCAAATCTTTACAATTAGTTCCTCAAAATTACACATTGCTTAATGATTATTGATTTTGGGGCGATATTACGATCATTAATTTATTTATTTATTATACAAAAATAAACGGGTGTTACACCCCCAATTGGCCCACGAAGGCCCACAACAACCTAATCCAAGAACTGGCCCAAACCGAGGCCCACAAATGTGAATTCCATTTCTATATTGGACGATAAGGCCCAATAGGCCCAACTATTCCAATATTGGCTCAAGATGCATTCAGACCCAACCATCCGCAAATCCAGACCCAAAACCATTAGGGCCCAAAGGTCTGAAGTCCACTAAGGCCCAAGTCCTCCTGAGAGTGTACGCCCAACGTACCTTTTCTGTACACTTAGCGTACTAGGCAAGTGGACTGTACACGTATATAGTATGCCCAACGTACAAACAACTCATGCCCAAAATCCATTAAGTGCTTAATAATTTATCCCACCAGTCCAAATCATAGATCTGAGCTATACTTAACGTCTAAACCCATAAAGTCACTGACTGGGTGACTTTGCATGCCCCAAACAAACCCAAACTCCAAAAATGACATTCTACTTCCATAAAAGTGACCCTAACTCATGCATGAACCCATTACGACCTTCAAGATGGCAACTTTCTGCCTTAGGGACTCAAATATCATCAAGGGTGGCAACCCCAAGTCTAAGAATCGAATTTGAGCCATAAAGCTTCATCATTAGGACCAAAAAGGAACCAAAACCCAAAATGGTAGATCTAAGAGATGAATGATCAAGTTCAAAGCTTTATACATTCATCAAGCTTAGAATGAGTCCTAAAATCCTGATCCATAAGCTCCTCCTTGATTTCCAACTTTGCATCAAACTCCATCTTCTTGAAATGGCATCAAACACCCCAAAAATGGACTCCATAAGCTCAAAATGCCCCCATGGTTGATATATGACGATTTATAGGGTTTAGAGGGGTGGAGGCTGAAGGTATTAGGGTTAGGTAATGGGATAAGGAGCTTAATTAGGGTCCAAGACCCTAAAATAGGGTTCTGATCTGACTGGCGTACAGCCAATGTAATTCTGGTACGACCAACGTACTCCGAAGAACATTCACGACCGTCCTGGTCAGTACGCCCAGAGTACTCCAAGGTACACCTAGCATACTTCCTTCTTCACTAGTACGCCCCGTGTACTCGGCTAAGCCTGAAAACCACGAAACTTCCGAAGGCCATAACTTCTTCGTTATAAACTCGATTCCGACGATCCTTATATCTACGGAAAGGTGACAAGAAGCCCTACACTTCTATCAACCCATACCTTCCTTAAGATCTTCCGAACAAAAAATTCCATTTTCGACAAAAGCCCGAACTACCACTTTACCGAGGTACCCCTAGACTCCAAAACACGAACCGAACAACCGGATCACTTCTAATACATCACCTGCACCCAAATGGGCCTAGATCTTAACTTTTCAAAAGTCCTAATCCTTATGGTGACCGATCTTCGGGCCACATACTTAGACTCAGAATCGATTCAGAATAGGATGTTATAAGAAAAAATATTAAATTAATATTTTTTAACAAGATATAGAATTCCCTTATTTGGGTTATTCACGCCATTTCGGTTTATTTGGGTTATCCGGGTCATTTTGGTTTATTTGGGTTAATCGGTTCAAAAGCATAGTGCAAATGTTTATTTGGGTTATCTCGGTCCTTTCGGGTAAATAACCGAACTGAAACCTGTATTACCCGAACCAAACCGGTGTCGTATTAGTATAATCGGTCTGGGTTTCAGTTCCCACTTTTCATCCAATTCGGGTTTCGGGTTATTCGGGTTCAGGTCCGTTCCGACGAGAAGCACATCCCTAAGTATATTGTTAGTGGTTCACCTATAACCGGGCTTGCTAATGTTGGGAAGTGTTGGAGAAGTTGTTTTATCTTCTGAAAGGCCTCATGGGCTTCACTTTACCAAGTGATGTCTTTTTCCCCTATGTGTGTTTTTAATATTTGAAAGAAAGTTAATGTATATTCTGTCAATTTTGTTAAGAATCTTCCTAGTCTAGCCAATTTCCCGTTTAGACTTTGTATATCTTTTACAGTCCTGGGTGTCCCTGCTTTTAAGAGTGCTTCTACTTTCTCCAGATTCACTTCTATTCCTGGTGTTATAATATAACCAAGGAACTTGTCCTTCTGTGCCCCCAAACACACACTTTTTTGGATTTTCATGCTAGTCTGATGGAACTGTTTCAAAGTCACTTCTATGTCTCCTAGAAAGATATCATCGTTTTTACTCTTGATTAGTATATCATCAACATACAGTTCTATGTTTCTTCCCATCTGCTACTCAAATACCTTGTCTACCAATCTCTGAAATGCGACTCCTGAATTCTGCAATCCGAAAGGCATTTTTGTATAACAAAACATGCCCTTCTCCATATAAAAGGTTGTATGTCTTCGTTCGATGCTGCTATTTTCACCTGGTGATACCCTTATATGTATCTAAGAAAGATTTTCATTTAAATCCTACTAAGGACTCGATCTTCTGCTCTATTTCTGGAAGAGGATGACTGTCTTTTAGGCATGCCTTATTAAGGTTAGTAAAATCAACAAACGTTCACATAGTGTCATCACCCTTCATTACTAGCACCGGATTGGTAATCCATTTGGGAAACTGTGTAGCTCTCATAACTCTTGTTTCTACTAGATCCTTCACTTCTTTGTTGATTATTGTATTCCATTCCCTTGTCATTATACATTTCTTCTGTTTGATAAGAGCATGGTTAGGATTGATGTTGAGTGGGTGCTCTATTAATGACCTGGGGATCCCGACCATGTCCTCAGACTTCCATGTGAATTTGACCGCATACCTCTTTATCAAGGCTATCAAATTTCATAAGGGTTCAAGAAATTCAACACTTATCTCCACCTTCTAATCTTCATGTTTTTTATTAATAACCACTTTCTTGGTACTTACCGACGAGCTTCTTTCTTCAACAATTCATTCGGTCATACTAGGTTGTATGGCATGAATACATTTAGGTGGAATTAGCGTTGTGCTTTGGACTATTATAATGTACTCATTAAAATGGAATTTGAGCAAACCATGGACCGTAGATGGGGTTTTCCTTTACAAGCACATTGTGCATTGGTCTACTCCAATGTTGTTCGTAACTGGCAGTCATACATAGTATGTCCATGTATTATATGATGAGTAGACAGAAACTATGTAGTCAAAGTTTATTTATTTTCATTGCATGTTAACTAGAGAAAGGATATCAATGGGGCCCCCGATGATTTGGTGCTAAGATCTAAAGTACTTGGTGGAGCCTTAACTGAAATTAATTTGATGAATTTAGTAGTTTGATGTATTCGTCACACATCTTTATCGAGAAACATAATCTTGAAACTAAGATTGACCATTATCCATGCCTCAGGTTCATACAAATATCTTATAAAGAGACAAAACTGCAAATTTGATCCATGTGGTTTAAAAAAACTATGGATGAGGTCCAAAAAGATTTCAACTTGCACCATTAGTCCAAAATGAAAATTTTCTTGTGGGTTTGGTCCCTTAAAAATTTGAAAAGACCATCATACCCTTTTAATTTCTTTTCTATATTTTCTAATATTTATTTCTATATTTCTACAATCAAGAAAAATAAAAAATCTCACCATATCTCTGCCCCACCAGACCCCCCCCCCCCCCCCCTCTCCTCCTTCCCTTTGTTCTTGATAAACCATATTTTCTAGAAACCCAAAAATTTGAATGCAGAGAAATCAAATAAAAAACCCAAAACATGAAGCTTTTGAGAAAAACCTGTTAACAACTTTAATCCAAGGAAGATGAAGTGATAGGTTGTTAAGATTTTGGATCCTATTGTGATTTTGTGAAAACCCAGCAAATCGAAAATCAGATGTAGCAAAATTGAACTCCTCCGCTGCCCCTGATTCGAACCTATTACAATCTTGGAGTTAATACTTATTGCTGCTCGATTTGGTGTGATATGCCCTATGATTTCTCTTTGTTCGATTCTCTTTGTGATGGTTAGATGTGCTTTCTAAAGAATCTAACAAATCCATTGTTCGATTTGGAGTTAATCCCGATTGATGCCCGATGGAACGCGTCATCGATAACCCAGGCTTTCTCAAAACGTTGTTCAGTTTTTAGGATGAATCAGTGGAGCATGATCTACATTTTCTTGAAAAATCCACCTTCCCCGATTTTGTCTCTCCTTCTCCCTGATCACACCCAATGTCGTTGATGGTATAAAAACTCAAGAAACTACACCATTTTCTTGTGTTATTAGAATATTTGATTTATTTTATGTTTACATACGTTCAGTTTTTAGCATAAGATTTTGCCAAAAAAACTCATCTTTTTTAGTTGTTTTTATGCTCCCCGTAAACTTACTTTTATGGATTGATGTCGACCCCTGTGCACTTGAAGATATAGTTGTTGATGTTGTTTTTAGGCATGTATATGTTGTTAGATTTGCATCAATTGTAGAAGAAGTGTATGTGTGTGTGTGATTGGGAAGAGAAGAAAAAGAACCAGGTGGGAGGCGTTAGTTCTTGTGGGAGGTGGGTCTAGATGAATTTCTATGCGGATGGATGTGGATATGGGTTGGCTACTTGAAATTTTTTGGGGATAATTTTGATTTTAGGCTTCAGCCTTGGATATCTTTGCTTTAGGTGTTTCTCAAATTTCTATCAGTTTTAAGTCCAACCTCATTACAAAGCTCTTCACCTTAAAAAAATGGTGGAGATGGTTGTGAAGATGACGAACTTCATATTGTGAAAATGACAATGGCTAAAAGTGTTTTTGAATTTTGTGAGGGGGAGAGAGAGAGAGAGAGAGAGAGAGATAACGGTGTGGGGTGAAATATTTTTTAATAAAAATATTAAAGTGAATACCAAAATATAAAAGAAAAATTTTTGTAACATCCCGAAATCTCAAGAGTAGAGTTGGAGGGCTAAAAGAGTAAATTGTGAAAGAGTGACTCGGCAAGTCCATGGATGGACTCGGCGAGTAGAGTCGCGACTGGGTCACGTGTTAAGTAGCCGACTCGGCGAGTCAGTAAGGAGGACTCGGCGAGTAGGCGCTGAGTGGAGAAAACCCTAATTCCCGGGGATGAGCCCTATATAAAGAACATAACAGCCCACTCTCAGCCTCTTTATTCATCCTCAAGTCCAGAAACCCTTAGCCTTCGTGTGTGAGTGATCATATCTCATTTGGGAGGTTGAAGGAGATGATTGTTGAAGGAATTTTGGGAGTTTGAAGGCTTGGAGCAAGGGGCTTTGCTTGGATTCGAATTTCATTACAGTTGGGGCGTCCCTTGGAGGTAATATCTCGTTCTTGGACTGTTGTTATGTTGTTTCTTCATTTTGGGGTTTGTGGGAACTTGTCTATGGATGTAATTGGAAGTCTAGAGGTTAGATCTGAGGTTGCTACCTCAGATCTGGAATGGAGAAGGATCAGAGAGCATCAAAGTCCCTGTGTTGGAGTGTTTTGTGGAGCCATCATGTCCCCAAACCCTAGCCCAATGTGCGAATGGCCCAGATCTCATTGGATTCACGTAACGTTTGCCACTTTATGTGATGGATGAGTGGTAGGAGGCTAGATCTATGTTTTCGAGCAATTGCATGGCCTGGAATGCTTCTGAATGGATTCAGACCGGTGGTACTCGGCGAGTCACATGGGTGTACTCGACGAGTTGCTTGAAGATGAGGTGGGACTCGGCGAGTTGGAAGAACAACTCGGCGAGTTGCATGAAGATGACCTGGAACTCGGTGAGTTGTATGAACAACTCGGCGAGTAGGTTGAAGATAGCCTTAGACTCGGCGAGTCTATTCTTGAGCACGGCGAGTCTTGTCGAAGAGTCCCGATATTTTCTGGTTGAGTCGAGAACCGGCGACTCAAGGGATGACTCGGTGAGTTGTGTGCGAGTGGACTAAGAGTTGTTGGACTCGGCGAGTCGCGGGGTGACTCGGCGAGTTAGGTCGCAGATTGAGTGAAGTTCTGAGTATGGGAACTCAGCGAGTCATCGGGTTGACTCGGCGAGTAGGGTCAGTCAGGGGTTGACTTTGACCTTGTCTTTGACCAGGGGTTAACCAGTGGTTTCCAGGGGTATTTTGGTAATTGTTGATTATTGCTTGAGTTCAGTGCATTGGTGGCTATCCAGTGGTGGAGATCGTATCAGTGATCGGAGCAGCTTGGGTTATCTGTTCAGTCGGCAGTTTCGAGGTGAGTTATCCTCACTATATCGACAGGGTCTACGGCACCAAGGCCGACCCCTTTATCGGATGGAAATCCGGATAGTTGTCTGTTATGGTATTGCTTGATATGGGCCGGAAGGCATTATGATATGGGCCGGAAGGCATTCTGATATGGGCTGGAGGCATTATATATTATGTGGACCGGAAGGTCGTGGCCTGGAAAGGCGTATATGCGTAAGTAGTATTTTGGCTGAGACGTAGGGTGAAGTATTACTACTGATCGGCTAGGCTGGTATCTTGGTTAGGGTAATGATATGCTATGTGATCTGTTGATCGATTTGCTGACTGTGAAATGTTATATGATTATATGTTATGTGCACGGTTGCTTGGTCTGGGGTTTGACCCGATATGCATGGTTGTTCTATGTTCTGTTATGATATGTATGCTTTTTATGTTGTGGGCCGGAAGGCAATATGTTATGGGCCGGAAGGCATTACGTTATGGGCCGGAAGGCGATATGTGTTGGACCGGAAGGTCGTGGCCTGGAAGGGCGTATATGTGGTTGGTATTTTGGGGGTATCTCACTAAGCTCTCGGGCTTACAGTTGTGGTTTTATGTTTTCAGGTTCTCAGGAGACTGTGGCAAGGCAAAGGCGTGATCGTACCGTTCCTCGCGTTGGTGTTTTATGAAATGGACCTGGGAAATACTCTGTTAAATAATGTATTGAAAACCTTTTTGTAACAACGTTGTTAAAATGGTTGTTTTTGAAAAGTTTTAAATGTTTTGAAATTTTGGTAGTTACAAGTTGGTATCAGAGCCTTGGTTTGAGTGAATTAGAGGAACACTCGTGTAACTCCAGTCTCAAATCGAGGAAGGTTTTAAAAGAGAAATTAAAATGGTTTTTAAATTAAGTAAAAGGGAGGACGCGGAGGTACGATCAGCCGGAGCCAGTAAGTAACCCCAAATTTACCATTCATGACACTTGTTTTATTGAGCTTTGATAGAACAGCATGCTAGAGTTAGGCTAGGGATCTTCAAGAATTCATGATAATGTTGCCTGATTTGTGATGCCTGTATCCTAGGGTCCCTTATGGGAGATTCTCAGTGTTCCTCTAGTGGTGAGTGTTGAGCGTTGTTATGCATGTTTCTCTTGGTTGTTGTGGTAGTACTTCATACAAATATGGGTAGGTGTGGAAGGTAGTATGGGCCCGTACTACTGAAAGCACAGGACCCATACGCGTATCAGGGAAACCATGATCTCTAGGGTGGGTTGAGAGAGTTGGATCCCAGGATTGTGGGAATTGTCTGAGATTTAGTGGTGTTTTTCAGTATGGAGATCCCGAGGCATGCTGGGAGTGGATCCAGGTCAGGATCAGGATTAGGAGAAGGAGTTCAGGGCGGGTCTGTGCCGCCCAAGGTTATTGGTCAGATGAGCTCGTGCGAGTTGGATGGGAGGATTCGCGAGATCCTGCATGATGGGGTTGCTGCATTGTTCTGGGCTGAGTTGCCGGAGTTATTTGGGTCGATCAAGACCGCCATGGTTGAGTATTTTGATGAGCGCTATGCGGCTCTCGCGGAGACGGCTGCCGCGGCGACTACAGCGGCTGTAGCAGCAGCAGGGGGAGGAGCTGGTAGGGACTTTCAGTATCGGGACTTCGATAATACGGAGCCTCCCACCTTCGATGGAGTTCAGGACCCGATTGTTGATATGAGGTGGTTATCGGACGTGGAGGGGTGTTTCTTCACGTGTTCATGCCCTGCTGATCTGAGGGTGAGGTGTGCTCTGAACCTGTTGAGGCTCGGGGCGAAGGATTGGTGGAGAATGACCACGGGGTCATACTCGGATGCACAGAGGGTTGCGGTTTCATGGGATCAGTTCAGAGAGATGTTCAGCACTCGTTATGTTCCACAAGATGAGAGGGAGAGATTGGCTCAGGAGTCCCTTGAGCTGAAGCAGGATTCGGAGTCGGTGACTGAGATCACCAGGATGTTCACTGAGAGGGCGATGTTTTTCCCTGAGTTCGCTTCGGAGCAAGCTCAGATGTCCCGATATCTGAGTATGCTCGAGGGGATATCAGACAGTTCGTGTCTGCGCAGAGGTGCGAGACCTTGTTGGAGTTGCAGGAGGCCGCCAGGCGGCGTGAGTTAGAGGTT
This sequence comes from Lactuca serriola, assembly GCF_051521515.1. Lineage (NCBI taxonomy): Eukaryota > Viridiplantae > Streptophyta > Magnoliopsida > Asterales > Asteraceae > Lactuca > Lactuca serriola. The sequence goes on from NC_136411.1 coordinate 376,126,300, forward strand.
GAGTTGCAGTTGCGTGAGCTGAGGCAGGCTCCGATGCAGTCGCAGCCGGCGCCGAAACGGTCCAGGACCGTTGATGTTAGAGTGGGGGATCTGAGTGGCCACACTTGTGGGAAGTGTGGGAGGGGTCACACCAGAGTTTTTTGGTCTAGTGGTGCATGCCGTAAGTGCGGAAAGGAGGGGCACTATGTGCGGGATTGTCGGCAGTCAGTGCCGGTTCGGGATTTGAGGATTTTTTATCATTGTCGTCAGGTTGGACATTTGAGGGTCAACTGTCCACAGCTTTCCGCAGGACCAGTGCAGGCTCCAGCACCGGCCACTTTGAGGATTTCAGGTGGAGGTCAGGGTGGAGCGGGGCCCCCAGGAACTCAGGGTCGTGCTTATCAGCTTGCGGCAGAGGAGGTCAGAGCAGTGCCGGATGCAGCTGCGGGTATGTTTCTTTCTTGATGTCTTGTTATCTTGCGATTATTACGGTGTATTGTTTGTGTTGGTGTCCTTGTGTGGTTTACGATGCGGTATTCGTCATTTTGCGGGTTGGAGTTTTTGGTTATGTATTTGTGTTTCGGGTTTTCGTTCTGGTATCCGTTGTTCCCTGAGGGTTTGGTATGGTTATAGTTTGGTGTTTGTGCTATCGTTGGTTATCTTTCGTGAGGGTTATTAGTGGAGATGCGGCATTAGGTTGAATGTCGGGTAGCATCTGCAGTCGTGGAGTGGATAAGTGGAGATCGGGTTTCTTTGACCGGATTGATCAGTGTGGAGCTGTGTTTTGTTGAAGGTCGTTTATGCTTGTGGGAAGCAGTCCGCGTGTAAGTGTTTTCCTTGTGCAGGGTTGTTCTGGAAGGTCGGTGATGGCGACCAATGACTGTTAGCCAGTGTTATAAGTGGGGGAGAATTGGAGGATTCTCCGGGAGATCAATGAGTACTTGAGGGTGCTTAGCTGTTGGGATTCAGCAGTGTTCTGTCAGCCCAGAGTATAGGCTGATAGGAGCAAGTGTCGGGCATGCGGGGCAGAATACAGACTTAGGGCATTTGATTGTGGAAGGCCTGGGAGCAGGCCGGGATTGAGTATGTATGTTGCAGTGTGATACTGCGGGGAGCCGTAGTACTCACTAGTCAGAGGGTGTTGTGATATTGCGGGGAGCTGTAGTACTCACTAGTCAGAGGGTGTTGTGATACTGCGGGGAGTCGTAGTACTCACTAGTCAGAGGGCGTTGTGATACTGCGGGGAGCCGTAGTACTCACTAGTTAGAGGGTGTTGTGATACTGCGGGGAGCCGTAGTACTCACTAGTCAGAGGGTGTTGTGATACTGCGGGGAGCCGTAGTACTCACTAGATGGCTAGAGAATGGGATGATGAAATGTCTCCAATCAGTGTATGATGTGGAAGAGTTTTGGGCTTGAGTAGCCCTAGTATTGAGTTTTTGGAGCCTGGATGTTGAACCGAGGGCAAGACTGGGGTCCCCGTCTCTGTCGGGAGATGCGGTGAGATGCGCAAGGGGTATGCGCAGCAGAAACCAGAGATCAGAGTTGAGACGATCCTCGGTTGGATTGTATTTTCCTCGCATGAGGAAAAGAGAATTTCGTGACTTGCGTGTCACTGGGTTGGGATAGTGGTCACGGGGGAAGAAGTTAGTGAGATATTTGGATCATGATATGGGTGACCTTTGGAGGCTCAGCTGTGGAGTCAAAAGCTGACCTGGTGCTCAGTTTCGAAGAGGGATGTGAGAAATGAGCTAGAGCTTATCATGATGATGTCTGAGGACACTTCTGAGCCAGCGAACGATTCAGACGCTCGAAGACATGCTTCGGGCATGTGTATTAGAGTTCGGAGGGAGTGGCGGCACGTATTTATCCTTGGTTGAGTTATCCTATATCAACAACCATCATTAGTGCATTGGTATGCCACCCTTTGAGCTGTTGTATGGGAGGAGGTGTCGGACCCTCATTTGTTGGGGAAAGTGTTGATTCGCGGAAGTGAAAGTAGTAGTGAGAATGGATGATTTGGAGTATGGTGGTCGGACACTATGTCTGTGACAGTGGTATGGAATGACATCATGATGGGATGTCTGCTGAGGACGCGGAAGGGATTCCGCGGGTGTAGAGCCAAGAGTCTCAGGATGGATGCAGGGATGGAGTCTGGGACTCCTAGATTGATTCTGATCAAGGGTTGTGTGCGTAGTGGTGGTTCCTCCTAGGGATGTTGGAGATGTCGTCAGTGTGATGGGTTTTCCTAACCTGAGGGTGTTAGATCTAGTTCAGCATGCGTATGCGGTTGCAAGAAGGGAACTCGTGAGAGTTGCTCTGAGATTGAGAATGGGTCTTTCCGTCGTCACGGAATGGATAGAGTGGGATCCGGATCGGGGATCCGATGGTCCATGGTTTCCTAGCCCTTATGGACCGAATGATTGTTGAGATTTAGAGCAGAGTTGCATCTTGGGTAATTCTCAGATATTGTGTGTGATTATCAGAGGGTACAGCCGGTGCCCGGTTTGAGATGGTGGTCAGGACACCGTAAAGAAAAGGAAAGTGTGTTCGATTTTCGATGGGTATGCTTTGTGAGACCTGGTCCGATTAAGGCCAGGTGGCACGTTGTGGGAGTATTTCTGGAGTTGAGTTGTTGTAGGCTTCGAGGACGAAGCCTAATTTAAGTGGGGGAGAATTGTAACATCTCGAAATATCAAGAGTAGAGTTGGAGGGCTAAAAGAGTAAATTATGAAAGAGTGACTCGGCGAGTCCATGGATGGACTCGGCGAGTAGAGTCGCGACTGGGTCGCGTGTTAAGTAGCCGACTCGGCGAGTCAGTAAGGAGGACTCGGCGAGTAGGCGCTGAGTGGAGAAAACCCTAATTCCCAGTGTTGACCCCTATATAAAGAACATAACAGCCCACTCTCAGCCTCTTTATTCATCCTCAAGTCCAGAAACCCTTAGCCTTCGTGTGTGAGTGATCATATCTCATTTGGGAGGTTGAAGGAGATGATTGTTGAAGGAATTTTAGGAGTTTGAAGGCTTGGAGCAAGGGGCTTTGCTTGGATTCGAATTTCATTACAGTTGGGGCGTCCCTTGGAGGTAATATCTCGTTCTTGGACTGTTGTTATGTTGTTTCTTCATTTTGGGGTTTGTGGGAACTTGTCTATTGATGTAATTGGAAGTCTAGAGGTTAGATTTGAGGTTGCTACCTCAGATTTGGAATGGAGAAGGATCAGAGAGCATGAAAGTCCCTGTGTTGGAGTGTTTTGTGGAGCCATCATGTCCCCAAACCCTAGCCCAATGTGCGAATGGCCTAGATCTCTTTGGATTCACGTAAAGTTTGCCACTTTACGTGATGGATGAGTGGTAGGAGGCTAGATCTATGTTTTGGAGCAATTGCATGGCCTGGAATGCTTCTGAATGGATTCAGACCGGTGGTACTCGGCGAGTCACATGGGTGTACTCGACGAGTTGCTTGAAGATGAGCTGGGACTCGGCGAGTTGGAAGAACAAATCGGCGAGTTGGATGAAGATGAGCTGGAACTCGGCGAGTTGTATGAAGAACTCGGCGAGTAGGTTGAAGATAGCCTTAGACTCGGCAAGTCTGTTCTTGGGCTCGGCGAGTCTTGTCGAAGAGTCCCGATATTTTCTGGTTGAGTCGAGAACCGGCGAGTCAAGGGATGACTCGGTGAGTTGTGTGCGAGTGGACTCAAAGTTGTTGGACTCGGCGAGTTAGGTCGCGGATTGAGTGAAGTTCTGAGTATGGGAACTCGGTGAGTCATCGGGTTGACTCGGCGAGTAGGGTCAGTCAGGGGTTGACTTTGACCATGTCTTTGACCAGGGGTTAACCAGTGGTTTCCAGGGGTATTTTGGTAATTGTTGATTATTGCTTGAGTTCAGTGCATTGGTGGCTGTCCAGTGGTGCAGATCGTATCAGTGATTGGAGCAGCTTGGGTTATCTGTTTAGTCGGCAGTTTCGAGGTGAGTTATCCTCACTATATCGACAGGGTCTACGGCACCAAGGCCGACCCCTTTAACTGATGGAAATTCGGATAGTTGTCTGTTATGGTATTGCTTGATATGGGCCGGAAGGCATTATGATATGGGCCGGAAGGCATTATGATATGGGCCGGAAGGCATTATATATTATGTGGACCGGAAGGTCGTGGCCTGGAAAGGCGTATATGCGTAAGTAGTATTTTGGCTGAGACGTAGGGTGAAGTATTGCTAGTGAGCGGCTAGGCTGGTATCTTGGTTAGGGTAATGATATGCTATGTGATCTGTTGATCGATTTGCTGACTGTGAAATGTTATATGATTATATGTTATGTGCACGGTTGCTTGGTCTGGGGTTTGACCCGATATGCATGGCTGTTCTATGTTCTGTTATGATATGTATGCTTTTTATGTTGTGGGCCGGAAGGCAATATGTTATGGGCCGGAAGGCAATATGTTATGGGCCGGAAGGCCTTACGTTATGGGCCGGAAGACGATATGTGTTGGACCGGAAGGTCGTGGCCTGGAAGGGCGTATATGTGGTTGGTATTTTGGGGGTATCTCACTAAGCTCTCGAGCTTACAGTTGTGGTTTTATGTTTTCAGGTTCTCAGGAGACTGTGGCAAGGCAAAGGCGTGATCGTACCGTTCCTCGCGTTGGTGTTTTATGAAATGGACCTGGGAAATACTCTGTTAAATAATGTATTGAAAACCTTTTTGTAAGAACGTTGTTAAAATGGTTGTTTTTGAAAAGTTTTAAATGTTTTCAAATTTTGGTCGTTACAATTTTAAGGGTATTATAGTCTTTTCAAGTCATTTTAAATTTATTAGGGACCAAAACCACAAAAAATATTCAATTTTGGACTAGTGATGCAAGTCAGAAACTTTTTGGACCTCATCCACATTTTTTGACACACCTTAAGGACCAAATTTGTAGTTTACTCTAATACAAATGAATAATTTACCACTAGTCTAAGGGTTTGAAGCATGATTTTCTTAGAGTTCGACAATTGCATTGGATTGTTATCTCTTTGTGGATCATTTGGGAAGTAGTATAACTCATATAGTTGATGATTTGTCTAAGTAGGAGACCGTTGGAAAGAGTTTCCAAGATTATTCACTATTGGTAATTGGGAATTACTTAGTTCAAGAGTACGAAACTAAAATATTCTAGAATCCCATAAGGATTAGGAAGGGGATGAACTGGAGGCTCATCCCACATAGGTTGGGAGTTGCTTTTGGACTAAGTAATTGTAGCCTATAAATAGGGTGCCAGGGATCAAACCATTATTGCTTATTGGCTTAGAATTTTCAACACTCCCTTTTTCCTCCCCTTGTACGAATTTCTTAACCCTCTTTAGGGTTTTGTAGAAATTGATCCTTCTAGTTTTCTTTGGATTCTCTCTTTGGTATTCTTGGGTGTGAACCATTATAGGGGTTTTACTTTTGATCCTCGCTATCCAAGCATGGTGGCAAGGACAAGATCGCAAGCCAGAAAGTCTCTAGCCGTAAAAGAGGTATATTAGAGAACACCTAGTGAAGAAGGTGTCATTGAAAGAGTCTGATTCAGAAAATAGATTCGGAGAAGAAGAGGCCAACCAAGGAGAAGGGCCATGTGAGGATGAGACGGAAGTCTCAAAGGCATGAAGCAGGAAGCAGGAAGCAGAAGCAGACGAGGCAGTAGAAGAAGCTAAAGGAGTTCTGGTTTGGTGCCAGCGAGAATATTATTATTTAGGAGGAGAAAGAAGAAAGTGGAAATATTGATCCTAATGAGGCACATACGACAACTATTAGAGAAGATCATTTGAAGTTGAAAACGACGATTGCAGTTGTGATCAGCAATAGGTTTTAACCTAAAGCACTACATCATTTTATATTATAGAATGATTTGATAAGGTTGGTTATAACCAGGATTTAGACTCATATAAATAGGAATACAAATAAACTTTTAGTCTAACCTAAACTCTAAGGGGGTGTTTGGGATTACTTTTTGAAGGAAAAAGTCATTTTTGTAAAAAGACTTTCTAAAAGACTTTTTTCCAAAAGATTTTTTTTAAAAAAGTGTTTGAGATTTCTTTTTACATTTTCAGCCTCAAATCTTCAAAAAGACAAAAAGTCAGGTAAATGTGACTTTTGAAAATGCTATTTTTGTGTTTTGTTAAAAGTTTTTTTTCATTTACCAAACAACTTTTGGATTTTTCTAACTTTTTGGAAAAATTAAAAGTCAAAAACTGAAGAGAAAAAAAAAAAAAAAAAAAAAGAAAAAAAAAAAAAGAAAAAACAAACAAACAAACACCCTCTAATTGTTATTAGCTTAATCTTAATCACCAATATGAATTATAAAAACGACATACGTAAAAATGTAAGGTGCATGATACATTAAATGGTTTACAATGATATTATATTTAGATGACATTTAACTCGTTTTACCTATTTTTATAATTTATATTTTCTATTCTACCCTTTTCATAATTTGATCAATGAAATTCGGAAACCAATTTAATCTGTTTTAACACACAATAATTGAAAATATTATTCATAATGTTATCGTTTAATACATTAATTTGATAATTTTTCTTTACTCGGCTTGTATCATTTGAGTCGTTATATTATAATTAATTAAGCCACTGAGCAAGCACCAGGTTTTACTTTAGTTATCTTACTTAGGCCACTTTGAATAAAGTAAGGCTTAATGCTAAAGCTGAAATAGTCCTCTCTCTCCGTCCAAAATTTAATTAGAAACTCAACTTTTTTATTTGGAAATAATAAACTTGTTTTTATTTATATTTGTATATTTTTTTATTATCTATACAAAGTGTCTACGTAACTACAAAATCAAATTAAAGATTAAAAGTATTGGCAGCAGAGGCGTTAAAGATTAAAAGATTAAAAGTACAATTTTTTTTTGGCAGCAGAGGCGTTAAAGACAATGTTTATTAGCAACTAGTTTATAATTGGAAATCAAAATTATAAAATTAATTGAACTTTTATAATAAAAACTCAAAATTATTAATCGATTAATTTAAATAAATTATTAATTAGGAAAAAAAATTTAGTTATATAAAATTATAATCATTGATTTAAGGAAATTTGTGAAATTATATCAATTTATAATTTGTATTAATTTTATTTTAACTTTTATTATACTGTTAATATTTTAATATAATTAGAGTGGAAAATTTAAATTTTTAAATAAGGTGATATATTGCAAAAAGAGAATGACACATATTAAAATGAGAATAAAATTAATCTTTTATTATAATAGAGATTTCTATTAAAATATTAGGGGTAAGATTCATATATTATACTAGTTTAAAAAAAATGAAATATTAAAATATAAAAAATAAATATTTTTTAAAATAAAATTCTGAAACAAAAATGAACAAACATATTAATTGCAATCTACTATCATATTTATTATATTTAATATTCTACATATATAACTATAAAATATTATTTGACTTTCTAATTATCAAAATTGAAAAAAACCCAAAAACTGATACATAGATATTATTTATTTTAAAAATATAACAAAATAATAAATATCAAAACTAATTAAAGATTGATATATAGAAAAATGGATCTTCATTTATTATAATAGATTATTTTGTTATTCATCAACCTAGGTGCCAACCAATTTCAACTTTTTATTATTTATTAACAACACGTATATATATATATATATATATATATATATATATATATATATATATATATATATATATATATATATATATATATATATATATATATATATATATATATATATTTATGATTTGAAAAAGTATATACAAATTATACTCTATTGATAGAGATTAAAAACTATAAATTTTAATTAAAAAATATTTTTTTTGATAAATAAATTACATGTTAAACGGCTTTTAAGTTAAATATAAATAAATAAATGGTGACCACTCATGGTTCTCCACGTCCACGTGTGCAAGTGATAGTCACCATTTTTTGTTGTCCCGTTGTGACTCAATGAACTATTTTCAATTATGTTTTATTTGTTTATTTGTATTATACATTAGAAATATCATGGAAGCCTCATTGATAAATATAGTCTAAGAGCTTTTATGTTTTAGTTTTTGATAAAAACTTGAAAGTAAACAAAAACTTTCATTTGTAAGTACCAGTGTTAAATTTTAATTTTAGTTTAAATAAAAATCTTCAAATATAAAAACTAATTTATATTACGTTTAAGAAAAAATAATTAAGAATTTTTAATAATTTCTGGAATTGTCTTCAAAATATATTTATTTATTTATCTTTTTTAAATAATTATCCTTTTATGTAATATTATATATTTCAAAAATATTAGATATAATAAATAAAAGCTATAATTTCAAGCTAGTGGTTACTTTTGCAAATCTGTCATTATTATCCAAAAGAAAAAATAAATATAACTGTTATTACTTTTTAATTTATAATCTCATACTAATTTCTAAAGTATTTCTGTAAACTACAAACTTTGACAGAGTTTAGCGGTAATTGCACCTGCAACATGTATGTATGCAAGATGCATGTGTGTTTTTTAGGCAGACAGTAAAATCAAGTAGTTTTTACATTACATACAATCATAAAATCAAATTTGCTTCTTCTATTTTTCTTTTTCAATTTTTCTTTGATATATTATTACGAATTGTCCTCAAATGTTGATTTTTATTTCTATATTACAAGCACGAAAAAATAATGTAACTTAAGCGTATGTGATCAATTAGTGATTTCGTTTATTTTGAAGGTTATATACGAAAAATAAATATATTATTACGAATTGTCTTCAGATGTTGATTTTTGTTTCTATATTACAAGCATGAAAAAATATTGTAACTTAAACTTATGTGATCAATGAGTGAGTTCGTTTTTTATATACCAAAAGTAAAAATATGCCTTTATTTATAGATTTTCATATATAAAAAATCATTAATAGCACCATAAGTCCATAACTATTATAAACATAATCAAAACAAAAGAACTATAGTGCAACATATAATTTTATATAATAACATGAATCGTGATATTGTCCTATTTTCTTTTTATGTTTTTCAGAACGAGATAAATACCTATAAGGCATAATTTATGAAAATAATATTGTTGGGGTGTAAAGTCATAACAGAAAATTTTGTTGTTGAAAGAAAGCCCCGCTGGTGAAAGAAAACTTTGTTGGTGACAGAAAGTTCTATTTTGTGGCAAAAAACTCTGTTCGTAAGACAAATCTCTATTTGGTGGCAAAAAACTATGTTGGTAAGATAAAACCCTATTGGTGGTAGACATCTCTTGTTGATACAAAAAGTGACCCTCTTTAACTAAAGGAGTCGCAACCTAAAGTGTTGGAGTTAATACCATAGTAGAAGCTGACTACCGTAGCTGAAGAAAACCTTTTGAACCGCAACCGCAACCGCTACTGCAGAGATGAATGATGAAGACTTTCAAAGTAACTTTACTGACTTAGCATGTTTGCTTAGTTTTGTCCAGTGAACCTTACATGGTCACTGAAGTCAGTAGGATATTAGTTGTTTATTTCAAATATAACTTTTCGAGACTCTAAATAGAGGATCCCTCTTCTTGTAAAAAACAACCTTTCACGATCTTTCTGAACTATCATTGAAATATAAAAATCATTCATCTCTATTCTATCTTAGAAGTCCCTCTTCACTTTAAGTTGATCACATTTATTAACTTGGGTTTACATGCAATCCTTGTTATGAATCAACTTGATGTTTACTTGATATAACTTGTTGTCATTTATATTTCCTTTACATTTCCACAATCTAACATTTCTAACTTATTATTGTTGAGCTAACAAGATCATTGAGATTAACTTATTCTGCAACTTATTATCTTGTACTAACATTTGTTCAAGTGTTCTTCAAAGTTTTTCTCTCAACAATTGGTATCAGAGCCGAAGTGGTTGTTTTCTAAACAAAACTCTGATTTTAGAAAGCCTTCTATACCACTAAAAACTCATTCTTAAAAAAAACAAAAAAACATAGGAAATATGGCACAAGCTTTATCATTGAATGTTTCCAACAGTGTTGGAGGCTCGAATAGAGCTCCAATACTTGCTGCAAGTGAATACCACCATTGGTCTCAAAGGATGGAAAGGTATCTTAAAAGGCTCGATAGAGATGTATGGAGATATGTGGAAGAAGGACCCCATGTCCATGTTCTCACTCCTGTCTAGGCTGATGGTGCTCAGGTACGACTTGGTGGAGCTCAGGCAGCTATGAATCGACCAACCAATGCTGATCTTGACAAAATGAAGAAAGATGTCATAGCCTTCTATGAAATCTCATATGGTTTTGCTCTAGACAACTTTGACATCATCATTAACTACAAATTTGCTAAGGAGATTTGGGATGTACTTAAAAATCTCTATCAAGGGTCTGAACAACCTCAAGACAAGAAACTTACCACTGCACTCAATGAATTCAATAATTTTAAAGCTCTCTCTGGTGAAAGTCTTGAAGATTCTTTCAAAAGGTTCAACCTTATCATCACAAAGCTATAAAATGCTAGCACAGTTCGAAGCAATCACGAAAAAAATCTGCAGTTCTTGAATGGTTTGGGTAGACATTGGACCACGGAAAAAATAAATAGTCCAAGGAGACAAAAAGATCCACACTCTCTCACTGTTCAAACTCTATAGTGAACTTCAAGCACAAGATTCAACCGTGTTAAGGGATTGTGCGGATCTAGGAGGTCCACTTGCCTTGATGGCTCAAACACCGTAGTTCAAAGTTCCTCAGTACCTATATACCGCAGAATCATCATACCAACACTCATATGACAATCCACCGCAGTTATATGAAGCTGATGTTGAAATAGACGATGAAGAAGAGTTTCAAAATATTATTGCCTTGGTCAGCCACCAGCTCAACAAGCTTCCATCACCATGATTTTGTAAAAACCAACAATTCACGAAACCACCTTTCAATTGCAATTTTAATCCGCAGCACAACCATTCTCGATACCCCAGAAACCCTAATCATTCTTCACAACCGTATAACTCTTCTCCAATGGAGCCACCACAAAACAACAAACCTTCAGACTCTGGTACCACTACTGAAGACAAAGATGGAGTCATTATTTTCCATAAGTGTAGGAAAACCACTTTGCCAAAGACTATAAAGCAAATGTGGTGAAGGATAAGGCATTCTACCTTAGAATGGCCCAAGAAATGGAGGAAAAAGAAAAGGCAAGAGCTTATGTTGCTCAATTGAAAATGGATCATCATGTGTGGTCATAAGGAGATGAAGATGAAGAGATTGTTAACAACAAGCAAAAAGGGAAGATTTGCATGGTGGCAACCACCAAAGAGGATGGATCGATGAACTTGCAAAAGATCTAATGTTACATGGCTAATGATGGCACTCTTAGCATCGTCGAACAGGTAAAAATCATGATCCATTCTAATAATTACAACATGCCTGTTTATGAACCTTATTTAGAAAGACATAATGACACATGTGCTGCCGTCCTTTCAGACTACAACAAAGTCCTAGATGAAAAGAGCATAGCTTCCCAAGAGATGTCCCATGTGAGAGGAAGACTAGAAGACAAGAGACTTAAGGTTGCCATGCTAGAAAAAGACTTATTGTTAGAAAATGATGGTAGGATGTTAAGTGAAACTCAATCAAATATTGCTTTAAATCAACGAGATTTATCCCGAAAAGAGATTGTATGTTTGAATCTTTTAATTGAAAAACTCTTTAATGAAAGTTAAGCAATTGAGAATCTTGTTAACAATGGGACCGTAGACAATAAGTATAATTGGGGATGGTCTAATGGGTACTTGACTGATGAGACTTTTTCTCCCCGATTCAATGTTGAACGTCCCTATGTCCCACCGGATAGACCTTTTCAATTTCCAGTTAATAGTAAGACATATCTCGAAGAAATCCAGTGTCACTTTAATAGACTTCATGAACTTAATGACAATTATGTCATTATGGAAATTCTTCTAGAATCCTTGGGTATTTCAAATGAAACTATACCCATTGTTGGCACAATTTGTTATGGCTCTCAATCAAGTTCAGATGTGGATGAGAAAATTATATTAGAAGGTCCCGAAGTAGTTGAAAATCGTCCATCCATGCCTTCCAAAACATGTCCCAACTCTAAGTCATGCTTGACATACTCTACGGTAAACCAATCTTCCATACCGCAGACCCCAATTCATAGTACAACCACTCTTTAGCCCATCTTGCATGCATTACCAATCAATAACTTCGAATTCGGTCATGTTCTCAAAATCATGAAGTGTCCAGTTTTGATGAGTCAAGTCCTCAAATTTTACCTCAAAATTTCAGAAAACCTCAGTTGAATGTCATTGATGTAGTCTTACCAAAAGTTGAAGCAAAAATGGCTTTACAAAAGGAGATCAGATTCCGACATGAAAAGCGGGAAGCTGATTACAAGAACAAAATTTTCAAAAGTTCAGTCAAAGTTTCAAACAAAAAGGATTTCGATACACTCGTCACCCAAAAAAAAAAACTTTTCATAAACTGCTGCAGTTGATGGATCATGCAAAAACGATCAACCAGTGACAAAATCTCTTAATTCAACAAAATTTCAAAAGAAAGTCACGTCTTTTCAACAATATTCCTTAAATGATCCAAAATGAAAGGGTATTTTACCAACTCCTGAATCTTCAAAATCGCATCAGGCAGTCATCAGGTCAAAACCTAAGACTAATTCATGTGACAAAACTTTTTTAAGTCCCAAGGGCACTGCAACCAAATATATCCCAAGGACCGGTCACAAGACCCTAACCACACCTTCCGGACCGTTGACAAAATACGGTTTCTGGTTAAACGAGAATAATCTCACCTTTGGACTTTATCCACTAGAAACATCACGTCCAATCAAACCTCGTAAAACACCAAAATTTATGAAACACCATGGACTAGGTTCAAACTCTAAAAAACAATATGTTTCTAAGTCTGATGTGCATGCATCCATTAAGAAGATTTCTCATGTAACCTCGGGCTCCAAATTTGTTTGGGTGCCTAAACTAACCTCTGATTTATAGGCAATGTGCAAGGAGGAACAAGAATAAGAATGGTTAATCGATAGTGCCTTCTCCTTGCACATGATGGAAAGGTTAGAATACCTTCGAGAGTTCAGGCCAATCAGTAGTGGTGGACATGTCACTTTTGGAAACAATGAAAATAGAACAATCAGAAGTTATAGAGTATTAAATACAGGGAGCTTCTTAATTCAAAGAGTTTCTTACATAAAGGGACTAAAGCATAATCTGATTAGTATGGTTCAGTTACACAATGTTTTGGCATCGAGTTGAGTTCGTCAATGAATACTGCTACATTATGATGAATGATAGAAACATCTGCTTCGTCAAGTCCAAAGATGAAGGGACGATGTATCCACCAGAGGTATCTTTGATCATTGGCAAACTGCAATTGTGTTTTCTGTCCAAAGTAGTATCCAAAGTAAGCTGGTTATGGCACCACAAACTAGCTCACCTCAACTTCAGATACATCAACAACCTGGTAACTGAAGAGTTAGTCAGTGGATTGCCAATAATGAAATACAACAATGATACGCTATGCCCAACTTGTGAATATGGAAAACAAATCAAGGGTAGCCATATTATGATAGTAGATTCTTCGATCGCTGAACCCTTAGATCTACTTCATATTGATCTCTACAGTCCATCTACCGTAGCCAGTCTTCATCATAAAAAATACATGCTGGTTATTGTAGATGACTTCACTAGATTTAGTTGTGTCTTCTTCTTTAGACTCAAATCAGACACACCACAAGTAATGATCAACTTCATAAAAGAAATAGAGCTTTAAATATAGCTACCAGTCAGGAGGATAAGAAGTTACAATGGGACTAAATTCACTAATCAGCTCTTAAATAGTTTCTTGGTTTCAAAGGGTATCAGTCCCAACTTCTCGGCACCCTACACACCACAATAAAATGTAGTAGTAGAGAGAAGATATCGCATATTGGTTGAAGCAGCTAGATCGATGTTGAACTTTACCAACCTTCCTCTCTACTTCTGGGTGGAAGCATTGGCAATTGCATGCTTTGTTCAAAATAGAAGCATCATTTGCAAACGCCTGAAAAAGACTCCCTATGAAGGTCTCAACAACCGCAAACCCAATGTTCGCTTCTTTCACATTTTTGGTTGCAGATGCTTTGTGATCACTGAATTATGATGAAGGCATATTCCTGGGTTACTCCACCAATAAAGTCCATACATGGTTCTTGTAAAACATACCAGACTAATAGATGAAAATTTTGATGTGAAGTTTGATAACTATTACGTCCGCAACACTGCCCCTTCCACCAAAACAAATTACATCATGGAAAGTGATATCCCCATATCCTCGGGTCCTTTGAACATAGTTGAAGTGAACTATGATGATCTCTTCGATCCTGCAGAAACAGCTTACGTTTTAGATATCTTGGTGTTTCCGGTAGCACAACAACAACATGCCATATTATCTGAACCTATCTTATCTGAAGGAACATTGATAAATACTTCCACCTCTTCAATTTAGGGGGAAATACCAGTTCCTTTGGAAGTAACAACCACAGAGGTTCCAGTACTTGAAGATAATGCTCTGGTGCCCAATCGCAGACCGGCCACTCAATCAACCATTTCTAAATACTCTAAAGAAGAAATTGAAAACATCGATACCTAGAGCGACTCAAGGATTGTTCATTAATCTTTAATTCAAGGGGAACCAATATCACTAGTCTGAGGGAAAACATCCATGGTTCAGGAGAACTCCCATCATCAACCCAAGGGGAACTTCCTTTACCTATCGCAGTCCTTACTTCAACAAACCAAGACTCATCTGCCGACTGTTCTCAAATCGAGGGGGAACTACCTTATTCTAATGTAGAGTCCTCAAACGTAGAAGACATCCCCTCCTCTGTAGCCATAGATCATCAACAAACTTGACTATATGTTTGGACAAGAGATCACCCACTGGGTTAAATCGTAGGAAACCCATCCTTAGGTATCAAAACTCGATCCTCTAGTGATTTAACTAATCATTGTCACTATGCATCATTCATGTCTTCGGTCGAGCCAAGAAGAACAAAATAATCTCTTTTGGAGCCTGACTGGATCATTGCAATGCAAGAGGAAATCGCTGAATTTGAAAGAAATAAAGTTTGGAAATTGGTACCGAAACCAAAAGGTCATACAATCATTGGTACAAGATAGGTGTATAAAAACAATCTAGATTAATCTGGTGCGTTGGTTAGGAATAAACCTCAGTTAATCACCAAGGGGAATAGTCAACTTAAAGGTGTTGGCTATGATGAAACATATGCCCCAATAGCAATAATGGAAGTAATACGCATCTTCTTAGCATATGCGGCACACACGAACATCAAAGTGCATCAAATGGATGTAAAAAGTTCCTTTCTGAAGGGAAAACTGGAGGAAGAAGTTTACCTGCAACAACCTCTAGGCTTTAAAAGTCTAGAATTTCCAAATCACTCTTACAAGCTGGAGAAAGTAGTATACGGTCTTAAGTAGGCACCTCAAGTGTGGTATGAGACTATTTTTGAGTTTCTTGTCACCTCAAGTTAAAAAAGAGGTGTGATTGATCCCACGTTATTTAGATGAGAAAATGATAATCACTTGATGCTTGTTCAAATATATGTGGATGATATCATTTTCGGATCAAAAGATCAAGGTATGGTGGATGATTTTGCTAGGATTATGACAAGCAAGTTTCAAATGAGCATGAATAGGGAGATCAATTTCTTCCTAGGAATTCAGGTTAAACAAGTCTCTCAAGGAATATTAATTCATCAAGAAAAGTATACCACTGAGTTGTTGAAGAAATTTTTGATGAACAATTGCTCCTCAGCCAAGGTCCTAATGGCCTTCGTGTTAGATTAGTGTCTATGTCCATAACTATAATTGGTATGTACTTGACCCGATTTGACATGGTCCATTTGGGTTGCACTTCACCGAAATAATTTATATGGAGAGTCTCTTGAGGATATTATGTTTATGATTTATATTAATATATTATAAGTTCTAATATATTAATATGGAATCATATTATTTAATTAGTATTGATCAAGAATTAATTTAGAAATAATTTAGTGATCAAAAGGAAATAATTAAATATGGACTCTTATATATAGTATGGGCCAAGTTCATTTAGGTTAGGCTAAGCTTGCATGTATAGTCCATGGAGTTTTTAACCCATGGATCCTATGGAAATGAAAGGTCATGGGTATTAGGGTTTACATGGATGAAAACCTAATCCTCCATACTATATAAAGAGGTCTTTGGCACATGAAATGGCACTAGTGTGTGAGCAAACAAGAGTGGGCCAATTTCTAGTATGCTTACTATTGTCTCAAGTTTTCCAAGGTGTTTTTGGTGATTTGTGATTCCACATGAGGCTTCCACACTATTGGGGCTAAGCTCTTAAAGTTCAAGACTTCAACCCACATCAAAAGGTATGTTATCTAACTAGGTTTTTGTAGTATAGTTGCCTCATATTACGCTAGTTAGGATAAAACCTTGGAATATCGAATATTTGCATGTATAATAGAGAAAACATATATCCAAGGTTTATAGGGTTGCATGTACACCATAGAAGTGTTAATGCTCAAAACCCTTCAGTGGTATTAGAGCCTAGGCTTGTTTTCAATTATACTTGATGCTACAATATTTTTCCAAAGTTTTAATTCCGCATTTCGTGCATCTGACTGCTCACCACGACGTGGCAGTATTTATCACGACGTGGTGATGCCCTTGTATGCAGAATTTCGTGGTTTTTACTTGGTATTGGATAAGGATCATTACCTAAGCTGTTTTTGAACTTGTAAACCTGTTTTTGTTGTGGTAATGTTCATGCTAATCCAATTTCAAAGATAATTGCCAATAGAATCATGTTTTCTATTAGTTTAATGGTTAAGCTAATTTCATGAAAATTGTTTGATTTGAATTATCTTGTTCTTATGAGTTGTTTTAGATTAATAGAAAAGTTAAGTGATAATATGTTTTCAATCCAAATTGATCTAAAAGTTTTTCATAATATGTGTTTTTTTAACTTGTCCTCAAGTTATATGAAAAGTCACATTTATGATTTTTAAAACTCATAAGATTTCCATAAGTTATAAAAAAATTGAAGAGTCTCATTTTGTAAATACTTTAAAGTCTTCCATAACTTGTCCTCAAGTTATGGAACTTGAAGAGTTTTGATTAAAAACTACTTTAAATACATAAGTTATGGAATATAAAAGTTTTTGAATTATTCAGAACTTGCTCTTAAATTTTGGAATTTCTAAAGTCTCACACACACTTTAATTCCAAACCCTAGAGTTTTAACAGTTGAAATTCTACCCTTATACTTCATAGTATTATAAGTTAATAATATGTATATATATATATATATATATATATATATATATAAATATATGTATGTATGTATAAGATCAATTCAGTCTTACTATTAATAGGCCTCATTCACGAAGTCGGTCTATAAGGGGGGTATATGGTTACTACCTATAAAATGGCAGTTTAACGGGTGTCCACTCTCACCCACCGCTTCCTTGACTGGTGGAGGGCCGTTAGCCGAACGGGTAGGACAAGGACTATAATTTTCATTATAAGTATAATGATAAATATAAAGTAACTAAACCTTTTATAAATTTCCAATCTTAGTTACTTTAGGAAAATGTGAAACTGGTGCTAACCCATGAAATTACACTTTATACTTTGTTTAAGTCGTTAGTGGAGCATGTGTGATTAACTGGCACACTAACTTTGATTTAGAAAGGTAGGAAAAGGGTAAATTAATGTTTATCATAGGATCGGTGGAGCGCGTGTAGTTAAACAACACATCGATTAAGTGATAAATATTAAGAGTACCAAGTATATTTGCATGGTTATTCACACCTTGTTTTGTGATTCTCGGCATCCCAGTCACAAAACTTGAGTGGGCACAATCGAGATTGAAACATGCCATTGAAAAGTTCAATGAATCTCAAAAGATCTAGGAGTTTCAAATCCATGTAAAACCTAATAAATTATTTCATTTTTCATGGTGGAAATTGGTGAATCGTCATTTGCCTACCTTCAAATATTTTATAGCTTGGATTATGACATCCCTCTTCCAAGTTATAAAATATTGTGTTGGGTCCTAACCTTAATATTTCATATTGGGTGTTATATTAAGGACCTTAAATCAACTAACATGAATTTCTCCCATAGTAGATGTCTGGTTCAGACAACTATGATCTTCCCAAATCTCTTGGAACAAGCTTTCCTAATGAAGATGATGTCCCAGAAATCATACTTCATTTCCTCCACCTCCTCTAATTATTCTACCTAACCCACAAGTTCAAGGTCACTCAAGCTCTATTGGCAAAAAAGGTCTATGTGTGCTCGCATCTTGGGAATAAAGTCACATATTGACAAGCCTGGAGAGTTGGGTGTCAAAGTCTTGAGGAAGTTGGATGTTGACTAATCACTTCCCAAGTCACATAGAGTTCTTAAGGACTACTATGTAACAGATTATGACATGACCCTTAATGATCTTATCTATTTGCTTGGTGTTGCTGAATCAACAAAAATTTGGAGCACTAGTAAAGCAAATTTGATTAGAAGATCAACTTTCCAAAATACCATGGACCTTGACAACGGTAACACTGGATATCAAGAAAAGCTTTCTCTTCCCAATGGAAAGGGTTCAGCTATAGTCAAATCGGTTGACCAAATGGTACAGAGAAAGGCAAGTCTGAGATATTCTAGTGTACCATTCCCAAATGGTCCATATGGTTCTGTTGCCAAAGGAAGGGGAATTTGTTGCGAAGCTACCCTAACTACTTGAAAGATATGAGAGAAGATCAAGTCAAAAATTTTGACTATGCTTCAGCTAAGTCCACTATGTAACTCAGTTAAGTTCCTTATTGATGATTCTTAATACAAAATATGAGTCGATTACATTTTGATGTTTGGCAGAATCAAGCAAAGGGAAGGAAACTTAAAGGAAGGGTATGCTAAATCTGATCGCGAAGATGGATTTCAATCATATGGTTCGAAGATTGGATTCTTGAGCTACTACTTAGGAGTTATGATAGATTGCTAGAAAATATGTAATAGCATATTTTTCAAATAAAGTTGCATTGTAAGGAAAAAGTTTTTCGCATGTTATAAATAAATAATTTTTCTTATTTTATTATATCTCCTTGCAATGGCACTTATGAAAAATTGATGTTTGTATGTTTTTAGCAATAATGGAAATATGAATTTGATTCTTTTATTTTATTATATATGCTTTAGGTAAGTCCACTATCTAACTCAGTTAAGTTCCTTATTGATGATTCTTAATACAAAATGTGACTCAGTTACATTTTGATGTCAGGCAGAATCAAGCAAAGGGAAGGAAACTTAAAGGAAGAGTATGTTGAATCTGATCGTGAAGATGGAATTCAATCGCAATGTTCGAAGATCGGATTCTTGAGCTACTACTTAGGAGTTATGATAGATTACTAGAAAATATGTAATAGCATAGTTTTCATTTAAAGTCGCACTGTAAGGAAAAAGTTCTTCTGCGTGTTATAAATAAATAAAATTTTGTTTTATTTTATTATATCTCCTTGCAATGGCACTTATAAAAAATTGATGTTTGTATGTTTTTAGCAATAATGGAAATATGAATTTGATTCTTTCATTTGTGGTAGTGTCTAAATTTACTAAATAAGGAAAGATTCTCATCACCCAAGTTTTCAATTGGACAGAAACTTGGATCATGCAAGTTGTATAGTATGATGAATGAGAATTTTCATCTTTGGAAAATTAAGACTAATTCCTTGTTCACATGTATATGTGTGTCAAGTGGAGGACAAAAGGGATCAGGTACACTTGGTTGTACACTGGTCAGATCCACCACAAAAGTTCAATAAGACTATTCGTCATGATTTATTAAAGTTTAGTAAATATGGTTATTCTTAAAAGTTTAAGTATAATTCTGAAACAATGGAAAAGCTACAATGTATGGCAGAACGAATGAGAACAATCAAATTAGGCAGAAAGATAAAAGTTTCTCAAATCTGAAAAGACGGGAGAGTACTTTAGTTTCATGTTTTGTGATCATCTTAATGATTAAGAAACCGTATCACAATTGGTCCTCTAAAGACATCTTAGTGCATTCCTATGGCTAAGAAGAGGAATCCTGAATTGTTGAAATGGTTAAATCAAGAAGATGAGTCATACTTTGTTCCAAAACAAGTCTTAGAGTTATACTCCATTATTGTAATTTGATTGACACATCTTAAAGAAGATTTATTAACACTTGTAAAATGTAAGAGTAAAATGTATCCTATTCTTATACATTTGAAATTGGTAAGTTGTGATGTTTTAGATAAAACAGAGACCAACTTAGGCCAATTATGTGAAGTGTTTGTCTTGATAAGAATCCGCACTATCTCTTGAATATTTGTTTGTCAAAGAATGGGTCTTTTCAAGAGAGTCTTATATGTCAAGAGGACAGTGGGAGTCTGAAAGATCCTAAAAGAATTTCAAGATCTAATCAAGAATGAAACTTGTAGTTTCTCACTAGCTAACGACTTGAGGTTTATAACCTATCGTGTTGACATGTTCGTATTTATGTGCCCATTCCAGTTAAAGTTGGCTTTACATATGAGTTCTGAGAGTTCTCAATTGGTTGCATAACAACTTGGAAGAAATGGTAGACCCTTGTGCTCCCAGGTGGCAAGGAGTTAAGACCGCAGAAGTTCAGTCCATATGAGTTTGGATTTGTCATTAACTGTGTCTTGTGATTATAGTTTTTGACAAATTCACATGGATAGGAACACATACACCATAAAATCTAAGTGTCATAAGATTTCTCTCCGATTCATGAAAATGATGGTGAGAAAACGCTTTCACTAAGTGATTTTAAGTAGATAACAATTGTGATATTTGCATTCTCAAAGTCGTTAGTGGAGCGTGTGTGGTTAGCCGCCACACTAACATGGACTTGTGAGGAATGGAAAAGGTCTAAACAATTGAGACTATGATTACGGCATCCCTTTTCATAGTTCTAAAATTTTTTAGACACACATGTGTGCTATCTAAGGAAAGGTGTATGATTTTGATAAAGTTTTTATCAAAGCATCTCATATCAGAAGTCTGAACTTTGGTAAGAAAGTTAATAAAGTATTGATTTCTAGAAGTCCAGCTGATTTTTAAGTACATGTAAAAGCTAGTGGGAGCATAAGTGTTATGTTGATAATTCTCATGTTAGTAGGAGCATGATAATTATAATAAGTGTTGCAAGTTAGCAATGTTAATTATAGAAAACAAAAGTTTCAATTGGGAAAAGTTGTTTTGCTATAATTAATGGAGAGGAAATTATATTTCATTTCAATTCTAAAAGCTTAGATTGAGATTTTAATCATCTTTAGTCAACGATATATATATATATATATATATATATATATATATATATATATATATATATATATATATATGAATTTTATGTTGGAATGACTCAACTTAAGGAAATTCTATATATATTGTGTTCTCAAAATTCGATTATGATTATGGCATCCTTCCTCATAGTCGAATTCTGAAAACATGGCAAATAAAAATATTGTAGAAAAAGACTGGTCTAGAATCATGTCTTTATGCTTCAGGTGTAGGATCGATTGCATGTGCTATAATATTTATCATTTCTAAATTTTTCCAAATGTCTGGTGGCATTAAGATGGGAAAAAGGTCTAAAATTGGATATGACTAAAATGAATAAGCAACTGTCGAGGACAATCTAAGGTTTACCAATGATTTGTTGCTCAGGGACAATTGGAAGTATGGTGTAAATTTTTGGAGAGGACCATATTGACATATTCTGAAAAGAGGAAACTCTTATTCAGAAGTGATAGTCAAAATGAGAATATCGAAATACTCCCTTTGGTGGAAGTTATTCATTAAATCTATGTAAGATTAGGAAACTTAATGCAAGAAGGATGTTCAAAGCAATGCACTTTGTATTTGAGACTTCGTTTCAATGGAGTTGATATCCATTGGAATACTCTGTAATGACTGTTGACAAGTCTTTATGACTTTGTGCATAATCATTACAAGAGGATCAGTGCATATAAGTTTAAAATCTAACAGATTTTGGTAAATGGCAGGAATTTGGAATTCTTGCATTTGCGGTCAGGATTTGGGATTGTGAAATGATAATCATTGGAATTATGTTTAATCGATATATTTCACAAAGGAAAGATCTTAGACAAACTTAGTGTGCATACATGATGTATGGCATAACTAATGTTTGGAAAAACATAGTATGCATACTTGGTGTATGGCATGACTAGTGTTTAGAAAAACATAGTGTACATGCTTGGAGCATGGTACAACTATTGTTTTAATTCAAGTATAAAGTTGATAATTCGAAATAGTATGCAATGAATAATGTTTAATCAATATGGTAATAAATAAAAAGTGTTCTATTTATATTCATAAGTTCTGAGACCATATTAGATTCGATTATTCTTGTGTTTCACTTTGCATGTTTTGACTTCCAGAATAACTAGGTGCTTCTTCCTAAATGACTAAGTTGTTCAAACCATCCACAACCAATAATACGTTGGAAGTAGGTATTAAGGCAAGACTATCATGAAGCTGGTTTGTAGATGTCCAAGGTATTTGACATAGCAAAAGTTGTTGCAACATTCATGAGTGCTCATAAGTTCTGAGTATTGGATTAAACCCACACTCATTTGACTCACTTCATGGATTTTGTCACGAGTGACCATGAGACGATAATATCTTATATTCTTCAAACCTAGAGATATGAGTTGTTGCCTATGAGTTGGTTATACATTGATTGTACGAAAACTCGTTGGTAACTCGATGTTATAAAACGAGCCTTTGTGTATGATTCAACAAGTAGTAGAAAAAGCATATGAGTCGAAGTTTATCCATTCCATTTACGCTTAAAGGGATAAAAGCGATATCTGTGGGCCCCTCGATGATTTAGTGATGACACCCCGAATTGATTGGCCAAGCCTGGACTGATTTGATTAGTTCAATTAGTCGGTCATCATAAATTGGAAATCGGGAAACAAAAAAAGGACGAAGAGAATGATTATAATCCATGTCTCAGTCCATATGATATCAGAAATGGAGGAATATATGATTCCTTATCTAATGGACAAGTCATTGACTAAGGTCAGAGTTCGACAACGACTTTAAGAGCTACGATTGCTAGTCGGGTTTTGGACTCATGCACAATAATAGTTTTAGACTTATCCAAGTGGGAGACTGTTGGATTATTGTCTAAGTCCATAACTATAATTGGTATGTACTTGACCCGATTTGGCATGGTCCATTTGGGTTGCACTTCACCGAAACAATTTATAGGGATAGTCTTTTGAGAATAGTATGTTTATTGTTATTATTATTATTATTATTATTATTATTATTATTATTATTATTATTATTATATTTTATATATATATATATATATATATATATATATATATATATATATATATTAAAGTTCTCAAGAAAGGAATAGTAAACTTGTCATTTTTTGGCAGAATTGGTCCCTGTATTATTGTTGGGCTTAAAAGTAAGGAATAGTAAATTTGGATGTTTTTTGGCAACTTTGCTCCTCATTCTTTAACCATTTTGAAACTTTTGGTCCTTGCAATCAATATTTTTACACTTTTTAGGAACCTTTTAATATTTAAAGTTTGGCCATAAAACTTTAACGGTTTGACAACTTTGATCCCTTTTCTAAAATGTTGCTAATTCATACCCCTTTAATTCTTTAGCCATTTTGACACTTCTGGTCCTTGCAGTAAAGACTTTTACATTTTTTTCATAAAAACAAGAAAAAAACGGTCCGGTGCAAAGCCCATACTTTTCATCCTTGCACTTTCTACGTTTGTCATATTTATCGATTCGAAAACAACATTAAAAGCTTCTGGCCCTCGCGTAGCTAGGGTAACCTTTCTAGTTTATATTAATATATTATAAGTTCTAACATATTATTATGGAATCATATTATTTAATTAGTATTGATCAAGAATTAATTTAGAATTAGTTCTGTGATAAAAAAAACTAATTAAATATGGACCCTTATATATAGTATGGGCCAAGTTCATTTAGGTTGGGCTAAGTTTGCATGGATAGCCATGGAGTTTTTAACCCATGGATCCTATGGAAATGAAAGGTCATGGGTATTAGGGTTTACATGGATGAAACCCTAATCCTCCATAATATATAAATAGGTATTTAGCACATGATCAAATGACACTAGTGTGTGAGCAAACAAGAGTGGGCCAATTTCTAGTGTGCTTACTATTATCTAAAGTTTTTCATGGTGTTTTTGGTGATTTTTTATTCCACTTGAAGCTTCCACACTATTAGGGCTAAGCTCTTAAAGTTCAAGACTTCAAGCGACATCAAAAGTTATGTTATCTAACTAGCTTTTTGTAGTATAGTTGCTTCATATTATGCTAGTTAGGATAAAACCTTGGAATATTGAATATTTGCATGTATAATAGAGAAAAAATATATCGAAGGTTTATAGGGTTGCATGTACATCATAGGAGTGTTAGAATGATCAAAATCCATCACTTCGGGTACAAGATCTTAGCCGACCCTACCAGAGAGTCAGTTGACCACAAGACCTACCAAGGAATGATTGGGTCGTTGATGTACCCCACTACCGGCCGACCAGATATTGTATTTGCAACGGGTTTGTGTGGTCGGTGCCAAGCTGATTCCAAAGTGTCACTGATGAGATTAAAACTTAATCTTGAAGATCGATTAGATCTTAAATAGGTAAATAAATATTAAACAGCAAGAACACGAAAATAAAGAACAAGGCAAGAATGAATCAAACGAGTCGAATGATTAAAATTAAACCCTCAGAAGAGCTCAATCAAGAACATCAACTGTAGAGGGTTGGAAGGTTTACAAGAACGATAAAGAAAATCAAAGCTATCGTAATTCTCTATCTTGTAGTCTAGATCGTTAACCTAATTATGCATGCAAGCATATACTTATATAATAAACCTAACAGGCTCTCGGTTGGACAGGCCCAAACCGGAGTACAAAATAAATGGACTAACAGTCGAGCCCAATGACGCAATCTTCAAACGAATCTTTAACCCAACAATCTCCCCCTTTGCGTCAATTGGAGCGAAATCTTCACTTGCAACTAGGGCCAGCAGCAGCAGGTACCTACTTTTTCACAGTCTGAAACAGACGAGAAATCAGAGCAAGTATCGTCTGCCTGAATCTGATGTACCATTGGATCATGTCATTGAAGTACTTGACATCGTCTGCTGCATTCTCTTTACACCTTCGGATGATCGACAACACGTGCTCTAGACAAGTAGTGGTGTAAAGATGTTTGTCAGCTAAAGCAAAGAGACATTTCTGTCCTTCTGCTCTAGTGAACATGACCGAATTGCGTCTCGGGTCGATCTTGCCAATTTTCATTTGATTGAGATCACTGGCCGATCCTATAGGAGCTATCTTCGGTTTCTTCTTGAAGACTGTGGCTACCTCCTGATCCATTAGGGCTACCTCCATGATGTAACAGACTAACATCCTTTTGAGATGGTCTATAATCGGACCATATTCAGCTTCATTCGTCAAGAGGATGTTATGAAAAACGATCCAATCATGAGGATTTAGGTTCGGTAGATCTGCCAGGGATATAAGATGTTCAGTTCTTGCAGACCCTCGAATCACCTTGAACCGAACATTGATGAATCTTCCTTCGGTATAAGGCTTCAAAACCCGAACATTCACTATCTTCTGGGCGCTCCATGTTTGATACTGAGGACAAGCAGCCTTCAGATAGATTCGATCAGCTCCCTATCAACCTCAGGATTAGGATGAGGGACTTCAAAAATATTGGAGAAGGCGTGGAAGATAAACGCCTTTCGAGTCAACGGCATATCGAACTGCGAATCGACAGAATTATAGCAGTCGAAGGAGATCACCGGCTCGAGCCATAGGATGCTAGGAGTATCTATGGCCTCCTTAATCATTCGCTCCCGAGTCCAGGCAGGGAAGAGAGTCTTCCTGCTCTCAAGGAGATCGTGGGCTTCTTTCTTCTTGCGTTCGGCTTCTTCAGCCTCTCGCGCCACACGATTGATATCATCATCAACATTGCGACTGTTTTTACGTTTCAACATGTCCGCAATGGTTTCTTTATCTTCATCTTCATCTTCTTCCTCAGCTATGTTCTTCCCTTTATCCTTCACACCCGAACCCGAAGTTTGACCAGTCGGAGGTGGTTCGGTTGTGTGAGTAGCTTTGGAGGAAGGAGGTGGTTTCGATCCGGAGTTCTTCCCTTCTCCCCCTTGTTTCGGATTGGACACGAAACTAGGTAAGCCTTCGATTTTGCTGAGAAGGTCCATGGCGGGAGAAATTTTTTTAGCAAGGGTTCGCCTCACCGAATGATTGAGAATCGGATCGTGTGCTTCTAGGATGTTAGATAGGGCAGCGTGTACATCTGAAACACATGTTTTTATGACCTCCCGTTCGGATCGAAGAGCTTCAAGCTGTTGCTGTGAGTTTGAAAGTTGAGTGCTCTTGACCTTGAGGGCGGTGGTTTTGCTTGCCAGAACGTCCATTAATGAGTTTTCAGCTGCGAGATCCTCTTGAAGCTTAGCGAGGCGCTCATCAATGGAGGCACGAAGGGCCAAGTTGTCATCGCTAATGGATTGGAGAAGGTTAGCGAATGACTGTAACTCCGTTGAGACGAACTTTGCCAATTGCTGAACGATTGGTTCCAAAGTTGTCTTGATGGCATCAACGCTCTCCTGTAAGGACTTCAACAGGGAAGAGCGTCTGAGAATAGTTTATCGACTTTTGCGGTCGCAGCCTCATAGGCTTTTGTGGAGGCGTGTATGGCGGCTGTGGCTGAAGCTACAGAATCATGCTGAGCCCTGGAGAAGGCATCAACAATCTTCTGAACTGCGGCTTCAAAGAGAGAGGACTGAGAGTTGGTGGATGACGCAAGAAGTAAGTCAACCTTCTCGTTTAGCTCCTTTAGATGCTTCTTTGTGACTGGAGCATCGTCCTCATCGTCAATTTGAACCTGAAACGGACTAAAGTAGACCGAATCGAAGGTCATGTTTTCACCGCCAAGAAATGGGTTATCTCCATCAGAGGCATGATCTGGAGATGGTGGGGGTGGTGAAGCTGGGGGTGTGGTGGTTTTTGGAGGTTCAGGTTGAGTGTTGGTTGGGGTAGTTTCGGGTGGTGGTTGAGTGTGGGTAGGTTCGGTTGTATGTTGGGTTTCGGTTTGAGGTGGTTTGGTTACGGGTGGGGTTTCGGTTACAGGTGGTGTTTCGGTTTCAGCTGTGAAAATGGGTGGTGGTATAGGGAAAGATGTTGGAGGAATAGTGGTAGTGGGGGTTATGGTGGGAATGGAAGTAGGGATTGTTTGAGTGGGTGAAGGAATGGGTGAATTATGGATTTCCATGTCTGGGGTAGGAGATCGGGGTGGGTTGTTGCCTCTTGGAGGGGTTTCGCCTCGTTGAGAGCCGTCCGAATCCGAACTCTCGCCTTCTGAGTCACTCGAAGAAGAAGGGATGATAAGCTTTCGCTTCGGTTGAGTCTTCCTTCTCTTCGGCTGCGGGGATGTTGTAGGTTTGGTTGGTTTCCTCTTCCTGGGAGAAGGACCTTTAGCAACTTTGGTCACTTGCTTCCCTTTATCCGCCTTTTTACCCCTATGAACAGGGTTGTCAGCATCATGGATGGACTTGAGCATTTCCTGTGTGAGTTCCCTCGGTCCTGACTGTTTGAACTCCTTAATCGTCCTGATGATCCTGCTGTCAGAGGGAACATCGCCGTACATTGTCTCCGGAATAGAGCCAATGAAAGAAAACTTGGATGCATCAGAGACGATGATCTTCGTGGTATGAAAAGTACCAACTGAAGACATCGATGCACCGGCAGCAGTGGGGACGTCGAACTTATCCATTGCCCACTTTGTGATGAGAGTCCAGAACCGGGCATACGACACCTCAGAATGTCGTGAAGAAGAAGAGAGGCTCTGGATTAGTTGTTGCTAGAGAACAAACCCATAGTCAAGATTGACTCCGTTGTAGACGCCATACATAATCGACAAGAACAGTCGACTAGAACCATCGGATCCTGAGCTTCGTTCAGATAAGCCCTTGAAGAGGACTGTGAACATGCTGTTCCACTACGGCGGCAAGCAGGATTTCTTGAACTTTGCGACGGAGGTGAGCGCCTCCGTGTACCCCATATTGTAAAACATGTTGTAAAGATGGCCCACCGGAATCGTCTCCGGATTGATTCTTGAAGGGTCAGCAGCAAAACCTAGCAGTGTACCAAATCGTTGCCTTGAAATCGAGGTCTTGTGATCAGACACCTCGAAGAACACCCTGTCGACTGCTTTATCGTAATGAGCAGTCGCATACACCTGCGATAGGAGCACCATGGGCACAGACTCAATCCGAGATAGTGCAGGAGCAATTTGCGAGTACTTCAGGCACTCGATGATCGGAAACATGTAAGAATCATACGCCTGAGGTGTTAGGTCAATCACCAAGCACTGTTGAGGACGAATGGGAAGGATGTGTGAGGTGGCATGGACGGATAGTGATTTTGCCATTGTTGAAGGTAGGAAGAAGAAGATGAACAGGAAAGCTTTAGGGAAATTTTTGCTCTCTTGGAAATCCGGATGCAGTAAAGAGGTAAATGGGAGTGGAAACTGCCTTTTATAGTGATTGTAAGGAGAGAGAAAAATTTGTTCAAATCTTCTATGGAAATACGAAAAGGTTTCCCGGAATGACTGATGTGTGACAGTTAAGGCATGCGATGATCACGTAGGAGAGAGAGTGTCAGATTCCTAGGAACACGCCGCCCAACAAGCGCCGTTTCAGAACAAACCCTTTCAAATCCTCACGCGCCTTTAAGTGCCAGAGAGGAATCGCTTGAAATTCGCACACGCGTCCATTA
Organism: Lactuca serriola; assembly: GCF_051521515.1. Classification (NCBI taxonomy): domain Eukaryota; kingdom Viridiplantae; phylum Streptophyta; class Magnoliopsida; order Asterales; family Asteraceae; genus Lactuca; species Lactuca serriola. Next base: position 376,155,242 of record NC_136411.1, read on the forward strand.
TGTCAGTAAAAGAGTGGGCGTTTCAAATTCACACGCGCCCCTTTTTACCACCGGTTGAAATTCAATCCTTTTGTTTCCCGCCTGAGTCAGCAACCCTTCGTCTTATCTTTTGAATCGCATCTTTTGAATAAATTGCCCACGTGGATAATTGCTGATCACGTCTTAATAATTAACCACCAATGCAATAAATCAGCCTGAAATTATTAGAACCAGATTTTTGGAAAATCAAGGATTTTCGTGCTAAGAGTGTAAAAGGAAAAGAAATAAAGCAACTCTTTGTAGAAAGAAATGTGATGTCAATAATGACACGAAACAAATGATCCCGGGCACGAATCTCTTCCTTCAAGGTCAAGAGAGACCTTAAAGTGTTAATGTGGATTCCCGTTGAATTACGATCAAACACTTATTAATAAATGTTGAAAGACTTCTTTTAATTAGGCTACTTCAGGGTGGCTTTCGCTTTGATGCAACAATTCTAATCTTGAAATAAGAAAGAAAGTGATCAAAGTACTTGTGAGACCGGTGTAGTCTGTTGAACAAGTAGGTAGGAATTAATTTTAAATTGGCTTGGAAAATAGAAAATCTCAAAAAAAATTAAAAACTGGATCCCAAGGGAAGAAATGTTATGGTGTTTAACAATTTCATAGGAATCACACAAAAGAAAATTTGAGATTTCATGAAGGTACATCCGTCAATTCTTTGGTGAAAACTTGAGCAAATTAATTGTTCACCGTCAATTCAGATTTGGTGTTGAATTTTGGGTTTCACTTAGCTCGTAGTGGCACGAAACTAAGATCATAAACACAACTGTTGTGTAACCATAAACCTCAGTGGTAATTTCTGAGAGTCTCAAGGGTTACGTTGATGAAACGAATGTAATGGAGAAATGTAATGGAGATGGTGTAAGACAATAAAGTACCTCAGCTGCAAAAAGAAGGACCAAGCAGAAAACTCTTAACTCATGTGAGAAGAGAGTGAGGTAGCTCACGATTAGAATAAATGTGGTAGCCTTATTGGGAAGACAAGGTTTGTTTATACCAGGTCATGAAGGCTATTATTCAAAATCTTATGAGGCTTGGGACACATACAGTAGCATGCTTCTAGGGACACTTAAGTAATCCAACAATTATATCCCCATAAACGAACGAGCACAAATAAAATTAAAAGAGAAAAATATTTTTGGAGTTTTTGAAATAGATAATAAAAAAAATAAAAAGAAAAAAAAATTAAAAGAAAAAAAAATAAGCAAAGAAAATAAGACTTGGAAAGAGTAAGAAAAAAAACTTTGGAAAATTTTGAAAAACCGAACCCGAACGTTCGGTAGGTTTCGGTTGGGAAAATTTGAAAAACCGAACCCGAGCGTTCGGTTGGTTTCGGTTCAAGAAAATTTTGAAAAACCGAACCCGAGCGTTCGGTTGGTTTCGGTTCAAGAAAATTTTGAAAAACCGAACCCGAGCGTTCGGTTGGTTTCGGTTCAAGAAAATTTTGAAAAACCGAACCCGAACCTTCGGTAGGTTTTGGTTTTGGAAAATTTTAGAAAACCAAGGAATTTAGACATGGAAAATACTATTAAAAATAAGATAAACAACTGTGTACAAGAAATATACAACCAAGAAAACTACCTTTGTGATGATGAGCGAGTCAGATGAATTAACCGAACCTGAACGTTCGGTCAATTTCGCTTCTTACGTTTGAGGTTGAGAGGTATTGTGAGGTACTGACTCTGATTCCATCATACCTAGCTATTGCAGTATTCTGTTGAATGATGCTTCAGGAAGAGCTTTGGTAAAGACGTCAGCCAGTTGATCAGTGGTTCTGACAAAGTGTACTTCGACGTTTCCATCTTCCATGTGATCTTTGATGAAGTGATACCTCAGTGCTATGTGTTTGGTTTTAGAGTGTTGCACTGGGTTATGACAGATCCTAATTGCACTTTCAGAGTCACAATATAATGGGATCTTCTTCATATTGAGTCCATAGTCTCGAAGTTGACTCTGGATCCAAATCACTTGAGAGGTGCAGGATGCAGCGGCTATGTATTCTGCTTCGGCAGTAGACAACGACACGCACGTTTGTTTCTTGGATTGCCAGCTAACCAACTTCCCGTCAAGGAATTGACAGCCACCAGTGGTGCTTTTTCTGTCGAGTCCACATCCTCCAAGGTCAGCATCTGAATAGGCTTGAATAAAAAGCCTGAGTTGGAAGGATACCATAGACCTAAGGAGGTGGTTCGCTTGAGATAGCGTAAAATGTTCTTCACTGCAAGCATGTGAGGTTCACGTGGGTTTGCCTGAAATCGAGCACAATAACACACAGAAAACATGATGTCAGGCCTGCTAGCAGTAAGGTACATTAGTGAGCCTATCATTTGACGATAGAGCGTGATATCAACAGCCGGTTTGTCTAGAGATGGAGTTAGCTTGGTGCCGAATGCCATTGGGACTTTGACTTTGGAGTCTCCCATCATACCAAACTTTGCTAGGAGAGTCTTCGTGTAAGCTTCCTGATTGATAAAGATGCCTTCGGATCCCTGTCTAATATTTAAACCAAGGAAAAAGTTAATAGGACCCATTGAGCTCATTTCAAATTTAGTCTCCATCAGCTTTCTGAATTCAGCTGTTAGGCTGGGATTCGTAGAGCCAAAGATGATGTCATCGACATAAATTTGAACTATCATAAGGTGGTTACCTTCCTTTTTGCAAAAGAAGGTTGGGTCAACCGAACCTTGTTTGAATTTAGACATCTTTAAGAATTTAGTTAGCGTTTCATACCAGGCTCTCGGAGCTTGTTTGAGGCCATACACAGCTTTATCCAGAATGTAACAATGATTTGGATATTTTTCGTTCACGAACCCAGGAGGTTGCTCCACATACACGGTTTCTTCGAGTTCTCCATTAAGAAATGCACACTTGACGTCCATTTGGAAAACTTCAAAGTTTTTGTGGGCAGCGTAAGCAAGAAATATTCTAACAGATTCCAGCCTAGCTACGGGAGCGAAAGTCTCTTCATAATCAATCCCTTCCTCCTGACAATATCCCTTTACTACCAGACGAGCTTTGTTCCTTATAACATTCCCTTCCTTGTCCATTTTATTCCTAAAGACCCATTTGAGACCAACAACCGAGGCATCTGGAGGAGTTGGAATGAGGCGCCAGACTTTGTTCCTTTCAAATTCGTTCAGTTCGTCTTGCATTGCTTGAACCCAATCGGAGTGATCGAGAGCAGTATTAACTATCTTCGGTTCAACTTTTGATACGAATGAGTTAAACATACAAAACTCAACCTTTGAAAATAAGGATGTTTGTTTTGCCTTCAGTTGTGATCGGGTCAGAACCTTTTCGGAGACATCACCAACCACTTGAGAGATAGGATGATCTCTAGTCCATTTGGTAAGAGGAGGATAGTTTGGATCAAAGGTTGGGTCTAGTTCAGCATTGATCATTTCTTCTGGCTCGGATTGGCTTTCGTAGTCAAGTGACATATCACCATGCTCCCCCTCGATTGATGAGCTATGAGAAACTTGAGGTTCAGAGGTTTCTTGTGGTGCTGGACTTTCAGGCGTTGATGCACCTTCGGTTGGAGAAGCACTTTCGGTTGCAGTTGGACTTTCGGTAGCAGTTGTAGAGCTTGGCTCCCCCTCAACATGTGAGCTTGGCTCCCCCTCGACTGAAGCATCGTTGGATGGTGGTTCATCAGAATTCGATCCTCCTTCATTCATTCTCCTGGCAGCTTCTTCGACAATTTGCTTCATGTGGTCTACCTTGTTGTCTGCTGCGCCTGCTTCTGAGAGAGTAGCTTTCTCTGGTTTGTCAAAGAGCTCCATAAATTTCTCGTATAGATTAGCGATCGAGACTGTGACTTGGCCAGTTTGAGGAAAGATTTCCCCAGCTGTGTCTTCTTTGGCCTGTAGCTTTTTGACATAGCTATCGTCAAAAGTCACGTAATAGGTCTTTTCGATTTTTCTCGAACGCTTGTTTAGGACTCTGTATGCTTTAGAAGTGAGAGAGTAACCCAGAAAGATTCCCTCGTCGGCTTTGACATCGAACTTGTTGCGGTGTTCTTTAGAGTTAAAGATGAAACACCGTGAGCCGAACACATGGAAAAATTTCACATTGGGCTTTCTGTTGTTGAGAATCTCGTATGGTGTGAGCGTGAATTGTTTGTTGAGATAAGACCTATTCTGTGTAAAACAAGCAACAGAAATTGCATCAGCCCAAAAATAAAGAGGTAAGGAAGCGAAACTTAGCATAGTTCGGACAGCTTCACACAAAGATCGGTTTCGTCTTTCGACAATTCCGTTCTGTTGTGGTGTGTAGGGAGCTGAGAAGTTGTGACTTATTCCCTTTTCTGCTAGAAATTCTTCAAATTCCCTGTTCTTGAATTCCAGACCATTGTCGCTTCTGATGTTGCGAACGACCTTCTTGAGCCGTACTTCAATCTGCTTGATGAACACTTTCAGCTTATGAGTCGCTTCAGATTTGAGCTTTAGAAAGAACACCCATGTAAATCGTGAAAAGTCATCAATAATAACAAGAATATACTTGCTACCACCGATGCTTTCGATAGATGATGGACCACACAAATCAATATGAAGTAATTCGAGTGGTTCAACAACTTTTATGTTAATTATAGATGGATGACTTTGACGACCCTGCTTCCCCATTTCGCATGCAGCACACAAAAGATCTCTGTCGAACTTGAGCAATGGAAGGCCTCGAACATGACCTCCACTGACAAGTTTGTTCATATCTTTAAAGTTGAGATGAGAGAGTCTTCGGTGCCACAACCAGCTTTCGTCAGATTGAGCTTTTGATAACAAGCATATAGCTGGGTTTCCTTTGATGGGTTTAAGGTTTAGAGGAAACATTTCACCCTTACGCTCCGATTTGAGAATTACTTTCTTCGTCTTCTTCTGAATAATTTCAGAACCTTCATCGTCGAATGAGACTTTGAGACCTGTACCTCCAACAAGCTGAGATACACTGATGAGGTTGTGTTGTAGTCCTTCCACATAAGCCACCTTCCTTATAGTAAAATCACCATTAGTTATCATTCCGTATCCCTTTATGGTGCCGAAAGAGTTGTTTCCGAACTTGACGTTGCCACCGTTTGAAAGAGACCTGTATTCCCTGAGCTCTTCTTTCCTTCCTGTCATGTGACGCGAGTAGCCACTATCGATGTACCATTCTTCGTCGAACTGCTCGTCACTTATAACCTGCAAAAATTAAGCAGATTTAGGAACCCAAAGTTTCTTGGGTCCACGTGAGCTTTTCATAGGAACAGGAATAGTAAGAGAGATGTCAACAAGATATGTTCGTTTTATAAGTGTTGTTTCATCTTTCTTTTTGATGGTAAGGACTTTTATTTTATTAGGATTAGGTGCGTTCGGTTTAGACTCTGGATTGGATACATTAATCTTCTGTTTGCCCTTTTGTTCAGCTGACAAATGAGATTTTTGAGAACGAACGGAATGAGCTTTTGAGTGAGATGGAGATGAATTGGAAGAAGTAGAAGAATTAGATGAATGAGAAGGAGTGGGTTTAGGTTGAGATGACTTCTTAGCTGGAGACTCTAGGTGACCCTTTTGCTTTTGATCATTGGTGGGACTGACCTTAGAGTTGTGATTTCCTTTGATTTCAGAAACGAACCTATGCTTTCGGTTGGAGTCGTTCTGTGAACCGAACCTTTGCTTTCGGTTGAAGTCATCCTTAGAATCGAACCTTGGCTTTCGGTTGTTGTGGCTCTCATGCTTTTTGACAGGATTGTTCTCAAACTTCAGATTCTTGTCTTGATGTGAGAAATATGCATTCTGGGATTGCCAGAATTGTTTCCTTTCAGAGAGATTCTTCCTGTATCTCTGGTTCCTTTCACGTTTCTTATTCCTCATCTGCTTCGGTTGATGATGAATATTGGCTTTCATTTTCGGTTTCTCCTTGGCTGGTTCACTTTGAACTGTGGGAGTTTCACTTTGAACTGAGGAACTAGAGGGAATGTCTTCTTTTTCCGAACTTCCATTCTCTTGAGGAATGTCTTTCGTACCACTAGTACTTGGCACATCGAAATTATCTGGCTTGTTCAGAGGTTCTGGTATGTATCTACCTTTACTAATCCATGAAGTCCTTTCTGACAAGCCCACCGTTTCATCTGCATTATTGATTGGAGCTGACCAGAAGAACTCATCACAGCCATCAGCATTGTCTTCGTTTACAATTGCTGTGAGTTCAGCAGTCTGATGTTCGTTTACTCCAGTGACCTTGTACACTTGATTTGGAGTGGTCCTGACCTTTTGATATACAACCGCTTTTTCTGCTAAGATCGGGGACTTTTGTTGGGACAATCGAGCGAACTCCACTGAATTTTCAGAAATTAGATTCTTGTGGTTTTCAGGTTCGCTTTTTACAAATTCTGAGCAGTCAACTGTGTCCTCTACAGAAATTTCACTCATGTTGTCATCCTCATTAAGCTCAGATGCATTTTCAACATCAATTTTGTTTTCTAAGCTCAAGTTGGCGTTTAAAGAGTCAAATTTTTGTATGGTTTCGGTTCTCAGTTTAAGTCTATCATTTTCATCCAAAAGGTTTTTAAGCATGTCCTTGTGGTCCTTGGATTTAATGAAGGATTCAATTTTGTCCAGTCCATACATATAGGTCGGATTGACGTCATCAGATGATATCACACTCTCACAATTATAAGCTTCGACATCAATTTCATCCTCCTTAAACTCAAGGAAGGGCAAAATCATGCGATGAATCTTTTGGCCTATTTCACAGTCCAAGTGAAGCTGAGTAATATTAGTATAAAGACGTTTTGCAATCAAACAAAAAACATTACGCTGTTTTAACAACTTTAGATTGTCTCTTTGTAAATAAATGTTTTCATCTTTTATTTTAACTAATTCAGACTCCTTCAACTCGATCCACATGCGCCGCTCCTCACTCTTCGAAGACGCCCTGCTTAATTGATCAGTTAGGTTAGAATTGGTGAGTCGAGTTTGAATTAAACTACTATCTAGATGAGAAATTCGTGAATTAACATTTTTTAGTTCTTTTTCATATGAGGATTGTGGTACTTTAAATGAAACAAAAACCGATTGTACCTTCTTGATCAGTTCATCGAGCTCATTGAACTGCACGCTGAGCGGTTTGGCTGTAAAGCACATATCCTGCTGTTCCTTCGGTTCATTGCTTCCACCATCAGTGTTCTATCCCCTCATCTGAGACACTTCAGACAGCATCAGGCACCTGCCTCCACTGCTCTCCTCTTCAGCCACACAAGCCTTTCCATGTGAAGGCTTCCTCACTTCATCGTCTTCTGAGTCGGTTGACCAAACTTCCACGCCACCGAACTCGTCATCAGCAACCGAACCCTGCACAATTAGAGCATTCATGGAAGGGTTAGCGGTAGATTTCTTCTTTCTCATCTCATCAAGCCTTTTCTGCAACAAAGCTTCCTCATCCTTTTCAGCCATCTTTTTGAGGATACAATCCTTAGCATAGTGGTTTTTCCCACCACAGTAGTAACAGCTTACTCCAGAATCACCATCTGCCTGCGGTTCCTTCTTAGGCTCTTCAACCTTCGGTTCATTGTTAACCTTTTCTGAACTATAACTCCCCTGCCAGTTTCGGTTTTTGTTGCTAGGGAATCTATTCTTAATGAACCTCTTGGGGTTAGAAACCATCATAGCATAATCCTCAGACGTGAGGTCATACTCCTCCAAGTTGAGGTCTTCATCCTCCATCACAGCTTTACTTTTTGACAGGAGGGCCAGTGAACCTAGGCTTGAAACAACGTTCTTTTCCTGCAGCACAATCTTCTCCTGGGACTTGAGAATACCCACCAGTTTCGCAAAAGAATATGATTTAAACTGCTCATGGGCTTTAACTGTAGACACCACTGCTCTCCATTCTGACCTTAGACCATTTAAGAACGTAACCTTCTGCTCGATAAGCTTCCTTTCGATGTCATGATTGATCATCTTGCTAAGAAGATGATTGAAGCGATCGAACGTCTGGGTCACACTTTCTTCGACTCCTTGCCTGAATTCTCCAAACTCAGATAAGAGCAAGGTTTGGATAGAATGTTCAAGATCTTCGTCTGTAGAGTACAGTTCACGAAGTCTATCCCGAACTTCCTTTGTCGTCATGCATGAGCTTACCAACCTGAAAGTGTCGGACTGAAGGGCGAATCTGATCAATCTTAACGCCTTGATATTGCACTGGAATTTATCCTTTTCATCTTGCGTAATATCTTTAACATCCTTCAGCAGATCATTGTACTCCTTTTGAGTTTTGATAATCCTCGACGTTGCAGAGTGAGAAAACGGTCCATTGATAATTGCTTCCCATATGAGATATCCATTATCCTCAGATCCTATAACATAGTCTTCGAAGTGATGCGCCCAAACTTCATAATCATGGGTATATAAGATGGGAATCTTCGTGGTTGAACCAATGCTGTTGGAAATATTGATGGGATTCGATTGCGACTCATCCATAATGATCGAATAACCTGTTTAAAGATCAGACTTGTAATAAATCAGATTAGGGAAAAACAATAAATATCAAGATACGTCAATAATGAGATGACGGCTCAATAAATATCAGTAATTGCGGAAAAACCCTAATTGAAACCTTTTCACAGAAAAGATGTGTATCGATTATATAGCCTCCTGCTCTGATACCAATTGATGAGATTAAAACTTAATCTTGAAGATCGATTAGATCTTAAACAGGTAAATAAATATTAAACAGCAAGAACACGAAAATAAAGAACAAGGCAAGAATGAATCAAACGAGTAGAATGATTAAAATTAAACCCTCAGAAGAGCTCGATCAAGAACATCAACTGTAGAGGGTTGGAAGGTTTACAAGAACGATAAAGAAAATCAAAGCTATCGTAATTCTCTATCTTGTAGCATAGATCGTTAACCTAATTATGCATGCAAGCATATACTTATATAATAAACCTAACAGGCTCTCGGTTGGACAGGCCCAAACCGGAGTACAAAATAAATGGACTAACAGTTGAGCCCAATGACGCAATCTTCAAACGAATCTTTAACCCAACAGTCACACTTGACCGCGGTCAAGAAAATCTTCAGATATCTAAAAGGGAGCGAAGCCATGGGCATTTGCTACCCTATGGGCAATGACTTCAGTCTTTAGGCGTTCATAGATGTAGATCATTTTGGGTGTACATTAGACCACAAAAGTACTATGGTTGGATGCCAGTTCTTAGGAGGAAGACTAGTTAGCTGGTCTTCATGGAGACGAAATTGTGTTTCTTTGTCTACCGCAGAGGCGGAACATGTAGCCGCAGCCAGCTGTTGTTCCCAAGTCCTTTGGATAAAGACTCAACGTATGGACTACGATTACAGGATGTTGTGGGTGCCCGTTTACTGTCACTCAGAGAGTGCAATAGCAATTTCACATAATCCTATTCATCACTCTAAGACGAAGCACATTGAACTACAGTATCACTTCATTAAAGACCACATTCTCAAAGGTAACATCGAACTCATTTTTGTGCCTACTCACGAAGAAATAGCTGATGTTTTTACTAAGGCAATCGATGCTACAAAGCTAAATGGGTTTTTGGAAATGCTAGGAATAATGAACCCAGACCCGCAATTCTTTTTAAATCAATAAGTAAGACCGCTTCAGGTCTCCAAGGGTGAATGAAATACTTCTTTTCTTAACAAAAAAAATAATAAAAACTCTTGAAGCACTTCCTTCACTGCAGTTCTAGAATAATATACTCTTCATATATTTGTTAGTATACTTTGTATATTGAAATAATATATGATCAATATATTCTTCGGGTCTTTTTTTTCTTTTATTTCTAACCTTCATGATCAAGTTTGTTTTCAGCTAATGCCACCACAATCATACTGCATGCTACCAAAGTCACTTTGAATTCTACCGCAACTGCATAAACCTGCAGTCAAAACTTCATAGACTTCTTAAATAACGTTGTGTGCTATTTATTGGACTTTAATAAACCCATTCTTCGAAACATCCATTTTGTCGCACATGACATTTTCAGTACTTTTCAAATAACTTTCCTCAGTCAGGTTCCCTTTTTGGATGAAAAACAACTCAATCATTTTTCCATAAACGAGATTTTTTAAGAAATCTTTTTCCTTAACTAGTCATGTCACACAGCCGATGGATGTCAAGTCCGTTTCCACTTCCACATTTTTCACAATGGATAAACAAACCCTCACCCTACATTCAGTCGGCGTGTGATCGTGGTACTATAAATGCATTAAATGCTCCTCTTTTCCTGGAAACAGTTGAGTTTCAATTAATTTTAATTTTAGATGATAATGGTAAAAACCCTAAGGGGTTTTCACTTTAACAACTGTAATTAAAGTGATAATAATAATTTTTGAGATCCGGAGGTATGAAAACCCCCCAATTCTTTTCAAGATAGCTTTTACGTTATCTGAACTCTCTCCCGACGAACTTTATCTTCTCCATCTTTTTGCTCAAACATTTTCTGCAAGTTCTCAAAATCTTTTTTGTGCAACAATAGAAAAGTCTGGAATTTCCAAGAAACAATCAAGAGCATTTGGCTTAGCTCATCCAATCGGTTCAGAAACCACAATCAAGGATCAAACTCCATCGATTGCTTCAAGCAATTTAGAGCAATATTTGAAGATCATCCATCCTACAATGAAGCTGTGAAGTTGATGATCAAGTTTATCCCCTCTCGCCCACTATTTGGGTCTTTCGATTCCTTCACATAGGTTGTTCCTCTGTCTATACTGTTGAAGTGTGCTCTTTCAGCATTTCGACCTAGCAGCAACTTGAAAGAAGTTCTTCTGAACCTGGTGAATGATTCTCTGGTGGTGTTAACAAAGGAAAAGTTCCTTAATGCATTGAATCTCAGGGTTTTACCGTCAATAATTTTTTACTCTCCCGGCACAAACGACATGTTCTCTATCAAATGGGTTACCAAAAGAAGTTCAAGGGTGTTGGTGAATTCAAGAAGAACCAACTACCAGCTGTCTGGCCATTTTTATACCATTTCGTTATTAGGAGTCTCTCTGGAAGAACTGGTGGTACTGACAACATGGGAATCAAGCTATTGGAGATCATTTGGAGCATCAACGCGGGTAATGTAGTCAACTATGGTCAAATTTTATGGGACGATTTCTGATAATACATCTCCAAAGATGCCCCAAAGGAAGGAATGGCCGAGCTCACAGTTTCTCGATTTTGGTCACTTTGCATCTTTGATCTTCACAAGGAGGCCAAGCTGGGTATGGGAAATGACACCAATCTGATTTCCACCCGCGATCTCAAACGGTACACTGCTTCTAAAGATTAAACCATGTTTAGACCCATTAGACGTTTACTGATGTACATCTTGGATTCCATTGGACTTACTACCTTAGATGTAGATGACCACGTTTAGGCTATGAGTGATATTGCCCTATATCACTCTTCCACGCCTAGACCCAATCAGCTAACTGCAACACAGGACCCCCAGACTACTGCAGGCCAAGATACACAAACAAAACCCAAAAGAGTCAAATCTCTTGTTGTCTCAAAGAAGACTCCCAGGAACGTTGTGAAAAAAGAAGTTATTCCATCTAAGAAATGAAAATTCAAGACCACAGACTCTTCTGCTGCAGTTCATCAATCTCCTTCCAAGGATTTTGACCCTCCGGTGAATGTCATTGATGACAGTCACCCTGAGCCTTCGGTATCAGGAGATGTTTTTAGATGAAAGAAACTCAAGTTAACCCTAGTCAGAGCCATATGCGAACGACAACACATACCAAAGTCTCTCAACAGACTCCAGTATTCATTCGAGTCACCACAGACTCACCCTCTAAAAACCTATCTCACCACTCAGATACAAAGGGTGTATATGTTTCATCACACAATGGAGACATGCCCCCAATTGGAAATGAAGTGGATCCAATTGTATCGAGTCGCCCTAAGGTCTCCAGGGCATCAAGATTGCACATTTTTTATCCTGAGGATTTGAACTCCATTTTACTTTCATGTTACACAAACACTCGATACACCAGTTGCACCGCAGGGCACCTCTTTCTTAGCACTTACTGGAACTGAGTCGAGGCCAAATTTGACTTTAGGTCAAGGAGACCAAGGAAGCTCAGGAAATCCTATTCCATAGACATTACGATCAAGTGGTATAGGCGCGAGGAGCACCAATGTGCAAGGAACCACGAACCCGAGGGACACCTCGGTGAGACAAGAATTTGACGGCTACACATCTGATGATTCTTGGACTCGATACCGTCCAAGTACCGAGTTTGGAATGAGAAATTTTGAGGCATTTAAAAGGGCTCTACAAGCACGCAATGCGCAATAAGTTCAACAACAACAGAAGGAGGAAGAAGTTCAAACCATAGCAAAGTATTGGGCTGACTTCATCAGCAATGCTAAAACGGTTCATGACATCCTTTCCATTCAACAATGGAAGTCTACCATGTGAACAACTGTTCATAATGCTCATCAACTGGAGAATGTTTTTGGCACATCAAAGGCCCCTCTAAATGAAGAAGATCACGATTCCAATAACGATGAAACTGCCATTGAAATAAGCTTAACTCCTATGTTTGGGCTTGATGAAGACAATTTTGAGGATGTTTGGCAACCTCTTCCCTCAGATGACTTTATAATTGTACTAGATGATGATGAATCGAATGGATCCCAACACTCCACCTCCAAACCAAAGAAAAACAAGAAAAGAAAATTTTGGTGTCTAGAAAAGAATTACTTAGTCTGCAAAACAAAATCGACAAAATTTTTACTATAGTCTCTACCAATCAACTGCAGAACACTAAATTTGCAACCTCGCAGTCACTCGTTGAATGATTGGAAACAAGGGAGATAAGGGCCGCATAATGATTGATTATTAGGGTCAAAATGGGTATAAGAGAACTCGACAATCGCAGAACCGGATATCACAAAGATTTAATCTCAACGACTAAAAAACTCATCCAAGAGATAACTGCACTGAAGAATGATTTCAATAAAGCTCTTGATAAACAAGCAAGTCACTCCAAGCAACGTGTTGAAGAAACCCACACGACATGCGGTTCTCCAAAACACAATCAACGGGTTACTGCGATCACTCACTGCAAACTCGAGTGTTGATGAAATTCTCCGTCTTACAAAGGAGATTTATCAACTACTCTTCAATAAGGAGATCCCCAACAATCAACAACTTTGTGAACAAATGAAGATGCAGTTCAATGAAACCTTTCAAAGGATCAATGGGATCAAGCAATGGTTTGAGGAGCAACATGTGGTTGCTTCCTCAAAAGGGGGAAATGAAAGCCCTCCTAGAATTCATCAAGAATAAGATCCTTCAATTCATCAAGAACAAGATCCTTCACATTCAAAAACCCCTTCGGTTCATCACCAACAAACTCCTCCACAAGTTCAACCTCCTTCTACCAATATGCACAACAAACCACCAACTCCAAGATCCTCACCGCAAAAGTCCCCAGGAGAATCAACTTCTCATGGTTCTTTGCATAAATCAATGCCTCAAGGCTCTCTGTAACAAACTCCCCGCACTTCAAGAATTTAGCTCCGAAGATGTCATCTGACCACTCTGATGACTCCCCAGCCATGGCCCAAAGAAAACATGACTAGAGGGTAGCAAAATTTTTTGAACAAATTTGGAGGTCTCATGGCTTCGATACTATTATGGATGAATCTTTAGTTAACTCTTGGGTAAATCCTACCCACAGGCTTATGGATGATGACTACATGTCTATTTGTACTTATGCCGAACCTCCCTCAGACAGCCGTTCGGACATTCCCATCTCCCGAAACTCCAAGTTCTTTCTGGTCTTCCAATCCTTCGATTTAAGTCTTCTTTATGAAAAGAGACTTCCAATGGAGTTTGAGCACATAAATCTCTTCCATGCCAATCCCGGTTCAGAGTTCGAGAAAATCTAGTCTAATGATAGACCAGATGGGTCAAAAACTAAAAGCTAAGAAAGTTCATGAAGGCTGAGTTCTATCAGTATACCTTGAACCGAAGAGGAGATGAATACATCCGAACTCAGGCAGATTTTGTGACCATGAATCATGAGGAAATTTTCTTCACAGCTCGAGTGTTTCAAGTCAAAGCTGAAAAGCATCCTAAGATGAAGATTTCCTGTGAAAGAGCCTGTGAATTTATCAAAGCTTTGGTATGCGACTTCGGGAAAATTGATGCATAAATTCATCCAGTCCTTGCAAAGAGATTTGATTTTCCTGAACTTGAGCCGGTACCAACCTATACTAACGGGTTTCCAGAAATGTCACTTGGTCCAACCAACTATCCAGAGCTAGGAGTGGTTTACAAAAGGTCTCAAGACGGTCCAAAATATTTCATTCTCGTGACCGTAATCCATCGACTCACCAAGTAGCAACTAGACACCACTTTAGCTTCAGTCTAAAGTTCAAAGCATACAACAGATGAAGTTAAGTTTGAAATATCAAGAAGAATCCAATGGTTGTTCGAAGTTCGAAAATTTTGGTGGATTCTTATTCGGTTCCTCAAATTGCAAAAATGAAGAAGATAGGTAAGAGGTCACTTTAAGGGAAATTGTTGATACAAACAATGACCCTATTTAGCTAAAGGAACCACAGCCTAATGTGTTGGAGTTGATACCGTAGTAGAACCTGATTATCATAGCTGAAGAAAACCTTTTGAACCGTAACATCAACCACAACAGCTACCACATAGATGAATGATAAAGACTTTCAAAGTTACTTTATTAACTTAGCGTGTTTGCTTAGTTTTTTCCATTGAACCTTGCATGGTCACTGAAGTCAGTAGGATATTAGTTGTTTATTTCAAATGTAACTTTTCGGGATTCTATAAATATAGGATCCCTCTTCTTGTAAAAAACAACCTTTCACGATCTTTTCAAACTATCATTGAATAATAAAGATCATTCATCTCTATTCTATCTTAACTGATATCTCGAAGTCCCTCTTCACTTTAAGTTGATCACATTTATTAACTTGGGTTTGGCATGCAATCCTTGTTATGAATCAACTTGGTGTTTACTTGATATAACTTGTTGTGATTTATATTTCCTTTACATTTCCACAATCTAACATTTCTAACTTGTTATTGTTAAGCTAACAAGATCATTGAGATTAACTTATTCCGTAACTTGTTATCTTGTACTAACGTTTGTTCAAGTTTTCTTCAAGGTTTTTCTCTTAGCATCTCTGCTAGTGGAAGAAAGCTTTGTTGATGGCATAGAGCTCTACTGGTGAGAGAAAAAACCTTTGTTAATGGTAGAAAGCTCTACTGATGAGAGAAAACTCTTTTATAAAGGAGGAAGTTGCTGCATGGCATTATGTAATTGGCTGAGATTTGCTGAAACCATTTAATGGACTAATTATGGATGGGTATGCCCTATCAAATTTAGGGTTTTCCATTGCTTGCCTATAAATAGGCATGCATCTCTATGGTTATTTAATGCTAGTTTTCGTGAGTACTTTCAAGAAAACAATCATTATTGGAGCACAACCTTTGGATCAATATGTAACCAGGAATGATTAATTTGTTTTGAGATAAGGTGCAACGCTAAGTGATTGTAATAGTTTCTTAATTTTTATAAAATCATCTCTCTCTCTCTCTCTCTCTCATTCACCTGCGGACATAGTTCATTTTAACCGAACCATGTTAAATATTATGTTTAGTTTTAATTTCATTTTTGAGAACTTTTATTCCCCAAGTTTCACCAAAGTTCGTTTATTATTTGTTAGAATAACTTGTTTTGTTGAATTTCTCAACTAATATAGCAATCACTATGATTCAATAAAGAGTTAAATTGTTAAGCAAATACTTAATTAAAAAGTAATACTAAAAATAACATACCAATGAAAGGTTAAACAAATAAGAAACAACATAATAACTTGTAGTACCTGATATTAATGCCTAATTGATAATTAAGTAACAACTTGCAAATAAGGATTGAATTATGAATCAACATTCAATCCTTATTTCGTGTTTTGACCTGACACGATACATAACGAATTGTTTTTCCAAAACCTGAACACAACACGACACGATCTCGTGCTTTTTGTTTCTAACACAAACACGACCTAACTTAAATAATGACAAATATGACATATGCGACAACAAGAAAAGAGTAACATAATTTTTTGTTTATATAAAATCATATTTAAAAAAAACAAACACGAAAACATGAAAAAAATAACATAAAATAACCAGTTTACTTAATTCATGATTAAAAACGATAAACACGACAACACGATAATATAACATAAAAGGGTACTCCATGTATTCAAACAATTAAAGACTCCCTCTTGAATTCGAACGCTTAAATTTGTTTCATGCCAAGCATGGTACTGTATTTGTAAAGATCTGGTCCAATGACATACCAGAAGGGGTTAAGAATTATAAAGTGAGAAAGCTCATGAAAATTGATTTTGTTCAATTTAACCTCACCAGGAGAGGAGATGACTACATCAGAACGCAGACTGATTTCCCCTGCATGAACCCAGAAGAAGTTTTTCTGATTGCAAGGGTTTTTCAAATCCAAGTTGAAAAACATCGGAAGATGAAGATTGCATGTGAAAAAGCTTGTGAATTTCTCAAGGAATTAGTATGTGATTTTGGGAAAATTAATGTTGAAATTCACCTTGTCCTGGCCATGAAGTTCAACTTTCCAGACTTTGAGCCTGTACCAAGCTTTACAAAAGGTAATCAAGACATGTCACTCAGGGCAACAAATTATCCGAAGTTAGGAGTTGTATTCAAAAAAGTCAATAATGATCTCAAGTACTTCATTCCTGTAACCGCAATGCATCGGTTGGCCAAGAAGCAACTGGATACCACCTTGGCTTCGGTTCAAAGATCCAAGAATACAACTGAAAAGGTGTAGTTTGAAGTCACCCGTAGAATCCAGTGGCTATGTTAAGTAAGGAAGTTTTACTGGATCATTATAAAATTCCTAAAACTCAACAAATGAAGAAAAAAGTTGAAGAGATCACTTTAGGGGAAATTGTTGATACAAAAGTGACCCTCTTTAACTTAATGATCCGCAATCTTGTTTGTCTACCGCAATTGGAGATGCTACAACAACTGAAGCTTGCTACCGCATTTAAAGAAGTTTTTTTTGTCAACCACAGTGAACCAAAACCTCTACCGCAGTGAAGAATGATGAAGACTTTCTAGTTACATAACTTACTTAGCGTGTTAGCTTAGCTTTATCCAATGAACCTTGCATGGTCACTTATGTCAGTAGGATATTAATTTTTTATTTCAAATGTAACTTTTTGGGACTCTATAAATAAAAACTCATTCGTCATGTAATCTTTACCACTTCTTCATGATTTTTCTGATCTTTCATGTGAAATACAAAGATCATTCTATCTATCATCTTAACTAATATCCGAGATCCTCTTCATCTTAAACTGTTGACATTTACTAACTTGTGTTTGACTACAAACCTTGTTACGGATCAGTTTAATGTTTACTTTATATAGCTTGGTGTCATTGATATTTCCTTCACATTTCCGCAACTAACTATCTAACACTTCTAACTTATTATTGTTGAGCTAACTTAATCCTTGAGATTAACTTATTCCACAACTATTATCTTGTACTAACGTTTGTTCAAGTGTTTCTCAAAAGTTTTTCTCTCAACACAAAACAAATATTATTTTACATTACAAGTAATTAATGTTCTTAGCATAAATAATAAACTAAACTCCGAGCATGTAGTTTCAAGTTGATTGTTCTCAGCTGGTACTCTTCAATAAATATCAGCAAGCCATTTACAAATATTTGGTTAACATTTAAGTACCAAGTACCTAAGTGTTATATAAAAAGTATGAGTTCTATCTAGTAGATACAAGAAGTACTAGTCTCTTCCAGACTTTCTTTCCAAATAAGAGGAGTAAATCCTCTTCCAGTGTCCAGTTTCTTCACAAAAGAAACAAAATCCATCTATGTGGGCTTTAGTAGATTTCTTGGGCTTAAAGGTGTTCCAGGATCACACTAGGTGACTCTTTTAGCCTTGCATTATTCTAATGTTTAAACTAGCTTTAAATAAAATATCACTGTATTTTTAGGAATATTGCTTGACCTGTTATATGACCAGATATATGTTTAAATTATCCAAAACTTCCTAGAAGTCATGAATAACTATTGCTAGCTTGATGTTTGAAGCATGTTTAGCATCACAATGATGCCTTCACAAGGTATCATGTTCAGGTTTATTGCTCAAAGCAAATAGTTTAGGACTAGGACCTTTAAGTGTATACAACTTGATATCTCTCACGAGTTTGTTTCTTAAGACATCAACGCAATCATTGAAGTTGTATCTATTGAATGTCATTGTTTCATTAAGTCATTAAAGAAAATGACTATTCATGATAATAAGAATGGATTACTTAACTACAAAATATTAACAAAATTCATTTAATATTTTCAATATTTAATCTTCAATAATTAATACCCTTTTAGTTTCTATAAACATTAATTATCAAATTCTAGGATCCAAGTTGCAAAACAAATAAATGGTTAGGTATCATTTATCCCATCCATTTGAATTCAACTCAGTAGATATCGATTATTAATTTTGAGTGTATTCGAACCTTATATATCTTTAATAAAACTTCATGTTATTACTTACATATATGGAGTTTGTATAAGTTACAAAAATCACCATTTTAAATTTTATAATGGAGTATTTCAAAATTTGCCATTATTAACGATTTTATAAAACCGGGTTTTATTTTTAAAATAATAACTCGTTACATCTTTTGTCCAATTTTGAAAACCTAAACTCCATGTGATGTTTATTTCGTCCAAAATTATTTTAGCATGTGAAAACCTAATTTATCAACCACAGATAATAACTGCATAAAATAAACAACACAAACATGCATAAAAGGATATGTGCATAAACGTAGCCAAATAATGACATTTTTTATGAGCCAACACAAATATCCCAAGTCCATTCATAAAGGGACATTTAAGGGGACCAAAAAATCTTGTTGTAATGTTGTTGTAGAAGCTACCACTTGAGTGAACACCCATTTCTTGCAAAAGATAGGAAAAACTTCTTGAAGGCTAAAATTCAACAACTGTCGCTAAAAGTCCAACAACCCTTTGTAAACAGCATTAGTGACACTTTTCAGAAAAAATCAATGAAAATCATTCACACCTTTTAGACTCCAAAATTGCTCTTTTGTCTTCAAAAATGGTTCCAACTTCATCTCTTTTTACATTTTGTACAAATAAATTATTTCTAAAAACTAATCTATTACTTTACAAAAAATAAACAAGAAAACTAATCTATTTAATTTATTACATACTATATGAATAAATAAATTATTACGACCATTTTTATAAAACAACCAACACAACAACATAACAAACACAATGGTCATTAGCTACTTTATGCACATCACATACATCAACATACACATAAAACAAACATTGTTTTTCTAAGACAACTTTAAATGACCAAAGATGCATGAAACTTTTGTCACATAAAATAGAAAATACAAAGTTGTCATAGAAAATATGTATGAACTTATTTTTATACAAAAACAAGTTATACATATTCTTCAAAAACTAACATTTCCAAAAATCAAAAATCTAACCAAACTTGCAAGGTGGCTCTTGATACCACTTGTTGGGTTTTTTAGTTCAAAATTAGTTTCATAAACTAGAAAAATATGGCAATGGAAGACTTTAATTTTTGAAATAACATTGAAATTTTATACCCACCAAGGATCTTCTTGCTAGTTATAAAAAGATTAAAATACCAACCAAAGAAGAGGAGAAGAAATAACAAAACTCTGTAGTTCTTTGGGTCCTCTTCGGAGATTTGGAAGTAGATGAAGAGTATGGAACCTTTGAGATACCAACAATGACTCAACTTGATGTAGATGCTAGTCCAAAACTGTTAAGCTCTTAATATTGAAGTTCATAACCAATATGAACTTAAAGTGAGCAAAAGATATGCAAGTAATTTTTAATAAATCAAAGCAAAGAAGAGATGGAGAGTCTCCTAGAGAGCTCTCGGCCATTAGAAGGGAATAGGCACCCCAAGAGTGTAATACACTAGCTATTTAAAGCATAAACTTAATTTAAAGGTCTTTAGCCAATAAGCACTTTAGACAAGCTTGTCCCCATGTCATACGAGTTTCCCCCATGCTTCTTAAGACATGTATACTTATGAATAAATTAAGAAGAAAGGCATCCCTCTTTATGTCACACTCAATTTTCGGAATTTACACATAAAAGAGGAGAGTTAGTTTAAATTTTATAAACTCAAGTTTTATAAAATATAAACTTTGTATTTTGGGTAAAAGAATAAAAAGGTTTTAACTAGTCCAAAAAATTGTACACAGCTTATTAATTCATACCGTATGAATTATGTAATATTACTTGCTAATGAAAATTATTATTTCCAGGAAATAAATAATTTCGAATTTAATTATAAGTATTTTACTGAATATTTATTAAAATCAATTTCTAATAAATAATCAATTGTATCAAGTTGTTCTTACTTTGAACCATTAGTATCATATGTTATTTAGCAATATCACTTTAATATGACTCTTGAGCATACTAGACCTTTCATGAAGGACCATATCTCATAGATGATGAAGTAGGAAAGGGGGCATATTGGTTAGCTACTCTCGATGGGAGTATCTTGACAAGATCCTGGATTGTTATACATCTTAAAGCATATCATATGTAAGTAAGATTAGTCACTCCTCAACAAACTCAACGCACATGTATTCTTTACCATAACTATTACTAATTATTATTTACTCTTCTTGAATGCATTACTAACTTAAGCATCAGAGGGGCGTTAACTAGACTAATACCCACCCCTAGCTAATATTTGATGTGCGTAAGAACTCAAGGATCCTGACACAGAAGGATCCTAACAATCCAGGATCTTGACACATGAAGATCCAAGGATCCTGACACACAAGGATCTTGACACATGAAGATCCAAGGATCCTAACATACAAGGATCTTAACATTTGAGGACCTTGGCACTTAAGAGTCCTATAGCTACAACGTTTTATGATTCTTAAAGATTGCAATATGCAAGTATCCTAGTAACTAAGAATGGAGACTAATCATCTCTCATAAGAATATGGGTACTTAATCCCCTCTAAGGTTTAAAGAGTTATTTACCCTTTTCATACGAGTTAAGGTTTCTATGCCTCGTTTGGATGCCCATTATCTAACTATGGGTTGTGAATAAGGGGATCATTTCATGCTGTAGTGACCTGTCAACCCTCTTATTTTTTAACATAAGTTAAGATCCTAAAGTTAAAATGTAAGGTTTATAACATTGACATGTTATCTCAAGTTGGGATCTTCCCCAGATAATACCTAAGGTTTATAACATTAATATGTTATCACAATTTGGGATATTCCCTAGGAAATACCAATAGTTTATAACATTTTCATGTTATCACGAAATTAGGATTTTCCGCAGTAATTTACTAAAGTTTATAGCACTAACGTGTAATCTCAGATTGGTATTTTACCCTGAGGTTTTTCAAGGATTATCAAACTAACATGTTGTTTGAAGTTGGGATGTTCCCCATAAAATACATAGGGGTCGTAACATTATCATGTTACAAAAGCAAGATTTTTCTCAGTTGTTTTCCATGTTGGAATTATTTCTAAGGAAGGTTCCTCCTCAAAGTTTATTGAGTTGTGGCTAATCCAGAATCCTCACTGATGAAATCCTAAAGCAAGGATCCTATCATATGAAAACTTCAAGGACCGTATGAAGTTTAAACTTCCCTTAGGTCTAAAGAACACAAAGCCTAAGGATAGTCAGGTTCTATCTATCTTTGTATCATGCCTTTATACAAAATTTTAAATTGTTTCTAAGTAAAGTTTGAGGATCCCAAAGTTTTGTAGATCCCAAATGAATGGTCATGTTTCAAAGTTACTAAAGATCCTTTAAGGTTTATTGAAAATATTTTCAAGTTATTATTTTCTAAAAAGTTTTTCTCCTAAGTTATTTAAAGAATTTAACCTTTCAGAATCCTACTACAACCACGCGAGTTAAATCAAAGAAAAAGAGATATAAAGAAAAGCACAAGCGTAGATTAAAAGGGTTTGACGCCAACCCCACAAAAAGAAAAGTTAGGAATTTTTTTACAAAAACGATTTAAATTTTTTTATCTAAATAGGGCTAAATCGTGGATTAGTTATTATCGTCCGAAACCTTCTCCCTTTCACCTACCTTCTGCTATTGCCCATCAGGATCTTGACCGGTATTAACATGCTCACCAGTTAGTTTGGCTAGAGCTTCATGCCATCCGTCCACATTCCAGGATCCTACGTTGGCCACATCCCCGACCAATTTGATCTTCGCCTCCCAAATGGCCACAACAACACTCCTCTTCACCTCGGCGATCACCTATTCAATATTTACAACTTCTTCCAACACCTTCTCCGCCTTCTCCTTGCTAAGAAGTTACAACCTCCTGAGAGGATTCTCATTGGTTCCCTTCCACATCTTCTCCAACTCCCTAAAGGCTTGTTCATCCCTTTTAGCTTGGATCCTCAAGTTTGTGGAAACATGATCAGCGACCTAAAACAGAAATGACCTAAGATAAAATGAAAGGCAAAGAAAAAAAAATACTACTAATAATAATAATAATAATAATAATAATAATAATAATAATAATAATAATAACAATAATAATCATGATAATGATAATAATAGTAATAATAGTAATAGTAGTAATAATAATAATAATAATAATAATAATAATAATAATAATAATAATAATAATAACAATAATAATCATAATAATGATAATAATAGTAATAATAGTAATAGTAATAGTAATAATAGTAATAGTAATAGTAATAATAATAGTAATAATAATAATAATAATAATAATAATAATAATAATAATAATACTAATAATTACATTAACACTTACGACTTGAGAAATGGAGACCAGCTTCTGGAGTACTTCCTTGGTTTCGAGATTTTCCAAATTCAAAGTCTTGACTTCAGCAGTTTTCCTCTTCTGGGATCCCAGCGTCATCATAGTCAGATCAATATGGGCCTTCTTTGGGACAAGGGAGTAAGCAACATTTTCTTTCTTCATGAACAATTGGCCACTTGACATTTCCATATCAAGGTCTAAAAGGGAGAAATGAGCATCGTTACGTGTAGCTTTGGACCCTGAAAATAACAAAGAAATATCTAGGATCCTCCAGGATATAAAAAAAAGAAGTAATCTAGAATCCTTAGTGGTAGTCATGGGGATGATGGTTTTCGAACTCTCTTTGTGACTAGAATGTTCAAGCTTTAATGTCCTATCGACCTCGGGCAGGGCGAAGAAACTCTCAATCCTCTCCTTAGACCCTTCAACTGTAACATCCCAACTCCCAGGTATGATATTGAATTATTTGATTTCTTTTGATAGGGCAACTTGACGAGTTGGGGAGTACCAACTCGCCGAGTAGACTATTTTGGCCGCGAGATTTTTTTTAGAGTCTACTCAACGAGTCGGAGGACCGCGAATCAACGAGTAGGAGCTGTGTGAGGAAACCCTAATTTTTCGGGTTTGTGTCTTATTTAAAGGACCTTAAGCCCTCATTTCCGCCACCCTTTTCACCCTACTACACTGTGAGAAACCCTAATCGAGTAGTAACCTTGTGTGAGAGAAAGAGAGGCAAATATTGTTGGTATTAGTGCATTCTTAGAAGAGAGTTGAAGAGCAAGAGACCATGGATGAGAAGGAGCTTATGGATCTGGTGTTCACTAATTCTTAGCTTCTGTTTGAAGAAAAAAATTCACTATCTTGCTCATTGTTTAGTTAGATCTTGTTGTTAGGGAGTTTAGGGCCTTTTTCCCAACCTTCTTTGAGCTCTAGAGTGTTATGAGCTTGTCATGGAGTTGAGACTCCAGATCTATACATATTGAGGTCCCATGAGCCCAAAGATCCAAGCTTTATCAAGCTTTGGACAAGTTTCCATGCATGGTACCTCTTATGGAGCTTGTTTTGTCATTTTAAGCCATAAATGCCATGCATGAACATAAAGCTTGCAACTTTACGTGATAACTGAGTCTTGGAAGGCTAGATCCAGAGTATGAGACACCATATCTGCCTAAAATTGTCTAAATGAGAAAAGGGGCTGAAGGGACTCGACGAGTCGGTGAGCGGAATCGATGAGTCAGTTTGGGTTTTCCCCAAAGAGTTTGGACGCGTGTAACTCGACGAGTTCATGAGACAACTCGACAAGTTAAGTTGGATTTTCACGACACTTCTGAGGGAACGAGGGGACTCGATGAGTCACATAGATGGACTCGATGAGTTGGGTCAACAAGGACTGTTGAATCGAGTGTTGACTTTTGTTGACTTGAGGGTTTGGTCAAGACTTGGATTATGGAGTCCATGGAGAGGTAAAATGGTTTTTTTACCCATTCCAAGAGTTAGAGAGAGAGAGAGGTTGACCGAATTTATTTAGAGTTGTGGTTATAAGTGTTAATTAGAGATGATTATGACATGTAAGCGGGGATTAGACTGTTCGAGGGGTACGATGTTTACTTGCTTACTTACGAAGTGAGTCCTCTCACTATACTTACCATGAGTGGTAGCTTGTGTAACCGGAGGATCTTGTATGCTATTATTGAGTATTGTGATATCATGTATTATGTCTTTGTGAATTATGCTATGTATTATAAATAGAGCTTTATTGAGTTAGGACCGGAGGGTCCAACCCAAGTTGTGGGACTGGAGGTTCTCCACCGAGACACATTGACCGGAGGGTCTTCATTGAGTTATAGCCATAAAAGGCTAATGAGATGTGTGGAGTATTTTGGGGGACTCACTAAGCTTTGTGCTTACTATGTTATGTAATATGTGTTTCAGGTACTTCTCAGGATCACGGGAAGGCATCGGCTTGATTGTACACACAAGATGGAGTTTATGTTTTTGAGGTTCCTAGATATTATTCAAAAAATTATGATTTTGTAATTTTGATACTTTGAGACTTTGGGGTTTTGTGATATATCTTCATGAGAATTATGTGATTTTAAAAATGAAAAATTTGTTTAAAAATTTACGGTGTTACAAGTTGGTATCAGAGACTTGGTTTGAGGTATTCGGATATACCTTCGGGTGTGTTTGAACTCAAACTAAAGATTTGAGAAAAGTTTTCAAAGAGAAATGATTTTTCTAAAATGTGTAAGAGTTTTTAAAGAGAAAACGAGACAGAGCAGTGTGTACAATCAGGCAGATCCCGAACGATGATTTCCCAAAATACCCTTATTTGTTTATATTATGAGATATTTATGAGATATTACGGATGCATGCTAGAGGATTGGCTAGGTATATCATATTTTAGGGTTAGAGTTTCCTGATTTGTGATGCCTTAGCCTAGGAGATGTTTTATCTGTTATTTGCCCTGAGTATATGCTGAGTAGGAGTATCTAGCATGAAAGTCTTAGAAAGAGTTGAGACAAGGGATAATCTAGGAGAGATACCTAGAAGAACATGTGAGGATTCTATTGAGAGAGTAGTTTGATAATCGCAGGAGATAGAGTACTTGTGAATTAGGATCCTAGGGGGAGGACTTGGGGTGACTACGGGTTAGTGTAGAAGGTAGTATTGGGCCCGTACTACAAAAAGCGTCGGATCTGTATGCAACCCAAGTAAGAATCCTTAGGAAACTAAGGAGCATGTAGGGAAAGGAATCGAGTGTGAGTATGCTCGAACGAGTCTCAGATGATTTTTCATGTTGTGTTTCAGAGACATTATGGTGGCTACACGCCACAACCTCGAGAGCAGCAGTGTTAGTGACAAGGAGATACGTAGGATCATTCATGAGGAGGTGGCCGCAACTATCATGGAGGCTATACCGGAGATGTTTCGGTCTATTAAGACCACGTTGATTGACAAATTCGATGAGTGCTATGCTACTGGTACGGAGGTTGTTGCTGTTGCAGCCACCGAAGCCGTAGCTGCTTCTAGGCCACATAGAGGTGACTCGTTGTTGTTCCGAGAGTTTAGCAACACAAAGCCACTAGAGTTTGATGGGACACAAGATCTGATTACTGTCATAAGATGGATCTTTCACATTGAGGGATGTTTCTATACATGTTCATGCCCAGATCACCTAAGAGTTCGATTTGCGCTAAACCAGCTTCGCTTGGGAGTGAAGGACTAGTGGAAGTTCGTGATTACTAGCTTAACTCCTGCATATCATGTTGTAGTGACATGGGAGAGGTTTACACAGTTGTTCCTGGACGAGTATGTTCCCCAGGTGGAGAGGGAACGGATAGCCCAAGAGTTTTTGTCTCTCAAGGTAAAGACAGAAACTATGACCGAGATCACGAGGATGTTCCATGAGAGGGCGTTGTTTTTCCCTGAGCACATGTCTTCGAAGCAAGAATGTGTGAGCCGATATTTGAGCATAATAAGAAGGGATATATAGGAGTTCGTGGCGAACGCGTCATACCGGATATTGGCTGAGCTTCAGACCAATGCCAGGCGGAGGGAGATTGAGTTAGAGTTACAGGATAGGGAGGATGGAGAGTCTCAGGGGAGAGACTAGAGACTAGTGCAGTCGTAGCCTTCGACGAAGCGGGCTAAGCCCGCTGATGTGAGAACGGGAGGCCAGAAGGTACGCACTTATGGCAAATGTGGAAAGAGCCACAAGGGGTCTTGTTAAGTGGGGATTTGCTACAAATGTGGCAAGTAAGGGCATGGCGAAGGACTGGCCCAAGGGATTCTCAGTCTGTTTTCATCGCAATCAGAGTGGCCATCGAAAGGCCGAGTTTCCTCAGCTTACTCAGAGATTGGTTCAGGCTTCCGCTCCTACTACCTTGTGTACTATTCATATGCAGCCGGTGAAGGTTGAGACCCCGAGAGCTAGTGGGAGAGCATTCCAGCTGACAGCGAAGGAGGTCTGTACAACACCTGATGTCATGGTTGGTATGTATTATCCTTATTCCTGTTATCTTGAGATTTGTTTATGCATATAATGTGTTGTATATAGGCACTTTTCTTGTGAGTTTTGTGCCTGCTTTGGTGGTATTTGACTCCGGTGCAAGTCAATCCTTCGTGTCCTTATCCATTAGTCGACACATTAGTGTTAGACGCGAGGCGTTGAGTCGACCTCTGAGGGTTTTTATAGCCGACGAGCATGCGGTTTCTACCACTGACGTGTTTTGGGGATGTGTGTTAGAGATTTTCGGTGTTGAATTTCCTATAGATATGGTGCCGATAACGATGGGTGATGTCTGTGTCATAGTAGGCATGGATTGGTTGAGCCGTTTTGGAGCTGTGATTGACTGCGAGCGTGAGTTGGTGACTATACGAGACCCTAGTAGTGGAGTGCTTACTGTGTATGGTGTGGGACAAAATCTGGATCAGCTTTCTGCTGTGCTGCTAGGGCAAGACACAGTTTACAGCAGGGATGTATGGGATATTTAGCTTATGTGACGGATACGAGAGTTGCCACTGAGAGGCCGAGTTCTACCTTTGAGGTTCTGATAGTGTGCGAGTTTCTGGACGTTTTCCCCGAGGAATTGTCGGGTGTGCCTCCCGAGAGGCAGGTGGAGTTTCGGATTGATTTGGTTCCGGGTGCGGCGCCTATTACTAAGGCACCTTATCGCCTTGCACCACCCAAGATGAAGGAGTTATCCTCGTAGCTCTATGAGCTGCTGGGGAAGGGTTATATCAGACCGAGTAGCTCGCTGTGGGGAGCACTGATCCTTTTTGTAAAGAAAAATGATGGTTCACATCGGATGTGCATCAGTCACCGGGAGTTGAACAAGGTGACGGTCAAGAACCGTTATCCACTACCGAGGATCGATGATTTATTCGATTAGTTGTATGGGGTTTCTTGCTTTTCCAAGATTGATTTGAGATCTGGAAAACATTAGATGAGAGTTTGCGAGAAGGATATTCAGAAGACGGCCTTTAGGACTCGTATGGGCACTACGAGTTTGTGGTGATGCTTTTAGGGGTCCCCAACGCACCGATAGTGTTCACGGATCTCATGAACCGGGTGTGCAGGCCCATGTTGGAAAGGTCAGTGATTGTGTTCATCAACGAAATTTTGGTGTACTCGAGGTCTAGAGAGCAGCACCAGGAGCATCATCAGAAGATTCTTAGGGTATTAAGGGCGGGAGAGGCTTTATGCCAAATTCTGCAAGTGATGTTTTTGGTTACGAGAGGTCCAGTTCTTAGGAAACCTCATTAATCAGAATGGGATCTTAGTCGACCCGTCTAAGATTGAGACAGTTATGAGATGGGAGGTG
The DNA here is from genome assembly GCF_051521515.1 of Lactuca serriola. Lineage (NCBI taxonomy): Eukaryota > Viridiplantae > Streptophyta > Magnoliopsida > Asterales > Asteraceae > Lactuca > Lactuca serriola. Next base: position 376,183,545 of record NC_136411.1, read on the forward strand.
CCGAGGTCCCCATTCGAGATCAGGAGTTTTCTTGGCCTGGTAGGCTACTACTGGAGATTTATCAGGGATTTCTCCAAGATTACCATTCCTCTTACCAGATTGACTATGAAGGGTGTTACTTTTGTTTGGGAGCCCGAGCAGCAGGCGTCATTCGAGACTCTTCACTAGAGATTGTGCGAAACTCTAGTGTTATCCTTTCCCAAGGGAGTGGTAGACTTTGTATTTTACTAGGATGCATCTATATATGGGATGGGTACCGTTTTGATGTAGAGGGGGCACGTGATGTCATATGCATCGAGGCAGTTGAATCCTCACGAGACGAGGTATCTCACCAACAATTTAGAGTTGGGGGCGGTGGTGTTCGCCCTTAAGATCTGGTGCCGTTATCTATATCGTGTCAGGTGTACCATATATACGGACCATAAGAGCCTGAAGTACCTTATGGATCAGCCCAACCTGAATATGAGAGAGAGGAGGTGGTTGGATGTAGTGAAAGATTACGACTATGAGATAGACAAAGGAAAGAAGCCTATAACTGCTGAACAACAAGCCCTTCATTCCAGACCTCCCCTTAAGAAGAAATTTGGATGGTCGTAGGAAGAAATCAATAAGGCACTAGAGGACAGCAGTCAGATCCAAGCCCTGAAAGACAATCCAGATCCAATGCGAGGCATCTCTCCTCTTTGCCGTGAAGGCATTCTTAAGACTGAGGAAATAATTATTTGCATGTACTATGACATCCCTTCTAATGATTCCGATTAGCTGGATCTTCCTCTCTCTCCCTTCAACAAATTTTACATTAAGTTTGCTCCGCTACACCCATCAGATTATCTGCAATTGATTATCCGGACAGAGAGAGAGACTCAAAACCTTGTATTCCAAACATGCTCAACCTTTCAAGGAAGTCTGGTCAAGGAAAAGAATCACCAAGGTGGAAGGCTTCGGAATAAAAATACTAGTGAAGTTTGAGGTCAACTGCCCCTTCTTCCGTTTCCACATCCTCCGAAACAAGCCTACTCCCCGGACCGTTACTGATGTGGACTTCCCATCTATGAACCCAAACGACATCCTCACTTTAGTTGCCTACTTCAGAGAAAATTAGAAGGATGATATAAGTATGGGAGCATACCACGCCACTCTAAGCTTCTTGAAGGATTACGTTGAAGAATTTTGTAGACGTGATTATGAGCTTGCACATCTCTATGGGACGGAACAATATGTTGCCAAAATTGACTTTGTTCTTCTGGAAGCCGAAGTTCTTGCTGATGGTCCTATTGAAGAACCGGTTCTAGGGTTTGTCCATACCACATGAAAATCAAACAAGAAGGACTGCTTTAGAGTCCTTGACAAACATCTAGTTCTGACCAAGGCCCTGAAGAAGTTCATATCCCGGACATCCATGTACGATGCTCCGGAGCATTTCAAGGCAAAGTTCGTGAATCAGCTGGCATGGTACATAGAGGTCCGAGAATGGTTATTCCGAGCATACACCTTCATCAAGGAAGAAATGAACTAAGCTTGCTGGATTGCTAAGTTCACTTAAGAGGAGATTGTTGGAACCTGAAAGTGAACCTATAGCAATCCCAACGCCACATTTTGAAGCTCAGACGTTCCGGAGTAAGTGTTCCGGAGTCAATAATGAAGGAGTAGTCTGGAACATTGTTCGGACCTGAACAGAAGAAGTAGAGAAGACTGAAGACATTCTGGAGTGACTCTCACATTCAGAATGAATTCTGATCCGGAAGATCCTTATTTTTTTCTTAAAGTATTTATTGTATTAGTCCTTGTTTTGATGTAACGTTTCATAGGACATAGTCTGTTATCTTATTTGGACAATCAGAATGTCAGAAATATTTCTTTTGTCCGGTCCTATGTAAACATTGTAGTTAATTCACTGTAACCTTTACTCCTATTTAAAGGAGCATTCAATTCAAGTCAAAAAAACGGATCTTTCATTTACCTTTGGCATCTTTACTAAGTTCATTTAAACATTCTTCTTGTTCTTCATTTGTTAACTTTACTTTGATCATTTACTATCTCATTCTTCATTTAATGTCTTGATCATTTGTTGAATATTCTATCTAAGACTTGACTGGTCTTTCCAAGCTAGACATGAAATATCTTTAGCAAGCAGAAACTGATCTTAAGCATTCATTCAAGGTTTGAGTTTTCAATCCTTGTCCATGCGCATCGATCTTGTTCTCACACTAGCCTATTCTCTCAGGCCTGCTCTTGCATTTGGTGTTTGTGACACATTAGAGGCATCACACTTGAGGTGCTACAACTTTCAAAGGCCAAGAACTTCAAACTACATAAGAGGTATTCATCAAACTATGAGTTTTTATGTTGTATATCCTCTATTGTATGCTAGTTAGGATGTATGCTTTGGAAAATTGAAAATGCGTGTATAATTAGAGAAAATATAGATCAAAAGCATCTAGGGTTGCATGTGCACCATAGTAGTGTTATCGTGCTTAAAACCCAACAATTCTCCACCTGGATAGGTATATCAGTACTGAATTCGGGGTTTGAATTCTCCCCCTCAACTGATGTTTCGTATGTGGAGGTTGAAATGGAACCCTCCCCCTAGAATGTAGTAGTAGAAGGTTGTGTCTGGGGTGGAAATTCAAAAGTCTTTGGAATATCATTGTTGACATATGGATCCTTCAGACTTTGTGGTTCATATTTGAGATCTTTTGCAGCATCGTCGATGATCTTCTTTAACTTGTCCTCTTGATTATCCTTAGCCTTTGATTCGGAAGTGATGGCTTTCTCAGGCTCATCAAACAAATTCATGAATTCCTCATACAAGTTCATCATAGGAATCATTTGTGAAGGTGTTGATGGAAAAATCTCTTCGGATGGACTGGTAGACTTCTCATACTTATTGAGATAATTATTGTTAAACGTGACATAGTAGGTTTCTTCTATCTTTTTTGGATTTCTGTTTTAGAAGCCTATATGCCTTCGAAGTGAGAGAATACCCTAGGAAGATTCCTTTGTCTGCTTTCACGTCCAATTTGTTCCTTTGCTCTTTGGAGTTGAAAATGAAGCACACCTGGATCCAAAAACATGAAAGAACTTGACGCTAGATTTTCGTTTATTAGGAATCTTGTAAGGAGTGATTGAGAATCTTTTGTTAATTAAGGATCGATTCTGAGTAAAGCATATAGTTCCAATCGCATCAGCCAAGAAATATAGCGGTAAGTTCACAAATGAAAGCATGGTCGTCGCACCTTCGCAAAGAGATTAGTTTCATGTTCCAACAACTCTATTATGTTGAGGAGTGTAAGGAGTAGAGAAGTTGTGAGCAACTCCCTTTTCTATCAAGAATTCTTCAAACACTTGGTTTTTGAATTCAGAACCGTTATCACTGCGAACATTTCTGACTGGCTTTCGCAAATGAAGTTCGATCAGCTTGATAAAACCCTTTAACCTCAAGGTAGCCTCTAATTTCTATTTAAGAAAATAAACCCAGGTAAATCAAGAAAAATCATCTACAATAACCAAAATATACTTGTTACAACCAATACTCTTAATGGCAGAAGGGCCATAAAGATCAATGTGTAAGAGTTCAAGTGGCTCAATAATTTTGGTATTTATAATAGTGGAGTGACTCTTCCGACTTTGGTTGCCCAATTCACTTGTTGAACATCGATGCTCCTTGTCATACTTTAGAAGAGGAAGTCCTTGCACAAGATCTCCAAGTACGAGTTTGTTGATGTCTTTGAAATTTAAGTGCGATGTCTTCGATGCCAAAGCCAACTATCATCCAAAGATGCTTTCATAAGAAGGCGAATAGTTGGTTTCCCGACTATTGGTTTAATGTTCAAAGGAAACATCTCTCCCTTTCTTTTGGATTTTAATAGCACTGCCTTTGTTTTCTTCTCTATTATTTCAGATCCTTCATCATCAAATGAAACCTTTAGCCCTGTACCTACAACCAATTGAGAAACGCTTATTAGGTTATGTTGCAGGCCTTCTACATAGGCTACTTTGTGAATAGTGAATTCGCCATTTGTGATCATGTCGTTTCCTTTGATCTCTCCTATGGCATTATTTCCATACTTCACTTTGCCACCATCCTTTAATGTCCGGAATTCCATGAGTTCTTCTTTTCTCCCAATCATGTGACATGAACAATCACTGTCGATGTACCATTGACAGTTGTATTGTTCGTCACAAATCACCTACAAAATTCAAATAGATTTAGGAACCCAAAGTTGCTTGGGACCTTGTGAGGTTTTCTTAAGAACGGGAAATGTTATTGATTCATCAACTAAATATGATATCTTTATTAAAGTTTAATGCTTTCCTTTCGTTATTTTGGAAACAACAATCCTTTCATCATTTGTATGTCTTTTAAAAGGAATTTTTGTTTGTTTTGATGCTATTTGTTGCTTGATTGCCTTTTCACAATTTTCTTTTCCTCCTTTTTCAACTGAGCTTCAGAATCCTTGAAATAGATTTCAGGTTCTGAAACTAGTTTGCCTTTGCCCTTAACATCTTTATATGTATTGGTAGTCTTTGAAACATTAGATTTTGGAGAAAATTTTGGTTTAGCTTTTTCAAGAGGTTTTGAAACTTGAGATTTTGAAAAATGTTCTTGTTTCACAAGAGGTTTTGTAACCGGAGGTTTCGCAACCTGTTTCGGAACAGATTTTGGTTTCGAACATTGAACAGGAGATAATTTCACACTTTGAATATGATATTTTACTAAGTTAGCATTATAGTTATAAGAATAATGACTTTTCCATAATTGTTTTCTAGCTTGTTGATTTTTCTTGTATCTACTATTCATCTGCCTTCTCTTAGCTATCATTTCTTCTGTAGACAAATGATCCTTGGATCTAGGACATTCCTTTCAGATCTTAGGACAAGATGGTTAGGAAGAGGTTTCGCAAGGTACATCTTTGGTGCCACTGGGACCGGCCTGATTGCTAGAGGGATTGGCAGAATTAAGTGGATTAGACACATATCTTACTTTGGTTTTACAAGAGATTAGTTCGGACAGACCTTTTGTCTCATTTGCATTATCTATTGGACCGTCCCAGAAAAATTAAGGACAACCTTCAGCATTATTAGTATTTACAATAGATGTGAGTTCTAGAGTATCTTTAGTATCAAGTCTGGTTGTTACGAACACTTTGTTCGGAACAGTTTAGACTTTTGGAAAATAGCAGCTTTTTTTATTAAAACAGTGGGTTCTTTACTCTCATGAATATGAACATGTTCAATAGAGTTTTTTGAAATAAGATTTTTCTTTAATTTAGAATTATTTGGAACAAATGTTAAGCAATCAACCTCACCCTCCACAGAAATTTCACTCATGTCACTTTCGTCAAATTCGGAAACATTTTTGGCATCGAAAGTGTCTTCTGAACTCAATTTAGTGCATAAGAGTCAAATTTTTGCATAGTATCATATTTAATTCACTCTTTATCTTTTTCATCCAACACTTGTTTTAACATGTTCTTATGGTCCTCGGATTGTATATAGGCTTCTATTTTGTCAAGTCCAACACGGTATGCATCTGAAACCTCTTCGGAAGATATTATGGATTCGTACTTGTAGCATTCTACATCTATTTCATTGTCTTTCAATTGTAAAGAGGGTAAAAGCATTTTGTGTATCTTTTCACTTCTTCCACAGTCAAGATGTTGTTGGGTAATGTTAAAATAAAGATGCTTTGCAATTATACAAAAGATGTTTTGCTATTTTAACAGAGCAATATTGTCTCCTTTCAAATAAATAACATCACCCCTAGGCCTATTTAACTCTAACTCCAGCTTCTCTATCTACATTTGTCTCTCTTCAATTTTACTTGTTATCCTACTGACTTGATCAGTTAGGTTAGAATCGTTTAGATGAGTTCTCTTAAAACTATCACTAAAACTAGAGAAAGTAAAATTCAAATCATCCAATTCTGATTCATATCGTGTAGTAGGAATACTAGGAGACTGAAGTATGGAGTGTACCTTGTTGATAACATTTTCGCACTCCTTCAGCTGTTCTGAAACATGCTTTTCCTGCGAAACCGCTTTCAGTTGGATGACTTGCATTAGTTATGAATTCCTTCTGCTCCGAGACATCGCTTTCCACCATCAAACATTTCCCAGCGTACTCTTGCTTAATAACCTTCGCAACAAAGCACTCACCATGTGTTGGCTTCCGTACTTCTTCATTTTCTGAATCAGTAGACCATACCTCAACTCGACCAAACTCATCCCCATCCTCTTGCACGACCAAAGTAGGTTTCACATTCTTAGCATTCTTTCTCTTTCTCAGCTCTTCTATCTTTTGAAGATAGTAAGCTTCATTTTTCTCTTCTTCCTTCTTCTCATTCCTCTTTTTTAGCATGCATTCTTTGGCAAAATGCTTCTTACCATGGCAATAGTTACAATCATAACCAGAATCACCAAGCAGCTTTTTCTCTTGGTTTTCCTTGTCCTTTTGTGAGCCTTTGTAGCTCTCATCCCTAGACATCTCAGAATTAAAGTTTACCGTCCTGTTTCTGCCCTTGAAACGACTGAAGTTCTTTTAATGAAATTTTTGGGATTAGAAACCATCATAGCATATTCTTCTTTAGTGGGTTGATAATCCAAGAGGTCGGATTCTGACTCTTCTTCTGACACCTTTTTGCCCTTCGCAACCAGGGCAAACAAACCCAAACTAGAGACAAGTTTTGAATCTTTTGTCACATCGTCTTCATGGGATCTCAAAATCCCTACCAGCTATGCCAGAGAATAGTTCTTAAACTGCTCATGAGCTGTGACAACCCTATATTTTCCAAAAGCATTGTAACACTCGAAAGCCAAATACGACGAAATTAACCTCGAAAAATAAAGTGTTCAAGTATCTAAGTTGGGATGCCTCAAATATTAGATATCATGCCAAGGTTTCCAAAAACATAAAGAACGCTCAAAATCGGGTTATATTGAAGAAAGTATAACTACTCGTATATTTACGACACGACGTTAAAACATTATTTGACGTAAAAAGTAAAATCTCAATAAAATACATTTTAGCCTTAAGTATCTAAACAAAAGTCGTAGATCTCGTTGAAAGGTGAGCGTGCATAAAAAGATCGCCCAAATTGGACTTCGTATGAAGAAGTTACGAATTTCCTAAGTTTTGTAACAGTAGTAGAAGGCCAAAAACTCAAATTAAAGATTGAGTGTTATTTAGCTATCGCCACCTAAACGAAAGTTGAAGATCTCCACAGTAGTAATAAAACGATAAAAAGACAAACGAAAACCGACGTCGAATAAAGAACCTATGAAATTATAACGAACTTTAGGAGGCCCGGCCTATTAAAAATATATCATTAAAAATAAAGTCAAAACTAGCCGACAGAGTCTAAATGAAAGTTGTAGAGCATAATCTCACCTACGCGTGGATATAAAGAACACGAAAAACGGAGCTCGTACGTGAAAGTTACGGAATTTAAAAGAGGACAGGCCGGATTACGCCCCGCGTTCTCTGGGAGTACGCCCCGCGTACTAGACCCAGAGTCGAGTCCCATCGGCCCGCCCCCTCTACGCTTAGCTAGCCAGGAGTCGTAAGCCATGACGCCATATTACACCCAGCGTAACGAGGTACGCGCCGCGTACTCCAAAATTACGCCCCGCATACTCACTCCTCCAGCACTATAAATAGAGAGGTTGAGCTTCGAGTTTTGGCACACTTTCACAATTCCTCAGTCATTCTCCCAGCTCCAGAGGCCATTCCCTCACCTCGATTTCCGCACTCGAGCCCTCGACGAAAGATCTACGCTGCAGAGATTCCCGAGAGCCCGAAGACGCAACTGTCTGCGGTCGAAACTCTGCTCAACTCTAGCCTCTCTCTTCAAACTTAACGAGTGAGTTCATACCCCTACTTTTCAATTCTTTTCACATTTTAGGGGGGAATACAAGTACATTACAAATCAAAGTATCGTTTTATAAAATTAATTATAAAATCGTTCTTATAGGGTTTTGATACAAAAATATCTTTATGTTTAAAGGGCTATTATATTTCCAAGTTGTTCTTACAAAGTGGAAACATACTTTTTGAGAAACTATAATGAGTATAGTTATCAAAGTTATTCATACATTTTACATATACATTTTGACAAATGAAATATTTTCAAGGGAAGTAAATCCCTTATTATCGTGAATCTGTTTATACCAAGTAATGTGAGACATTCAAACTTCAACGTACTCGTATGTATGCATTTTAAGTCCTGTATTATATACCATAATCTCTTGGAGGGAGAGCGTGATACTTGTGTATAGATCTATACGGGATTGACAACCCCGCACCTAAACTATTAGCTATAGTTAGACCGGCAGGTCTGGGGTGACAAATGTCATAACACTACAACACCTGAAGAATGTTGTTACAGGCCGTCAGTGTCAATAGTATGGTTATAAAACTCACATAAACGTATAAAAACAAGTTTGATTTACGAGATTCATATATGAATTCAGTTTTCCATTTTATTGTTAACACAAATTTTATCATTATTATTCAAGTATGGAAAACACTAACGCACTCCAACATGGGAAACTTTTCAAATTATTTATAGAAAATATTGGATTTTCTGAAAACCTCGTTCATCGATTTACTATCAAAAGGGACATACTTTTCAATGAAAAACTCTTATGAACTCACCAACTTAATTGTTGACACTTTTTCGAAACCACTTGTATTTCTCAGGGAATCAGTAATACAGGTAACCACCAGCTTTTGGAGAAGGGAACACTAAGGATGTTTTATTATTGAACATTTATCATCATATTGTAATATTCTTTTGCTAATATGTATAACGCAACAACATACGTTTTCATTATATATATGATGGTTGTGTTACTTTCTTTACAATATTCAATGGTTGTGATACTACGTGAAGTCATCCACCCCCGAATGTTTCCGCCATTCTGGTTTGGGTGTGTGACAGATTGGTATCAGAGCCTTGTTTATAGTGAACTAAGTATATCGAACCACATACGATATACTAACTATAAATGCAAAGGGGACCAAAAACTCTCTGACGAAACATTTTCATGAACAAAATATTTTCTTTTAAAGATATACATTTTTACAAGCATGCATTAATCTCGTATCATAACAAGTTTTACTAAAAAGTATTAAGGCAAGTTACGACACTACGATTGAGCCTCGGGGTATGTAATCAGGTCGAGAATAAATATAGCCTGATCAACTATATTTATCCTGGATTTGGCCAACGTACGTCGAGGAATGGTCGTAGTGGACAACAAGCCAAGAACTTACCGAATACAAATTATTTTAGTTTCGCCAAGTTGAAATATTATAGGAGTATTATTAAAAATAGTTGTACAATAAAAATTATAGTTAAAAATAGTAAGTCGTTAAATAGAAATTTCTTTTCTTATAAAGTTCTCATACATCTATCCTAGTACAGACAAATGGCCGGATTCCATTTACCAGGAGATCCCTACTACCCAAACCAAGGCAACGGCGGTTGGATAGAAGAAGACCCGGAGGAAGACCCAGAGGAAATCGAAGAAGAGGTCGAGGAAGAACCCGAAGGGGTTATCGAGGAAGAATTCGAAGTCGAAGTCGGAGAGGAATTCGAAGTCGATGAAGAGATCGAGGAGATTTCTAGCGGGACAGACTCCGAGCCGGAAGTGATCAACCCTCCCATCCCTCATCCTCCCGTAATCAGACCATATCAACTGGGACCCATCCCCATCTGGGGAAGCCACCTCTACTACTGGAGCCGCCAGCAAGGTGTACGCCCTCCTTTCGGCATGTACCGAGATTTTTACAATGTCAGTGGGGGAGGCTCAGCTGATCGAGCACTTCCTGTCGTCGTGAATGCTATAGCTAACCAGAACTACCAAGCGGACCAACAAGCAGCCAGAGTTCGCGAGATCAATGCTGCTACCTAAGGTAACGCTGCTGACATCCGCCGTTTGGAAGGACTACATGAGAATACCCAAATCTACACGGGAACACTTCAGAACCAAATGATAACGGCTCTGGCAGAAATAAGAGAGATGAAGGAACAACAAGCAGATATCGAGAGGCGACTGATGGGAGTCAAACGGTCGAATGCCGAATCTAGCTCCAAACGCCGCAAGTAGAACTTGTTCGAGCCCCAACAATTTTGTTATAGATTAGGATTTCGGATAAAAGTTTTTCCCTTATTTCCCTTATTTCCCTGTTGTATCTGTAATCGGAGACCTCTAGGAGGGTCAAATTTTCCAAACAAAACATGTAATGTAACACACCTCAGGTGTGACCTATATGTATGAATATGAAGTATTTCTTATTTTATACCTCTCAAAAATTATGAGTTTTAAATTTCTATGCCTACCTTGAAACCATAAACTAAAGTCAAAACAAATTACAAGATACAACTAACACACGATTGTCAAAACATTAGAAACTTATAGTATTCATTCTTATTTTTCTCTACCAAAACATGCCTCCTCGTAGATCAACACGCAGAAACTCAACTCCAACACCACCTCCACCACCTCCTCCAATTATGGACACCGTTATGTTCAAGACTGCTGTAACCGCTGCTGTAACTGCAGCAATGGCTCAAATGAGCAACAACGGATCGGGGGGAGGAACAAACAGTTTTACAAATGGCCAAGGTCAAAGCCGTTCAGGGGTATGCACTTACAAAGACTTCACCAACGGAAAACCTATTCCCTTTTACGGGACTGGGGGAGTATTGGCTTTATCTCAATGGATAGAGAAAACAGAAGCTGTATTCGAAATCTGTGCATGTCCTGAAGAGAGCAAGGTAAAGTTTGTTGCTTTTACCTTTACTGAACGCGCCCTGACATGGTGGAACGGCCACGTCCACACACTAACCCTGGTGGTGGCGAACTCCATGGGTTGGGAAAACCATAAAAGAATACTCCTTCGAGAATACTGCCCAAGAGGCGAGATTCAGAAGCTTGAACAGGAACTGTGGAACCTTTCGATGGTAGGTTCAGACATAGCAGGTTACACCAACAGGTTCAGTGACTTAATAACACTTTGCCCAGGAATGTTAACCCTGGAAAGCCAAAAGGTCGAGAGATACATCTGGGGACTATCACCCCAACTTCGAGGAAGTGTGTTAGCTTCCAAACCCTTGACCTTCGCCAGCGCCAAGGAACTAGCACAATATCTTGTTGATCATGGTGTCTGTCAAGGAGTCGCGGCTATTATGGCTGAACCAACCAAAGGGGACAGCAACAACGAGATCAATGCCAACAACAACAACAACAAGAAATTCTGGAACAAAAGGAAGGGGCAAACTTTGCAAGAACCTTCAAAGAAGCAAATGGTTGCGGTTCATGCTGCTACTACCCCCACCACAACTCCTGCTACCTCTGCACCAACAAAACCATATGCGGGAAATCTGCCCAAGTGCAGCAAGTGCAACTACCATCACCACGGTATTTGTCACGAGATGCACTGCAAGAACTGTGACAGGAAAGGGCACACAGCCCGTTTCTGTAAAGCACCGGCACGACCAATCACTCAAGTTTCTGGTACTGGAGTAAGCCAGGCGTGTTATGGGTGTGGAGAGACTGGACACTTCAGGAGAAATTTTCCCAAGGAAAGGAACGCTGGCGGTGTAGGGAGAGTGTTGGCAGTAGGACAGAATGAAGCAATAGCAGACCCCACGGTGGTTACGGGTACGTTCCTACTCAACAACACTTATGCATGCATAATTTTTGACTGCGGTGCGGAGAGAAGTTTTGTGAGTCATAAATTCAAACACTTACTTAATCAAAAACCCCAACCACTCAATAAAATGTTCACTGTAGAAATGACAAACGGTAAAACAGAACACGCAAACGATTTATACGTAGGGTGCACACTAAATTTAAACGAGCGCTTGTTTCGAGTCGATCTTATGCCCATTTCCATAAGAAGTTTCGATGTCATCATCGGTATGGACTGGTTGAGCCTTCACCATGCCGATATCCTTCGCCACGAAAGGGCCGTTCGCCTAAATCTGCCAAATGGCGAAACTCTTGTCATTTATGGCGACAAACCTAGTTCAAATTTACAAATCATTTCCTGTATTAAAGCACAAAAGTATCTTCGTAAGGAATATCATGCCTTTCTAGCCCACGTAGTAGACAAGAAACGAGAATCGAAAAACATTAAAGACATTCCGGAAGTCTGCGACTTCCTAGATATTTTCCCAGAAGATCTTCCAGGAATTCCACCAGAGCGCCAAGTTGAGTTCAGAATCAACTTGATCCCCGCAGCTACCCCTGTAGCAAAGTCGCCTTACCGTTTAGCCCCAGTTGAGATGCAGGAACTATCCAGTCAATTAAACGAACTGCTGAGCAAGGGATTCATCAGACCGAGCTTCTCACCATGGGGAGCACCAGTCCTATTCGTGAAAAAGAAGGACGGATCCTTTCGCATGTGCATCGATTATCGGAAGCTGAACAAACTGACGATCAAGAACCGATATCCCTTACCGCGCATAGACGATCTATTCGACCAACTACAAGGAGCAAGCTACTTCTCAAAGATCGATCTAAGATCTGGTTATCACCAACTGCGAGTACTGGAAGGAGACATCCCCAAAACGGCTTTCCGAACACGTTATGGCCACTACAAGTTTGTGGTAATGCCCTTTGGATTGACGAATGCTCCAGCAGTGTTCATGGACTTCATGAACCGAGTATGTCGTCCCTTCCTGGATAAATTCGTGATCGTGTTCATAGATGATATACTCATCTATTTAAGAAGCCAGGAAGAACATAGCAAACATCTCCGCCAAGTACTGGAAACATTAAAGGCAGAGAAACTTTACGCAAAATTTTCCAAATGCGAATTTTGGATTCGGGAAGTGGATTTCCTAGGACATGTTGTAAGCAAAGAAGGAATACACGTGGACCCTTCCAAGATAAAGGCAATAGATAGTTGGACTACTCCAAGGACCCCTACAGAAATCCGGCAATTCTTGGGACTCGCCGGGTATTACCAAAGATTCATACCGAACTTTTCAAAGATTGCCAAGCCACTTACCACCCTAACCCAGAAAAATGTGACCTTCGACTGGGGAGAAAAACAAGACAACGCATTTCAGGCACTAAAGCGAGCCTTATGTAGTGCGCCCATCCTAACCCTGCCAGAGGGAACGGAGGATTTCGTGGTCTATTGTGATGCATCAAACCAAGGACTTGGGTTTGTCTTAATGCAAAGAGGGAAGGTCATCGCCTACGCCTCAAGGCAACTAAAGACGCACGAAGTGAACTACACAATGCACGATCTTGAGCTAGGAGCAGTCGTCTTCGCTCTGAAGATATGGAGACACTATCTCTACGGCACAAAATGTACCATCTTCACTGATCATAAAAGCCTCCAACATATCCTCAATCAGAAGGAACTCAACATGAGACAGAGACGATGGGTAGAACTACTAAGTGATTACGAGTGCGAAATTCGATATCACCCTGGAAAAGCTAATGTAGTGGCTGATGCACTCAGTCGGAAGGAGTACTCAGGCCGCCGAGTGAAGTCCCTAACTATCACGATCCATTCACACCTGTTCACGCAAATCAAGGAAGCCCAAATAGAAGCCTTGAAATCCGAAAATGTGACAGGATAAGCCCTAAGGGGAATGGATAAGAACCTTGAGACCAAGAGCAACGGAATTCGTTATTTCATGGATCGAATTTGGATACCGAAGTTTGGTGGATTTAGAGAAATCGTTATGGACGAAGCCCATAAAACACGATACTCCATACATCCCGGCTCCGATAAGATGTATCTCGACCTCAAGAAGTTGTATTGGTGGCAAAACATGAAAGCCGAAATTGCTACCTACGTGAGCAAATGCCTAACATGTGCCAAAGTCAAGGGGGAATACGAGAAGCCTTCGGGTTTATTACAACAACCAGAAATACCCGAATGGAAGTGGGAGCGGATAACCATGGATTTCATAACAAAATTACCCAAAACAATAAGTGGACTCGACACCATTTGGGTAGTTGTCGACAGGTTAACTAAGTCAGCGCATTTCCTACCAATCAAAGAGATGGATAAATTGGAGAAGTTAACAAGGACATACCTCAGAGAAATTGTATGACTGCATGGTGTGCCCATATCCATTATCTCGGACCGAGATAGTAGATTCACCTCAAGGTTCTGGCAGTCGTTACAAAAAGCTTTGGGGACAAGACTAGACATGAGTACCGTTTATCACCCACAAACCGACGGCCAGAGCGACAGAACCATACAAACCCTAGAAGACATGCTGAGAGCTTGTGTAATCGATTTTGGCAAAGCATGGTACACACATCTACCCTTGGTCAAGTTCTCGTATAACAATAGCTACCACACCAGTATCAAAGCTGCCCCGTTCGAAGCCCTCTATGGCCGCAAATGCAGGTCACCTTTGTGCTGGGCCGAAGTGGGGGACACACAACTAGCAAAAGGGCAAGCAACTGACAACACGTTCACTGGGCCAGAAATCATAAGGGAGACTACGGAGAAGATTGTTCAAATCCGAGAACGTCTAAAAGCATCAAGGGATAGACAAAAGAGTTATGCAGATAAGAGACGAAAACCCTTGGAATTCCAAGTTGGAGACCATGTCCTACTCAAAGTCTCGCCTTGGAAAGGTTTAATACGCTTCGGAAAACGTGGAAAACTGAACCCTAGATACATCGGACCATTCGAGATCCTTGCCAGGATCGGTCCAGTGGCTTACAAACTTAGACTACCTCAAGAGCTCCACAACGTACACCCTACCTTTCACATATCGAACCTAAAGAAGTGCTTATCCGACGAGACCCTTGTCGTCCCTCCAGACGAAATTGCAATAAATGAAAACCTCCATTTTGTGGAGGAACCAGTAGAGATCATGGATCGGGAAATCAAAAGGACTAAACAAAGTCGCATACCCATTGTAAAGGTCCGCTGGAACGCCAAGCGAGGACCTGAATACACCTGGGAACGCGAAGATCAGATGAAACAAAAGTACCCGCATCGTTTTCCTAAAACTGTAAACTCTATCTTAGATTAAAT
The DNA here is from genome assembly GCF_051521515.1 of Lactuca serriola. NCBI lineage: Eukaryota > Viridiplantae > Streptophyta > Magnoliopsida > Asterales > Asteraceae > Lactuca > Lactuca serriola. Next base: position 376,198,572 of record NC_136411.1, read on the forward strand.
TTCGGGACGAAATTCCCTTAACAGGGGGATGATGTGACAACCCTATATTTTCCAAAAGCATTGTAACACTCGAAAGCCAAATACGACGAAATTAACCTCGAAAAATAAAGTGTTCAAGTATCTAAGTTGGGATGCCTCAAATATTAGATATCATGCCAAGGTTTCCAAAAACATAAAGAACGCTCAAAACCGGGTTATATTGAAGAAAGTATAACTACTCGTATATTTACGACACGACGTTAAAACATTATTTGACGTAAAAAGTAAAATCTCAATAAAATACATTTTAGCCTTAAGTATCTAAACAAAAGTCGTAGATCTCGTTGAAAGGTGAGTGTGCATAAAAAGATCGCCCAAATTGGACTTCGTATGAAGAAGTTATGAATTTCCTAAGTTTCGTAACAGTAGTAGAGGGCCAAAAACTCAAATTAAAGATTGAGTGTTATTTAGCTATCGCCACCTAAACGGAAGTTGAAGATCTCCACAGTAGTAATAAAACGATAAAAAGACAAACGAAAACCGACGTCGAATAAAGAACCTATGAAATTATAACGAACTTTAGGAGGCCCGGCCTATTAAAAATATATCATTAAAAATAAATTCAAAACTAGCCGACGGAGTCTAAATGAAAGTTGTAGAGCATAATCTCACCTACGCGTGGATATAAAGAACACGAAAAACGGAGCTCGTATGCGAAAGTTACGGAATTTAGAAGAGGACAGGCCGGATTACGCCCCGCGTTCTCTGGGAGTACGCCCCGCGTACTAGACCCAGAGTCGAGTCCCATCGGCCCGCCCCCTCTACGCTTAGCTAGCTAGGAGTCGTAAGCCATGACGCCATATTACGCCCAGCGTAACGAGGTACGCGCCGCGTACTCCAAAATTACGCCCCGCATACTCACTCCTCCAGCACTATAAATAGTGAGGTTGAGCTTCGAGTTTTGGCACACTTTCACAATTCCTCAGTCATTCTCCCAGCTCCAGAGGCCATTCTCTCACCTCGATTTCCGCTCTCGAGCCCCCGACGAAAGATCTACGCTGCAGAGATTCCCGAGAGCCCGAAGACGCAACTTTCTGCGGACGAAACTCTGCTCAACTCTAGCCTCTCTCTTCAAACTTAACGAGTGAGTTCATACCCCTACTTTTCAATTCTTTTCACATTTTAGGAGGGAATACAAGTACATTACAAATCAAAGTATCGTTTTATAAACTTAATTATAATATCGTTCTTATAGGGTTTTGATACAAAATATCTTTATGTTTAAAGGGCTATTATATTACCAAGTTGTTCTTACAAAGTGGAAACATACTTTTTGAGAAACTATAATGAGTATAGTTATCAAAGTTATTCATACATTTTACATATACATTTTGACAAATGAAATATTTTCAAGGGAAGTAAATCCCTTATTATCGTGAATCTGTTTATACCAAGTAATGTGAGACATTCAAACTTCAACGTACTCGTATGTATGCATTTTAAGTCCTGTATTATATACCATAATCTCTTGGAGGGAGAGCGTGATACTTGTGTATAGATCTATACGGGATTGACAACCCCGCACCTAAACTATTAGCTATAGTTAGACCGGCAGGTCTGGGGTGACAAATGTCATAACACTACAACACCTGAAGAATGTTGTTACAGGCCGTCAGTGTCAATAGTATGGTTATAAAACTCACATAAACGTATAAAAACAAGTTTGATTTACGAGATTCATATATGCATTCAGTTTTCCATTTTATTGTTAACACAAATTTTATCATTATTATTCAAGTATGAAAAAACACTAACGCACTCCAACACGGGAAACTTTTCAAATCATTTATAGAAAATATTGGATTTTCTGAAAACCTCGTTCATCGATTTACTATCAAAAGGGACATACTTTTCAATGCAAAACTCTTATGAACTCACCAACTTAATTGTTGACACTTTTTCGAAACCACTTGTATTTCTCAGGGAATCAGTAATACAAGTAACCACCAACTTTTGGAGAAGGGAACACTAAGGATGTTTTATTATTGAACATTTATCATCATATTGTAATATTCTTTTGCTAATATGTATAACGCAACAACATACGTTTTCATTATATATATGATGGTTGTGTTACTTTCTTTACAATATTCAATGGTTGTGATACTACGTGAAGTCATCCACCCCCGAATGTTTCCGCCATTCTGGTTTGGGGGTGTGACATGAGCTTTCAGAGTTGAGACTACTGCTTTCCATTCGGACCTCAAGCCATTCATGAAAGTGACTTTCTACTCTATCTTCTCACTCTTAACAATGTGTTCAAGCATCCTACTCCAGAGATGATTAAACCGATTAAAAGTCTAATCAAGTTTCTCTTCTAGCTTCTGAGCGAAAGCACCAAACTCTGACAAAAGTAACATTTGTATAGAGTGTTCCACACCTGCATCACTAGAGTAAATCTCCTTCAATCTGTCCCATATCTCCTTCGCGATTTCACACGAACTTACCATGGCCTTGACGTTACTCTGGACGCAAAGCAAACCTGATTATTCTCATGGCCTTGATGTTACTCTGGAACTTGTCTTTTTCATCTTGAGCAACTTCCTTAACATTAAGAAGAAGGTCAATGTATTCAGCCTGAGTCTTAATGAGTTTTCTTGTAGAGGTGTGCATGAAGGTCTCCTTCGTCATTGCATCCCATATTAGGGTTGCATGCTCTTCAATACTAAGAGTGTAGTCTTCAAAGTGTAAATCCCAAACTTCATATTCTTATGGGAAAATAATTGGGATCCTGTTAGTCGATCCAATGCTGCTTGAAAGATTAAAAGAAAGATTATGTGGATCTTCTGGATTCATCTTTGACAAGATATTTAAAACTGTAAAGAATCAGATATGTAAGATACTAATCGAGTTTAGGGTAAACTAATAATCTAGATCTATTGTCTACAAGTGATGAAGACGGCTAGAACAGATCTGATAAAAACTCAAAAACCCTATGACAGAAGATATGTGTATGTATGACATAATCTCCGACTCTGATACGAATTGTTGTAACAATAAAAATAAATATCGATAGATTCAAAACAGTTTAGTTGAAACAAACAATAAGAACAGAGATTAAATATGATTGAAAAGGTGTCGAATGCTTAATTATCAATATCTTAGAAGAGTTCGATAGAATTTCTATGTAAAGATACGTAGGGCTTACAAAAACATTAACCCTAAAACGATACATGCATGCTATATTTATAGTCTAACCCTAGCTGCAAAAATGCGGATGGACATGCCCAATCTGATAACAATAAAGACTAAATACATGCATAATCAACATTAACACAACACAATAAATATCCATGATCACAAGAGTCTACAACACGTCTTCGATCAAAAAGAGCACAACATGAAGCAATGGAAATGGATCGAGTTGATAAACAACTACGATTGTGAAATCTGTAGTTATCATCCAGGAAATGCTAACTCTATCAGATAAAGAAAATATCATAATATTAATGGAAGATAATCCAATCTATTAGATATAAATGTTATAGAACCAGTTATTTTTATATGAAAAAAAAATCATTTTCATAATAGATATTATATTTCAGATAAAGAAAATATCATAAGATTAATATAAGATAATACAATCCGTTAGATATAAATATTATAAAAACGGTTTATTTTTAGTAGAAAAAAATTATTTTCATAATAGATTCTATCTATAAAACAAAGAAAATAGAATAAGATTAATATAAGATAATACAATCTGTTAAATAGAAATATTATAAAAACAAATTTATTTAGAAAATAAAAAATCATAATAGATATTCTCTATTAGACAAAGAAATACCATAAAATTAATGTAAATTAATACAATTTGTATACAAAAAATATACTATGATAATAAGATAATACTAAAAAAATAAAAAAATAATATATTTTTTTAAAGTCCTAATAATTTTAGATTTATTTTTGAAGAAGTCCTTATTTTCTGTCTGTGACCAATTTACCAACTAAAAGAGTAAAATAATAATAATAATAATAATAATAATAATAATAATAATAAATTGTTGGTTTTTAGTACTTAATTGAATTGGAAAAAACAATGATGTTATCATTAATAGTTTGAACTATAAAGAATTGAGGTTTTGTATGAATTAAAAATGTTAGTCTTGTGAAATAGATGATACAAAGTATGTATTATAGTGTTTATTTTTTAAATAAATAATTATAAAAAAAAGAGTTATTGAAAAACGGTCGCACACAAAACACATACTCCAACAGATAAATAGGTGCGACATCCTTCTTTCGTGTGACAGACTTACAACAATTAAACACTTAGATCAATATCATGTTCACCGCACCATCACGATGAAACGTTATCCCCGCAGGGTGTGATATAATACGATTCTAACGATCTAATAGAAATTGATAAAAATTAAATTAGCAATGGCATTCATTTGACTATAGTAATTATATAGTTATTATGTGCTTAAATAACGTTTTGGTAGGTTTGTCATGAAGTATTATTTGTCACACCCACCACTCTTTATAAACATATTCTTACTTGTTAAAGAAAAATAATAGAAAAAAAAATTATTATTAGAGCCGGAAAAAGCCGATAAAATATGTCAATCTTACTCAAACCCAATCAAGGGCGGATCTTATATAAGGCTAGGGAGACTGTGCCCCCTGAGTTTTTTGGCGGAAATAGTCCTTATACTTTAAGATTTATACATATTAGGCCTAAAAATATAAAATTTTGACTATGACCCCCCTGTTCACCAATTTTTATACAAATTATATTTTCAGCCCCCCCCCCCCCCCCCCCCAAATGAAAGATCGAAGCTTCGCCACTGAACCCAATCCAAAATTAGTGGACTGGATTTAGATTTTCAACTCGTTTATGTTAAATAGGTCAATCGGTCTAACCTATCTAATAAAGCAGGTTGAGTTGTATAAAAATTATCGATATATTTTCAAAGACACCTATACTTTTAAACTTAATATTTTTTTTATTGTATTAATATTACAATAGTCAGTTATTATATGTATTATAATTTGATATTTATATTTATATAAAAACTTATACATTATTTGTATAAATATTAGTTACAACCCTAATAAATTATAATAGGCTTTGGTTATGTGGTGGAGTTGTTTCACACAATACACATATTACTTATTGATTAAAAGATTACACATTAGGTTTCCAGTTCTTCTGTAAAACAACAATATGAATTAACTATTCATAATATTTCAACAAACATTTGGTTTGAATTAACCCCACTCTCATAGGGATCTCTAAGGAAAAATTTTCCACATGTGACACCACTACTTGAAAATTGGTGCAATAGCTACTGCATAATCCGTAGCTATAAGCAGATAGCTACAGAATTGCTACAGAAAAATATATGTAGCATCATAGCCCGTGACTAAATTATAGCTACGGATTAGCTACATAATCGCTATGGAATTTTTCATAGCTATCATAGCTACGGAAATAAATAACTACGAATTTCCTACAGAATAGCTACGGAATATCTACATAACTAAATAGCTTCGGATCCAACTAACTACAAAATAGCTATGGAAGTGGATAGCTACGGAATAGCTACGGAAATAAATAGCTACGGAACTAAATATCTACAGAAATTCATAGCTATTCCATAGCTAACATCGTTTTATTTATAAAAAAAAATTTAATTTAAAAATTTCTAAATATTTGTCAAATACCATGTTTAATTCACATTTTCCCCAAATAACATATAAAATACACCAAAAAACAACCGTAATACAAAGTTAGACACATTCCATTCCATTCTCCAAAATATTATACAAAAATAAGCACTAATTAACAAAACAAACAATACCAAATGTTTACAAATCCAGTTGTTCCAAAATGTTTATCAATTGTCCTCAGGTGGATTATCAGAGGGAGCACGGGGTAGAAGAATTTTTGAATTATTTCTTTACTTATCTGAGGTTCAATGATGTGAAAAGAAATATCTTAATTACGTTATAAAGCATTTTTAGTCAAATGCTAAATTTTGAGTCGTACAAGCTTTATTGCACTATTTACATTTAACTAATGCATTAGATGGTCAACAATTGAAAAAGTCATGCTGGAGGTTATTGTTTTGACTTGGCGCATTCCCTTATATCGACATTTCCACAAATTTTGGCAGTTTCTGTCTATTCAAATAGATGTTCCCCTTACTTCCTTATAACATTTCATCACATTGATCTGGCATGGTATGGGTCTTCCCAAAAACCATAGCCATCAACATTCATCACAAGTGATTACGTCATCTTTAAAAAAACTCATCCTTTTCCCTCCTACCATGTTACCGTTTGCTGCTCTGTCTCAACCACACCACTGTTCACCACCCACAGATGATGCCTTGGCTATTTTCTCCCCCACGATGAACATTAACCACATATCCTTACACCATTCGTCGTTCATTTACGTTTTTGACGCTCAACACAAACCTAGCTCTGATGATGACGAAGAAATTCCTCGAATGACTACTGGTGGCAAGGTGAGAACCCTACTGATGGATATATCATAAAGCTTACAAATGATGTTTTCTTTTATAGGGTTTCTAAGCGGTGTTTCTTCTAAGACCACTCACTTCCCTCTCCTGCTTCCCTTACCAACAACTTAATTTCAACCATAATCAAAACCATGTAAGTTTTTTACATAATTGCATATGTTTGAGGTTGTGGTTTTTGATTTCTCCTCTTACCTACTCTACTAAACTATTTTGATTTCTTAAAATTGAATGTGTGTTTAATATGAAAAATATATATATATATATATATATATATATATATATATATATATATGTGTGTGTGTGTGTGTGTGTGTGTCAAATATGAAGACTAATGAGTCTTGAACTACCAAAGCAGCCAACAAAAATCGAGATTACGAAGTAACAAAACACCGCACCACCACCTTATCACCACCACACCACCACCAGACAATTCATCTCACACTATAACATCACTCGGATTCCAACACCACCACTTCTACCTTCTAACTATCTTTTTAATTGTGTGATCGTGTTTTTTTGTGTTCATAGGTCCGAAACCAGCCAACAATACTTACTATATCTCTCTTTCTCCCTCTCTGCATCAACGATGCTTACTGGAAACGAAGGTAAAAAGTAAATGCATCTGGCTTCTTATTTTTTCATATTAATTAATTTGAGTTTCATTTTCGTTTTAATTTAGCCTATTATTCAAAATTCCTTGTTGATACATGCTACCTGCTAATCATCAGAGTCCTTCAAGAAATTAACTTATTAAAAAAATCTTAGAGGTCTTAGTTCATGTCCATCTCTCTCTCTCTCTCTGTGTGTGTGTGTATGTGTGTTTGTGGCATAGCACAACTAGATGCATGGATCTGTGTTTTTGGTAGGTTGATGTGTATTTGTGATCTGAGTGGTTATTTGTTTGTTTGTGGTTGTTTCTGTGGGTTAAAAGATGTAAGTATATAGGTAGAATTAGGTAAAAAATAAAGTAAATTACCTAAAATGGTTTGATTGGTTGTGTATGTATGTGTGTGTTTGGTTGTATTCATATGGCTATGTCAATGGTGTTCGTTTGTGTGGTGTTTTTAATGTTTACAACACCAAAGTAGAGGAGGACAACCACCTCGACTTCCTGAAAATTGCCATATGAGAAGTCCAATAAACAAACACATACATCAGCAAGGAAACCTTTAAAGTTCACAACACTTCAGCATCATGGGAACTAAATCCCAAGGGTAAAATGGTCAAGTTGAATACCAAAATTATATACGCCATCTAACTATGTTTTCCAAGCTTTTATAAAAGGAACAAATAACAAAACGAAATGTTAGATTCACCATGAAATACATAGACCAAGTCAGGAGAAAAATGGTCCTTGAACACGCAATAGTCCACAGACTAAAATCACATACCAGCTATCAACAAACAAATTATGAATCACTGAGAACCGCCAAGCAAATATGGAGGATCATCATCAGGCAGCAAAATGGAGAGCTTGATCCATAAAACCTTTAAGACCAAATAAGAAGCAAAATTTCCAAATAATAATGCAACAAACTGCTCCAGAAACACCAATGTCCTATGTCACACCCCAAAACCAAGAACGGCGGAAATGTTCTGGGGCAGAGGACGTCATGTACAGTATCACAACACAGTATAATAGTAAACAAGTAAACAACATCATCCATTGCATTAAATATATAATTTTAATACAAGTGTGTTCTGTAGTATATAAGACACCAAAACATGAATCAAAATATAAGATGAGTCTTGTATGTGCTCCATCTTCTCAAAAGCTGGCATTGGTGCCTGTCTACTGATGACCTAAGAATACAATTTATTTTGAAAGCGAGTATCAGCATTAAAGCTGGTGAGTTCATAAGTATTTAGTGTCTATGTTTGTATCAAAATGTTTGAAACATTATTGAAGTACGAATTTGTAAACGTTTGTAGTAGAACTATGAATATGTTTGTAAGTATTTGTAAAAGTTTGTAACTCCTAGAAAACCCTATATTTTCTACTAAAAGTAGCCTTCTACCAAGGCACAACTGTTTTGTATGCTTGTTTCTTGTAAAAGTGTGTAATTTTCCCTAGTGTAACTATCATTATCAAAATACAGTTTGTACATTAATGTTTAAGTGAAGTAATCACCAAATAAATGTAAAGGGTAAATTAATGTAGTATTGTAGTATTGTATTATAGGAACTACTGATGTACTAACTACCTTGAACTGGATTTATATCAAGGTATTATGTGATTAATTGTACAATACTATCGACTATGAAACACGACAATGTAATTCGTCAAAAGGTATGACATTTGGTACCCGAAGACCTGCCAGTCCCATTGTCGCTAGCAGTATGGTGTAGGATAGTCAATCCAGTATAGATCTATATGCGAACTCACGCCCTCCCTCCAAGAGATTCTGGTTACAACTCGGGCCATGATGATGACGGCATGCTTCGATACAGTGGATCACATTTATGTTATAGTATACTTGTATATGTAATGCATGTACTTGTGTAATGAACGTATTGTTTCTCATCGTAGTATCGTTGTATATGTTCTCATCCTAGTATAGTTGTATAAGTTCTCTTCATAGTACAGTTGTAAATGTTATCATCATGGTATAGTTGTATAAGTTCTAGTAGTAGTAAGTAATGACTCATGAATGAACTGACTCTTGTATGCTTCATTGAACTAGAAGTAGTAAGTAGTATAACCCAAAACTATACCTATTATAGTTTATTAGTAGACTTGTTTGCATGACTGAATGTATTGAACTGAGATAAAAGTCTTTATATCTATACACATATACATAATATATAACTAAGGATTCAACGACACTCGGACAAACAACCGGGTACTTTAAGACCACAACCAAACAAGGACAGGAAGTAAAGTGGGTTATCAGTTCTAAGTCCTTCAAACCTTGTTTATATAACTATATATATATATATATATAACTATATATATATATATATATATATATATATATATATATATATAGTAGACATGGTTTTAACAATATATAAGTTTGAAATCTGTAAATGAAAGGTTTAGTATACAAAAGTGAATTTGATAAAGAATTTAAGATGTAAAATAGTTTGGTAAGCAGTTTGAAGTCATTTGTTTGGTAAAACAGTTTGATGTATAGAAAATCCATTTGTATGCTAATTATTAATCACATGTGATTGATCTAATAACTAACATGATTCAACTTGTATTCCCCCCCCCCAACCCCCATAATATCATTCAAAACCATTTAATAACATTTCAAAGGTTAAGTAAGGGGTATAAACTCACCTGTAGTGAGTGGATAGTACTGAAGTGTTGGACAAGGTGCTAGGTGACAAGTGAAGACTTGTACACACACAATGAGCCTAGTTAACATATATATATATATATATATATATATATATATATATATATATATATATATATATATATATATATATATATCTAATTAGTCAATTAACAACTAATTAATCAAGTTAAGTGTGACAACCTGATATTTCAATTCTTTGTAATGACCTAAAAACTCAAGTATTGTAACCACTTTTAGTTAATAAAATTAACTTTGATAATAAAATGTCCAAAAAGTTCTATTTAAATTCCTTCTATGTTTAAATGTCATTAAACCATGATCGTACGTTAAAAGAACGCCCAAATCCGACTTCGTATATTGAAGTTATGATTTTTCCAAGTTCGGCTTAGCAACAGACAACTAAAAACTCGAATCGGAGATCGAGCGACTTTTGGCCGGAATGACCTAAACGAGAATCGAAGGTCTCGACAATGGTATTTCAGCGGTAAAAAGTCTGGCAAAAACCGACGTCAGATAAAGAAGTTATGAATTTTTAAAGAAATTCCTTAATCACGTCATTTTAATAAATAAATAATAAAAATAATTTCGGAATTTGCCAACGGAATCTAAACGAAAGTTGTAGAGCGTAGTCTCACCTACGCGTGGATATAAAGACCATCGAAAACGGAGTTCGTATGAAGAAGATATGATTTTTTGAAGTTTATTAAATAAATTATATATAAATTTAATTCAAAATGCTAGTAATATCCTAAGAGGAGTCAGCGTCCTCATCTGAGGTACGCGCCGCGTAACCCCGTACGCCCTGCGTACCCGAGGGCCTTGGTCTCAGTCCGTCCACGTCGCCCCTATGCGAAGCTACCGACCTGCCCCATCCGACCAGCCCCATCCGACCCGTCCCATCCGATCCGTCCCATCCGAAGCCGAGGCAGTCGAGGACTCGCTCATGCATGATGTACGCGTACGCGCTGCGTACGAGTGTACGCCCCGCGTACCGAGGCTTCTCAGACCCCTATAAATAGAATGCGAAGGCTTCCGAAAAACTTGCTCATTTCTTCTCTTTTCCCTTGTGTTTTGCCTCGTTTTCCGTGCCCGTTCAAACCAGAAGCCCTGGTCATTTTTACTCAAATCCCGAAGGTCGATTTTACTCCCGAGATTCCCGAGAATCCTGAGAAAAATCCGTTTTTCGAGACGAAACTCTGCCCGGTTTTCCATCTCGCTATCTTCAAACTTTCAAGTGAGTTCATACCCCTTAGTTAACCCTTTTTAATTATTCTAAATGCTTTTATATGCTTTCTAAGGGGGGGGGGGGAATACAAGTAAAACACACGACTACTATCGGGTGTATTATATAAAGAATTGATACACTTTTATTAAGTAGAATCATATGTGATTTATAAACTATATAGGGAACTTTCATATATATAAAATATGTTATATTCCATCTTTTGAAATATAAATTGTTGTAATGCATGTATAAACTAAACATTTTCTTAGATTATATGTATACTTGCCTATCTTAGACTCTACACCAAAAATCTATGCTTTCATAACAAATGATTCCTTTTCTAGGTATTTCTAAACAAACGAGACACACTTTTAAAAAACTATAATAGGTATAGTTTTACGAACAAATTCCTACCTCTTATGTACTAGAAACATGAATTTCAAGAAGTCACTTTCGTATACAAGAACAAACGTAACATTTTAACAAGTAAATCTGTTTTTATACCACGGTTTTTGTGAGACACTAACTTCACGTACGTTCGAGTACACATTTCAAGTCCTGTATTATATACCAAAATCCCTTGGAGGGGGAGCATGGTGTTTGTGTATAGATCTATACGGGCTTGACAACCCGCGCCCTAACTGTTAGCTACAGTCCACCGTTTGGGGTGACAAACGTCATAACATTCCAACGCCTAAAGAACGTTGTGTATAGGCATTCCGAGTCAATAGTATGTTTATAAAACTCACATGGGGTATTAAAAATGCATTGATTTACAAGGTTTTCAAAACACATTGGTTATTTTACACTTACATACATTTTAGAAACAAACATTGGTCTTGAGTGAAGGCTACTTTTATACTAGTAGAAAATATAGGATTTTCTAAACACAAACAAACATAGACAAAACATTTCATTTCATACAAACATTGTCACTTAAATACTTATGAAACTCACCAGCTTAAATGCTGATCTACGCTTTCAAAATTACTTGTATGTCCCAGGGAATCAGTAATTTCAGGTATTATTATGCTTTTGATGAAGGGATGCTGCGGCGCCAGTTTAATCTCGTATTTTGACATCATATTGTAATTGGATTTGAACATGTAACTTTTGACAAATGTGAACTTTCAATTATATATATATATATATATATATATATATATATATATATATATATATATATATATATATATATATATATATGATGGTTGTATTGCTTTCTTTACTATGTATTCATTTGTTACGTTACCACATGAAGTCATCCGCCCCGGAATGTTTCCGCCGTTCAGGTTTGGGGGTGTGACATTAAGACACCCTAGGACATGGAAACACTTTGATTCAAGTGTGAATGGTACCAACGGGTTGCATCTAAGGGTTGTATGGCATGACATTGGAGTTTATGGTCCAAGGACCACTCCTTATGGAGTTCACGGCCCATGACCATTTCCCCATGAGTTTATGGCCGTAAACTCATGGTACTAAGTGCCAAATTGTGTTTTGAGGTCTTACAAGTGATGATTGAGCATCCGATGATCAGTTCTAAGCCTTAGGAAAGCATTAGGGGCACACTAACACTACCTTGTAGAGTTCACGGCCTAAGGACCATATCCTTATGTGTTTACGACCTTAAACTCTCATGGGGACTAGTTTTGATTGTTGTTTAAGGTCTTAAACACTTCTAGGAAGGATCAAGGTTGGCATCCAAGGCTTAGGAAGGAACTAGGGTCCATTTAGCCACCTTAAGAGGGGTTCACGGCCCAAGAACATAGTGAACTCCTTTGTTCTTATGATTCTTGATGATTTTCAAGTGTTATCAAGTTCATATTAAGCACACAAGAAGCTAGGGCAAGAGTACATACAAGATAGAAGCTCGATTGGGTGTTTAAGGTCCAAGAACACTAGTGTGTGTTCTTGGTGTTTTGAAGAATACTTGAAGATCTAGCTAAAAAGAAATAAAGAATGGATGAAATAATGTATAGCTACTAGATATTAGGTTATAAGAACAATTCAAGTCGAGAATTACTTACGTTTTCGGAAGATCGGGTGAAGAACGGGTTGATAGTTGAGAGAGAATCGGGAGTAAACTTGAGGGTGGAAGTGAGAAATGAGGAGTTTGGGGAGTAAACTCATGTCTTATCCATGAGTTCATGGCCACTAGGGAGTTTACGTCCCAAACTCTAAAACTTTGGTCGTGAACTTCTTATTAAGGTGGTATGTGCGGTTTTGCGACTCCAAGACTCGAGACGGTACTTCCTTTCATCCGTTCGTTTGAAGAATAAATACTAAAAACACTCAAACGGACTATAAATTGGCTAAAAATTGTTAGAAATGTAATTGACTTTTAATTGAAGTGCTTGAGTTTAAAGTTTGTACAAATGAAAATTCTGGGTTGTCACATCATCCCCCCGTTAAAGGTAATTTCGTCCCGAAATTATAGTATAAGCAAATAAATTAGTTACAGATAACTAAGCGAATAGATGAGGATATTTCAATTTCATTTGATCCTCGCGCCCCCATGTGAATTCCGGTCCTCACTTCGCATTCCAGCGAACCTTCACTAATGGGATGCGGCTTTGCTTCGTCTGCTTGACCTCATGGTCCATAATCTCTACAGGTTCTTCCACGAAGTTGAGGCTCTCGTTGATCTCAATCTCGTTGAGTGGGATTACAAGAGTCTCATCGAACAGACACTTCTTCAAGTTTGAGACGAGGAATGTAGAATGTACGTTACAGAGTTCGTTGGGTAGATTGAGTTTGTAGGATACAGGGCCAATTCTAGCAAGAATCTCGAAAGGCCCTATGTATCTTGGATTGAGCTTCCCACACTTTCTGAAGCGTATCATGCCCTTCCAGGGTGAGACTTTCAAAAGGACTCGGTCTCCCACCTGGAATTCCAAAGGTTTCCTTCGCTTGTCTACGTAGCTTTTCTGTCGGTCTCTAGAGGCTTTCAATCGTTCACGAATCTGAACGATCTTCTCTGTCGTTTCCCGAATGATCTCCAGACCTGTGAGAGTGCTGTCAGGAACCAGTCCTTTAGCTAACTAGGTGTCACCCACCTCAGCCCAGCACAGAGAGGATCTGCACTTCCGGCCATACAGGGCTTCAAATGGAGCAGCCTTGATGCTCGTGTTATAATTGTTATTGTAGAAAAATTCGACAAGGGTTAAGTGATTATCCCATAAATTCGATCACATAGGCTCTCAACATATCTTCCAGTGTTTGGATAGTCCTCTCACTTTGTCCGTCGGTCTGAGGATGGTAGGTTGTGCTCATGTCTAGCCTTGTTCCTAGGGAACTTTGCAGTGACTGCCAGAATCTCGAAGTGAACCTACTATCTCTATCGAAGATAATGGATATAGGAACACCATGTAGTCATACTATTTCCCTAATGTATGTTCTCGTAAGCTTCTCCATCTTGTCCGTTTCTTTGATAGGTAGGAAGTGTGCAGACTTGGTCAATCTATCGACGATGACCCATATGGTATCAAGTCTACCCGTTGTCTTGGGCAACTTGGTTATGAAATCCATAGTAATCCGCTCCCACTTCCATTCTGGTATCTCTGGTTGTTGAAGTAAGCCGGAGGGTTTCTAGTATTCGACCTTAACCTTTGCGCAAGTAAGGCATTTACTCACGAAGGTAGCAATTTCTGCTTTCATGTTAGGCCACCAGTATATCTTTTTAAGATCCAGATACATCTTATATGAACCTTGGTGGACAGAATACTGAGTGTTGTGCCCCTCGGTCATGACCAAGTCTCGGAAGCCACCGTGTTTCGGTATCCAGATCCGGTCCATGAAATTTTTAATGAAATTTTTGGGATTAGAAACCATCATAGCATATTCTTCTTTAGTGGGTTGATAATCCAAGAGGTCGGATTCTGACTCTTCTTCTGACACCTTTTTGCCCTTCGCAACCAGGGCAAACAAACCCAAACTAGAGACAAGTTTTGAATCTTTTGTCACATCGTCTTCATGGGATCTCAAAATCCCTACTAGCTATGCCAGAGAATAGTTCTTAAACTGCTCATGAGCTTTCAGAGTTGAGACTACTGCTTTCCATTCGGACCTCAAGCCATTCATGAAAGTGACTTTCTACTCTATCTTCTCACTCTTAACATTGTGTTTAAGCATCCTACTCCAGAGATGATTAAACCGATTAAAAGTCTGATCAAGTTTCTCTTCTAGCTTCTGAGCGAAAGCACCAAACTCTGACAAAAGTAACATTTGTATAGAGTGTTCCACACCTGCATCACTAGAGTAAATATCCTTCAATCTGTCCCATATCTCCTTTGAAATTTCACACGAACTTACCATGGCCTTGACGTTACTCTGGACGCAAAGCAAACCTGATTATTCTCATGGCCTTGATGTTACTCTGGAACTTGTCTTTTTCATCTTGAGCAACTTCCTTAACATTAAGAAGAAGGTCAATGTATTCAGCCTGAGTCTTAATGAGTTTTCTTATAGAGGTGTGCATGAAGGTCTCCTTTGTCATTGCATCCCATATTAGGGTTGCATGCTCTTCAATACTAAGAGCGTAGTCTTCAAAGTGTAAATCCCAAACTTCATATTCTTATGGGAAAATAATTGGGATCCTGTTAGTCGATCCAATGCTGCTTGAATTATTAAAAGAAAGATTATGTGGATCTTCTAGATTCATTTTTGACAAGATAATTAAAACTGTAAAGAATCAGATATGTAAGATACTAATCGAGTTTAGGGTAAACTAATAATCTAGATCTATTGTCTACAAGTGATGAAGACGGCTAGAACAGATCTGATAAAAACTCAAAAACCCTATGACAGAAGATATGTGTATGTATTACATAATCTCCTGCTCTGATACGAATTGTTATAACAATAAAAATAAATATCGATAGATTCAAAACAGTTTAGTTGAAACAAACAATAAGAACAGAGAATAAATATGATTTATAAGGTGTCGAATGCTTAATTATCAATATCTTAGAAGAGTTCGATAGAATTTCTCTGTAAAGATACGTAGGGCTTACAAAAACATTAACCCTAAAACGATACATGCATGCTATATTTATAGTCTAACCCTAGCTGCAAAAATGCGGATGGACATGCCCAATCTGATAACAATAAAGACTAAATATATGCATAATCAACATTGACACAACACAATAAATATCCATGATCACAAGAGTCTACAACACGTCTTCGATCAAAAAGAGCACAACATGAAGCAATGGAAATGGATCGAGTTGATAAACAACTACGATTGTGAAATCTGTAGTTATCATCCAGGAAATGCTAACTCTATCAGATAAAGAAAATATCATAATATTAATGTAAGATAATCCAATCTATTAGATATAAATGTTATAGAACCAGTTATTTTTATATGAAAAAAAAAATCATTTTCATAATAGATATTATATTTCAGATAAAGAAAATATCATAAGATTAATATAAGATAATACAATCCGTTAGATATAAATATTATAAAAACGGTTTATTTTTAGTAGAAAAAAATGATTTTCATAATAGATTCTATCTATAAAACAAAGAAAATACAATAAGATTAATGTAAGATAATACAATCTATTAAATAGAAATATTATAAAAACAAATGTATTAGAAAATAAAAATTCATAATAGATATTCTCTATTAGACAAAGAAATACCATAAAATTAATGTAAATTAATACAATTTGTATACAAAAAATATACTAAGATAATAAGATAATACTAAAAAAAATAAAAAAAAAATAATATATTTTTTTTAAGTCCTAATAATTTTAGATTTATTTTTGAAGAAGTCCTTATTTTCTGTCCGTGACCAATTTACCAACTAAAAAAGTAAAATAATAATAATAATAATAATAATAATAGTAATAATAATAATAAATTGTTGGTTTTTAGTACTTAATTGAATTGAAAAAAACAATGATGTTATCATTAATAGTTTGAACTATAAAGAATTGAGGTTTTGTATGAATTAAAAATGTTAGTCTTGTGAAATAGATGATACAAAGTATGTATTATAGTGTTTATTTTTTAAAAAAATAATTATAAAAAAAGAGTCGTTGAAAAACGGTCGCACACAAAACACACACTCCAACAGATAAATAGGTGCGACATCCTTCTTCCGTGCGGCAGACTTACAACAATTAAACACTTAGATCAATATCATGTTCACCGCACCATAACGGTGAAACGTTATCCCCACAGGGTGTGATATAATACGATTCTAATCGATCTAATAGAAATTGATAAAAATTAAATTAGCTATGGCATTCATTTGACTATAGTAATTATATAGTTATTATGTGCTTAAATAACGTTTTGGTAGGTTTGTCATGGAGTATTATTTGTCACACCCACCACTCTTTATAAACATATTCTTACTTGTTAAAGAAAAATAATAGAAAAAAAATTATTATTAGAGCCGGAAAAAGCCGATAAAATATGTCAATCTTACTAAACCCAATCAAGGGCGGATCTTATATAAGGCTAGGGGGGCTGTGCCCCCTGATTTTTTTGGCGGAAATAGTCCTTATATTTTAAGATTTATACATATTAGGCCCAAAAATATAAAATTTTGACTATGACCCCCTCTGTTCACCAATTTTTATACAAATTATATTTTCAGCCCCCCCAACTGAAAGATCGAAGCTCCGCCACTGAACCCAATCCAAAATTAGTGGACTGGATTTAGATTTTCAACTCGTTTATGTTAAATGGGTCAATCTGTCTAACCTATCTAACAAAATAGGTTGAGTTGTATAAAAATTATCGATATATTTTCAAAGACACCTATACTTTTAAACTTAATATTTTTTTATTGTATTAATATTACAATAGTCAGTTATTATATGTATTATAATTTGATATTTATATTTATATAAAAACTTATACATTATTTGTATAAATATTAGTTACAACCCTAATAAATTATAATAGGCTGTGGTTATGTGGTGGAGTTGTTTCACACAATACACATATTACGTATTGATTAAAAGATTACACATTAAGTTTCCAGTTCTTCTTGTAAAACAACAATATGAATTAACTATTCATAATATTTCAACAAACATTTGGTTTGAATTAACCCCACTCTCATAGGGATCTCTAAGGAAAAAATTTCCACATGTGACACCACTACTTGAAAATTGGTGCAATAGCTACTGCATAATCCGTAGCTATAAGCAGATAGCTACAGAATTGCTACAGAAAAATATACGTAGCATCATAGCCCGTGACTAAATTATAGCTACGGATTAGCTACATAATTGCTATGGAATTTTTCATAGCTATCATAGCTACGGAAATAAATAACTACGAATTTCCTACAGAATAGCTACGTAATAACTACATAACTAAATAGCTTCGGATCCAACTAACTACAGAATAGCTATGGAAGTGGATAGCTACGGAATAGCTACGGAAATAAATAGCTACGGAACTAAATATCTACAGAAATTCATAGCTATTCCATAGCTAACATCGTTTTATTTATAAAAAAAATTAATTTAAAAATTTCTAAATATTTGTCAAATACCATGTTTAATTCATATTTTCCCCAAATACCATATAAAATACACCAAAAAACGACCGAAATACAAAGTTAGACACATTCCATTCCATTCTCCAAAATATTAGACAAAAGTAAGCACTAATTAACAAAACAAACAATACCAAATGTTTACCAATCCAGTTGTTCCAAAATGTTTATCAATTGTCCTCGGGTGGATTATCAGAAGGAGCACGGGGTAGAACAATTTTTGAATTATTTCTTTACTTATCTGAGGTTCAATGATGTGAAAAGAAATATCTTAATTACCTTATAAAGCATTTTTAGTCAAATGCTAAATTTTGAGTCGTACAAGCTTTATTGCACTATTTACATTTAACTAATGCATTAGATGGTCAACAATTGAAAAAGTCATGCTGGAGGTTATTGTTTTGACTTGGCGCATTCCCTTATATCGACATTTCCACAAATTTTGGCAGTTTCTGTCTATTCAAATAGAAGTTCCCCTTACTTCCTTATAACATTTCATCACATTGATCTGGCATGGCATGGGTCTTCCCAAAAACCATAGCCATCAACATTCATCACAAGTGATTACGTCATCTTTAAAAAAACCCATCCTTTTCCCTCCTACCTTGTTACCGTTCGCTGCTCTGTCTCAACCACACCACTGTTCACCACCCACAGATGATGCCTTGGCTATTTTCTCCCCCACGATGAACATTAACCACATATCCTTACACCATTCGTCGTTCATTTACGTTTTTGACGCTCAACACAAACCTAGCTCTGATGATGACGAAGAAATTCCTCGAATGACTACTGGTGGCAAGGTGAGAACCCTACTGATGGATATATCATAAAGCTTACGAATGATGTTTTCTTTTATAAGGTTTCTAAGCGGTGTTTCTTCTAAGACCACTCACTTCCCTCTCCTGCTTCCCTTACCAACAACTTAATTTCAACCATAATCAAAACCATGTAAGTTTTTTACATAATCTCATATGTTTGAGGTTGTGGTTTATGATTTCTCCTCTTACCTACTCTACTAAACTATTTTGATTTCTTAAAATTGAATGTGTGTTTAATATGACAATATATATATATATATATATATATATATATATATATATATATATATGTGTGTGTGTGTGTGTGTGTGTCAAATATGAAGACTAATGAGTCTTGAACTACCAAAGCAGCCAACAAAAATCGAGATTACGAAGTAACAAAACACTGCACCACCACCTTATCACCACCACACCACCACCAGACAATTCATCTCACACTATAACATCACTCGGATTCTACCACCACCGCTTCTACCTTCTAACTATCTTTTTAATGGTGTGATCGTGTTTTTTTGTGTTCATAGGTCCGAAACCAGCCAACAATACTTACTATATCTCTCTTTCTCCCTCTCTGCATCAACGATGCTTACTGGAAACGAAGGTAAAAAGTAAATGCATCTGGCTTCTTATTTTTTCATATTAACTAATTTGAGTTTCATTTTCGTTTTAATTTAGCCTATTATTCAAAATTCCTTTTTGATACATGCTACCTGCTAATCATCAGAGTCCTTCAAGAAATTAACTTATTAAAAAAATCTTAGAGGTCTTAGTTCATGTCCATCCTCTCTCTCTCTCTCTCTCTCTCTCTCTCTCTCTCTCTCTTTCTCTGTGTGTGTGTGTGTATGTGTGTTTGTGGCATAGCACAACTAGATGCATGGATCTGTGTTTTTGGTAGGTTGATGTGTATTTGTGATCTGAGTGGTTATTTGTTTGTTTGTGGTTGTTTCTGTCGGTTAAAAGATGTAAGTATATAAGTAGAATTAGGTAAAAAATAAAGTAAATTACCTAAAATGGTTTGATTGGTTGTGTATGTATGTGTGTGTTTGGTTGTATTCATATGGCTATGTCAATGGTGTTTGTTTGTGTGGTGTTTTTAATGTTTACAACACCAAAGTAGAGGAGGACAACCACCTCGACTTCCTGAAAATTGCCATATGAGAAGTCCAATAAACAAACACATACATCAGCAAGGAAACCTTTAAAGTTCACAACACTTCAGCATCATGGGAACTAAATCCCAAGGGTAAAATGGTCAAGTTGAATACCAAAATTATGTACGCCATCTAACTATGTTTTCCAAGCTTTTATAAAAGGAACAAATAACAAAACGAAATGTTAGATTGACCATGAAATACATAGACCAAGTCAGGAGAAAAATGGTCCTTGAACACGCAATAGTCCACAGACTAAAATCACATACCAGCTATCAACAAACAAATTATGAATCACTGAGAACCGCCAAGCAAATATGGAGGATCATCATCAGGCAGCAAAATAGAGAGCTTGATCCATAAAACCTTTAAGACCAAATAAGAAGCAAAATTTCCAAATAATAATGCAACAAACTGCTCCAGAAACACCAATGTCCTATGTCACACCCCAAAACCAAGAACGGCGGAAATGTTCTGGGGCAGAGGACGTCATGTACAGTATCACAACATAGTATAATAGTAAACAAGTAAACAACATCATCCATTGCATTAAATATATAATTTTAATACAAGTGTGTTCTGTAGTATATAAGACACCAAAACATTAATCAAAATATAAGATGAGTCTTGTATGTGCTCCATCTTCTCAAAAGCTGGCATCGGTGCCTGTCTACTGATGACCTGAGAATACAATTTATTTTGAAAGCGAGTATCAGCATTAAAGCTGGTGAGTTCATAAGTATTTAGTGTCTATGTTTGTATCAAAATGTTTGAAACAGTATTGAAGTACGAATTTGTAAACGTTTGTAGTAAAACTATGAATATGTTTGTAAGTGTTTGTAAAAGTTTGTAACTCCTAGAAAACCCTATATTTTCTACTAAAAGTAGTCTTCTACCAAGGCACAACTGTTTTGTATGCTTGTTTCTTGTAAAAGTGTGTAATTTTCCCTAGTGTAACTATCATTATCAAAATACAGTTTTTACATTAATGTTTAAGTGAAGTAATCACCAAATAAATGTAAAGGGTAAATTAATGTAGTACTATAGTGTTGTATTATAGGAACTATTGATGTACTAACTACCTTGAACTAGATTTATATCAAGGTATTATGTGATTAATTGTACAATACTATCGACTATGAAACACGACAATGTAATTCGTCAAAAGGTATGACATTTGGTACCCGAAGACCTGCCAGTCCCATTGTCGCTAGCAGTATGGTGTAGGATAGTCAATCCAGTATAGATCTATATGCGAACTCACGCTCTCCCTCCAAGAGATTTTGGTAACAACTCGGGCCATGATGATGAAGGCATGCTTCGATACAGTGGATCACATTTATGTTATAGTATACTTGTATATGTAATGTATGTACTTGTGTAATAAACGTATTGTTTCTCATCGTAGTATCGTTGTATATGTTCTCATCCTAGTATAGTTGTATAAGTTCTCGTCATAGTACAGTTGTATATGTTATCATCATGGTATTGTTGTATAAGTTCTAGTAGTAGTAAGTAATGACTCACGAATGAACTGACTCTTGTACGCTTCATTGAACTAGAAGTAGTAAGTAGTATAACCCTAAACTATACCTATTATAGTTTATTAGTAGACTTGTTTGCATGAGTGGATGTATTGAACTGAGATAAAAGTCTTTATATCTATACACATATACATAATATATAACTAAGGATTCAACGACACTCGGACAAACAACCGGGTACTTTAAGACCACAACCAAACAAGGACAGGAAGTAAAGTGGGTTATCAGTTCTAAGTCCTTCAAACCTTGTTTATATAACTATATATATAGTAGACATGGTTTTAACAATATATAAGTTTGAAATCTGTAAATGAAAGGTTTAGTATACAAAAGTGAATTTGATAAATAATTTAAGATGTAAAATAGTTTGATAAGCAGTTTGAAGTCATTTGTTTGGTAAAACAGTTTGATGTATAGAAAATCCATTTGTATGCTAATTATTAATCACATGTGATTGATCTAATAACTAACATGATTCAACTTGTATTCCCCCCCCAACCCCCATAAAATCATTCAAAAACATTTAATAACATTTCAAAGGTTAAGTAAGGGGTATAAACTCACATGTAGTGAGTGGATAGTACTGAAGTGTTGGACAAGGTGCTAGGTAACAAGTGAAGACTTGTACACACACAATGAGCCAAGTTAACATATAATAAACATATATATATATATATATATATATATATAATTTGTCAATTAACAACTAATTAATCAAGTTAAGACACCCTAGGACATGGAAACACTTTGATTCAAGTGTGAATGGTACCAACGGGTTGCATCTAAGGGTTGTATGGCATGACATTGGAGTTTAGGGTCCAAGGACCACTCCTTATGGAGTTCACGGCCCATGACCATTTCCCCATGAGTTTATGGTCGTAAACTCATGGTACTAAGTGCCAAATTGTGTTTTGAGGTCTTACAAGTGATGATTGAGCATCCGATGATCAGTTCTACGCCTTAGGAAAGCATTAGGGGCACACTAACACTACCTTGTAGAGTTCACGGCCTAAGGACCATATCCTTATCTGTTTACGGCCTTAAACTCTCATGGGGACTAGCTTTGATTGTTGTTTAAGGTCTTAAACACTTCTAAGAAGGATCAAGGTTGGCATCCAAGGCTTAGGAAGGAACTAGGGTCCATTTAGCCACCTTAAGAGGGGTTCACGGCCCAAGAACATAGTGAACTCCTTTGTTCTTATGATTCTTGATGATTTTCAAGTGTTATCAAGTTCATATTAAGCACACAAGAAGCTAGGGCAAGTGTACTTACAAGATAGAAGGTCGATTGGGTGTTTAAGGTCCAAGAACACTAGTGTGTGTTCTTGGTGTTTTGAAGAACACTTGAAGATCTAGCTAAAAAGAAATAAAGAATGGATGAAATAATGTATAGCTAATAGATATTAGGTTATAAGAACAATTCAAGTCGAGAATTACTTACGTTTTCGGAAGATCGGGTGAAGAACGGGTTGATAGTTGAGAGAGAATCGGGAGTAAAATTGAGGGTGGAAGTGAGAAATGAGGAGTTTGGGGAGTAAACTCATGTCTTATCCATGAGTTCATGGCCACTAGGGAGTTTACGGCCCAAACTCTAAAACTTTGGTCGTGAACTTCTTATTAAGGTGGTATGTGCGGTTTTGCGACTCCAAGACTCGAGACGGTACTTCCTTTCATCCGTTCGTTTGAAGAATAAATACTAAAAACACTCAAACGGACTATAAATTGGCTAAAAATTGTTAGAAATGTAATTGACTTTTAATTGAAGTGCTTGAGTTTAAAGTTTGTACAAATGAAAATTCTGGGTTGTCACATCATCCCCCCGTTAAAGGTAATTTCGTCCCGAAATTATAGTATAAGCAAATAAATTAGATACAGATAACTAAGCGAATAGATGAGGATATTTCAATTTCATTTGATCCTCGCGCTCCCATGTGAATTTCGGTCCTCACTTCGCATTCCAGCGAACCTTCACTAATGGGATGCGGCTTTGCTTCGTCTGCTTGACCTCTTGGTCCATGATCTCTACAAGTTCTTCCACGAAGTTGAGGCTCTCGTTGATCTCGATCTCGTTGAGTGGGATTACAAGAGTCTCATCGAACAGACACTTCTTCAAGCTTGAGACGTGGAATGTAGAATGTACGTTATAGAGTTCGTTGGGTAGATTGAGTTTGTAGGCTACAGGGCCAATTCTAGAAAGAATCTCGAAAGGCCCTATGTATCTTGGATTGAGCTTCCCACGCTTTCTGAAGCGTATCACGCCCTTCCAGGGTGAGACTTTCAAAAGGACTCGGTCTCCCACCTGGAATTCCAAAGGTTTCCTTCGCTTGTCTACGTAGCTTTTCTGTCGGTCTCTAGAGGTTTTCAATCGTTCACGAATCTGAACGATCTTCTCTATCGTTTCCCGAATGATCTCTGGACCTGTGAGAGTGCTGTCAGGAACCTGTCCTTTAGCTAACTAGGTGTCACCCACCTCAGCCCAGCACAGAGGGGATCTGCACTTCCGGCCATATATGGCTTCAAATGGAGTAGCCTTGATGCTCGTGTTATAATTGTTATTGTAGGAAAATTCGACAACGAGTAAGTGAGTATCCCATAAATTCGATCACATAGGCTCTCAACATATCTTCCAGTGTTTGGATAGTCCTCTCACTTTGTCCGTCGGTCTGAGGATGGTAGGTTGTGCTCATGTCTAGCCTTGTTCCTAGGGAACTTTGTAGTGACTGCCAGAATCTCGAAGTGAACCTACTATCTCTATCGAAGATAATGGATATAGGAACACCATGCAGTTGTACTATTTCCCTAATGTATGTTCTCGTAAGCTTCTCCATCTTGTCCATTTCTTTTGATAGGCAGGAAGTGTGCAGACTTGGTCAATCTATCGACGATGACCCATATGGTATCAAGTCCACCCGTTGTCTTGGGCAACTTGGTTATGAAATCCATAGTAATCCGCTCCCACTTCCATTCTGGTATCTTTGGTTGTTGAAGTAAGCCGGAGGTTTTCTAGTATTCGACCTTAACCTTTGCGCAAGTAAGGCATTTAATTACGAAGGTAGCAATTTCTGCTTTCATGTTAGGCCACCAGTATATCTTTTTAAGATCCAGATACATCTTATATGAACCTTGGTGGACGGAATACTAAGTGTTGTGCCCCTCGGTCATGACCAAGTCTCGGAAGCCACCGTGTTTCGGTATCCAGATCCGGTCCATGAAATATAAGGCTCTGCCACCCTTGGCTTCTAAGTTTTTATCCATTCCTCTAAGGGATTCACCCGCCATGTTTTTAGGTTTCAAGGCTTCAAGTTGAGCCACCTGAATTTGTGTATGTGAATGGATAGTCATTGTCAATGATTTGACCCTTCGACCAGAATATTCTTTCTAACTTAGGGCGCCTGCTACAACGTTGGCTTTACCTGGATGATAACGAATTTCGCATTCGTAGTCATTGAGTAGCTCGACCCGCCGTCGTTGTCTCATGTTGAGCTCCTTCTGATCGAGTATCTGTTGTAAACTCTTGTTGTCAGTAAAGGTCGTTCCTTTCGTGCCATACAGGTAATGTCTCCAGATCTTCAGGGCAAACACAACTGCCCCCCAGCTCAAGATCGTGTGTGGTGTAGTTCACTTTGTGTATCTTCAACTGTCTTGAGGCATAGGCGATGACCTTACCCCGTTGCATCACAACACAACCGAGCCCTTTGTTGGATGCATCGCAGTATACCACGAAGTCTTCTATCCCCTCGGGAAGGGATAGTATCAGTGCAGTGCATAAGGCTCGTTTCAGCGTTTGAAACGCTTTTTCTTGTTTCTCTTCCCAGTCAAAGGCCACTCCTTTCTGGGTAAGGGTAATAAGAGGTTTCGCAATCTGGGAGAAGTTCTGTATGAACCTGCGGTAGTAGCCAGCGAGACCTAGAAATTGACGAATTTCTATAGGTGTCTTCGGTGCTGACCAGTTCTCAATGGCTTTAATTTTGGATGGGTCCACGTGGATTCCCTCCTCGCTAACCACGTGTCCTAAGAATTCGACTCTTCGGATCCAAAATTAACATTTAGAGAACTTCGCATAGAGCTTCTCTGTTCGTGAAGTTCCTAGAACTTGTTGCAGGTGGTCGCCATGCTCTTCTTTACTTCGGGAGTAGATCAGGATGTCATCAATGAAGACGATGATGAACTGATCCAAATAAGGACGACATACTCTCTTCATTAAGTCCATGAATAGTGCATGTGCATTGGTCAATCCGAATGGCATCACCACGAACTCGTAGTGTCTGTAATGAGTTCGGAAGGCTGTCTTTGGAACATCCTCCTCTAGCACTCGTAACTGGTGATATTCGGATCTTAGATCAATTTTGGAAAAGTAACTATCCCCTTGCAGTTGGTCAAATAAATCGTCTATGCGAGGCAGAGGGAAATGATTTTTGACCTTCAGTTTGTTGAGTTCTCTGTAATAGATACACATACGGAATGATCTGTCTTTCATTTTAACTAACAAGACCGGTTCTCCCCGGGGTGAGAAGCTTGGTCTAATAAAGCCCTTGTTGAGCAGTTCGTTAAGTTGACCAGATAGTTCCTGCATCTCTGCTGGTGCTAATCGGTAGGGCGATTTGGCTACTGGGGTAGCTCCTGGGACTAAGGGCCCGTTTGATATTGGTTTGACCGAGTCGGCTCAGACCTTTTTGGCTGACTCGGTCAGCCAAAGGTGTTTGATAAACATATATTGCGTGTCTGAGCGGGAAATAAACATCTGATTGGGAAAGAACTTGGATGTCGACTGACTGAGAAAGGGAAAAAAAATTCCAATCCTACCCATTGCCCTAATGTATCTTCCAGCGCCTCCTTTCTTCTTCTCTTTGCACAGCTGTTTTCTTTCTCCCATGACCAGCAACCCATCCTTCATCTTCCAGCCACCGATCGAAGCTCATTCTTCATCTAATCAGGTACGTTCTTCTGTTAAGTTCTGATTTTATGCCTAAAGTTCCGATTTTATCTTTAAAAGTTTCGATTTTTTGCTATTCTTTCTCTAAAATTTTCGATTTTTTGCTCTTGAATGTTTGATGTTCACTTGATTTTGCTGTTAGATTCATACATACCTGAATTTTATACTGGACCTTTGAGTGTTGGCATAAAAGACAACTACTTTGTTAATCTTTAAGGTAACCTGTTGAAAAGAACTTGTTACTACTCTTATTGACATGTATTCAAAATGTGGGTGCATAGATAGTGCAATGAGAATCTTCAATGAAGCAGATAATAAAGATGTTTATGTTTGGACAGCAATGATATCAGGACTTTCAATCCCTGGACTATGCAAAGAAGCTTTGGAATTGTTTGAGAATACGAAGAATCTTGAAATCGATGCCCAAAAGTTATTTGCTCGATCTGGACAACTACAAGAAGCCCAAAAGTTTATAAAATTCATGCCAATCAAACCAGATTCTATAATATTCAGAACTTTGATTTGGGTTTGTAAAGTTCATGGAGACACAGAAAGATTGGAGCATTTGATCAAACAGTTTCAAGATTCTTGTTCAGATTGTGGGATTTATGTGTTGCTTGGTAAACTCACTTTTTATTGGGTTGTTTATTGAAAATGCTTGGGATTACAGTCTTGTGTAGCAGGGTCAATGGTTGGTGTTTGTTATGTGCGTGTGTTTTGGTGGTTGCAGTCATAACAGTTGGCGTGAGTTGTGTCATGGGGACTTATGAAAGTGGATTGAAGATTGGAAGATTGGTATTCAAATGTTAAATTGAATTCAATGATCTCATTACAAAATACATTGCTATGTACAATGCTTCCCTGGAGTTGTTTGGAATTCAATGGTGATGGATATTGACAATATTGCTCTTTTTGGAAATCATGAACAAAGTTGTAATTGATTTGGTTCTATTGTTGTTGAATGTTTTTTTTTCTGTTGAACTTTTGACTTTTGTTGTTGGGATTGATAAATGTTCAGAATTTGCAATTGATTTGGTTGTTGTTCAGTTCATGTTTGTTGTTCATATGATCATTTGCTAATGATGTTTATAAATTTATATGTTTATTGATTTTGTTGATTATGTTCTCGATGAATTCATCCCTTTGCTTATTATTCTTGAAAGGGTAAAATGGTCATTTTCATTAGTAAGCATATGCAGTCAGATTAACAATCAAACAACATAATTTCTTACTCAATCAGGATTTCTTACCCAGACAGATCTTTCTCAGTCAGCGCTTTTTCAGTCAGCAACTATCAAACGGGGCCTAATTCAATTCTGAACTTGACTTGTCGTTGCGGAGGTAATCCTGGTAGTTCTTTTGGAAAGATGTCGGGAAAGTCGCTCACTACCGGAATGTTCTTTAGTTCTTTCGTTTCTAGGCTCGTATTGACAACGTGATCAAGGAATGCATGATATTCCTTACGTAGATACTTTTGTGCGTGAATACTTGAGATGATACGAAGACTCGTACCGGGTTTTTCACCATAGATAAGGTGAGTTTCGTTAGACGGAAGATTAAGGCGTACAGCCTTTTCGTAACACATAATGTCGGCACGATGAAGACTCAACCAATCCATGTCGGTGATGATGTCGAAACTTTTAATCAAGACCGGCATGAGGTCGATTGGAAATGAATGGCTATCTAGAGTTAGGGTACATCCTGTGTATATGCTATTAGTGCTCTCTGTTTTACCTATTAGCCATTTCTACAGTGAATGGTTCCTTAAGTGTGCGTGGTTTTTGTTTAAGTAGGCAAGCAAATTTATAATTTACCAAGCTTCTCTCCGCTCCACTATCAAACAGTATGCATGCATAAGAGTTTTCAAGGAGAAACGTACCAGTCACCACCATAGGGTCAGCAACTTCTTACCCTTGGCCTATAGCCAGAACTCTTCCTGCTCCACCAGCATTTCTTGCTTTGGGTCAGTCCCTTTTATCGTGGCCCACCTCGCCACATCCATAGCAAGCCTGGCCCACGCCAGCGCCGGGAACCTGGGTGATCGGCCTTGCCGGAGATTTGTAGAAACGGACAGTATGTCCTTTCTTGTTGCTGTTGGAGCACTGCATTTCTCGACAGGGGCGGTTGTGGTGGAAGTTGCATTTATTTCACTTTGGCAAACTTCCAGCGTACTGCTTCACTGGAGCAGCAGCGACGGGTGCTATCGCAGCATGAACCGCCACAATCTGCTGCTTTTTGGCAGCTTTCTGTTTCTTCTTGTCATCCCCGAATTTACGCTTGTTGTTAGCGGGTTTGGAGGGTTATGAGATGGCCAGGGTTGTTGTTGACGATGGGGATTGGACTCCATGATCGATGAGTCGATGTGCCAATCGCTTGGCACTGTCGAAGGTAGTAGGGTGTGAAGATAGGACATTTCCCTATTACAGAGGCACCAGCCCCCAGATGTACCTTTCGACCTTTTTCCCCTCAGTGGGAACCATGTTGGGACAGAGAGCCACCAGTTCACTGAATCTGGCGGTATACGCAGCTATGTTGGAGCCCCTCATGGTTAGGCTCCACAGCTCATGTTCCAACTTCTGGATCTCACCCCTCGGGCAGTACTCCTCAATCATGAGGTCTTTCATAGTTTCCCAGCCCATGTCGTTTGCCACTATGAGAGTTAGTGACTTGACATGGCTATTCCACCATGTCAGGGCTTTCTCTTCAAAAGTGCATGCAGCAAATTTTACTTTGCTCACGGCAGGGCAGGATCAAATCTCGAAGATTGACTCCGTCTTTTCGAACCATTGCGAGAGGGCAATGACTCTGCCAGTCCCTTTAAAGGACTTTGGCTTGCAGTTAGTGAAGTCCTTGTAGGAGCACTCTCTCGAGCGCACAAGGAGTTCACCTTGAGTAGAGTTAAAAGGGGTTCCACCTCTGCTGGCTTCAGTGGAGTGATACTGAGCCATGGCAGTAACCACAGCCGCAGCCACTACAGCATTCTGAGCTTCCACATCGAATTGCGGTGGAGGTGGTGGTATCGGAGTTTGAGTATTCGGAGGATTACCCTTGTTGATCTGCGAGGAGGCATCCTTCAACTATAAGTTTAAAGGAAAGATGTACATGGGGGTTAGAATCAGTTGTAAGCATGGTGAGAGCGATCCATGGGCTAAATCGCCATAGTCCAACAGTTGAATAAGTGTATGTTTTGAAATAGGAGTACATTGGAAGAGTAGAGAAACACAAGAGTACAGATTTTTCCAACAGATTAGATAATAGTCAATATTACTGGTATTACTGATGTAATTGAGTTCGGGAAAAACGACCTAACATTAGGTCTTACATCAAACCATATGAGGGAAAATATATGACAGCTTAGAAGACTAGATAGTGTACCGAAAGATAGGAATATTTTACAGACAAGTGCTACATAGAGCACAGATATGAAAGCCTATTCCTTCTTCAAAACAAAAGATGTGCTAGACATCTTCTAACAGTGATGGGAAGTCCTCGGGCGAACCCTAAGATCTGCCACTTGAAGAACCACCTCTTGAAGGTGTCACTCATGAGCCCTCTGGTGAACTCGAAGTTGTATGACTTCATCTCGGGAGGCAGCCAGTTGTTGCTGCAGGGTCTCATTAGTCCTTCTGGTCCTTTTCCATTGCTTCTTCAAGACAAAGAGTGCAGACCGTGTTGACACCAGAGTTCACATCAATTTCCACGATTTGGCCGATGGCTGCTCGAACCTGCTTGATATTTCAAGCAATCCTGCGGACCATGATAGGCAGAACTCCGTCATTTGAGCCACCCTCGCTTACGTTGTAAAAGCTTCGGTCCCCGTTGTAGGATAAAGGTTGACCTTGCTCATTACTCCAACGATTTAAGTTTGTTGCCTATAAGGGTGTGGGACCTTGAAACGCGGGTCGAGGTTGATCATTGGGGCTTGACCTACTTGGGGTAGGTTGTTGACTTCAGGCTCGGAGCCAGAACCATCCGAGAAGCCCTCTACGAGGTGATCATCCAAAGGGATTGGATGCTCATCTTCGGGCTCTTCTTCAAGCCATCCTGAATTGTCGTGGGGTGGAAAGTACGGGTCGCCATGATGAAATCCAGCTATGATATCTACGCGAGAAAAGGGGTATAAGAATCTTATAAAAATAGACGTACTACTTAAGATAATTATAAGATGATCTTGAACAGTTATGTCAATACTTGCGTAGTGTATACCAGTTAATTCCTCGGTAAAAACATCCGGGAACTCGCACACTATCAGAACCTCATCAATCGAACCTGGCCTGCCAGCGGCCAATCGCGTGTCCATCATATAGGCTACGAATCCCCTGACGCTCGCAGTCGATAACAGCACCGAATCGGCTCAACCAATCCATGCCCACTATAACACACACGTCCCCCATCGCAATCGGAACCAGATCTATTGGGAACTCCACACCGAAGATTTCAAGAATACATCCTCGAGTCACATCCGTAGCATACACTACTCGCTCGTCAACGATGGAAACTCGTAGAGGTCGACTCAACGCCTCTCGATGGATACTAATGTGATGACTAAATGCCAAAGAAACAAATGACCGACTCGCACCCGAGTCAAATAACACCAAAGCAGGTACAGAACTCACAAGAAAAATACATATGCATAACATCATATAAGCACGATATCTCAACAGAAAGATAAATACAGAATACATACGAGCCACAACATCGGGCGCCATGTGGACCTCCTCCGCAGTCAACTGGAAAGCTCTCCCACGAGCCTTCGGAGCCTCGGCCTTCACCAGTCGAACCTCGGTAACCCTAGCAGCAGGTGCAGATCCCTAAGCTGACCCCTGATGCAACTGTGGACACTCGGCCTTCCGATGGCCAGTCTGGTTGCAATGAAAGCAAACCATAAATCCCTTGGGGCAATCCTTGGCGATATGCCCCTCCATGCCACAGTTGTAGCAAGCACCTGATCGACAGGACCCCTCATGACCCTTGCCGCACTTTCCGCAAGTGCGGCCCTTCTGGCCTCCTGTCCTCGAATCAGCGGACTTGGTCTGCTTGCCTACCGGCTGAGACTGAGCCGGCCGCCGATCCTTCCTCTGAGACACGGCCTCCTCCATGGCCTAAGTCTCCAACTCAATCTCCCTCTTCCGGACATTTTCCTAGAGCTCAGCAAATGTCCGGTACGTCGAGTTCGACACGAACTCTCGAATGTCCCTCCTTAGAATGCCCAAATACCGGCTCATCCGTGCCTGCTCAGTAGACACCTGCTCAGGGCAGAACATTGCCCTCTCATGAAACTTCCGGGTGACCACAGTAACCAAATCATTACCATGCTTGATGGTCAAGAACTCCTGAACCAACCGTTCTCTCTCCACCAGGGGAACATACTCGTCTCTGAACATGGTGGTGAACCTCTCCTAGGTCACCGTTGAAATCTCTACAAGAGTGAAGCTCGCTGTCACGAACTTCCACCAATCCTTCGCTCCCAAGCGAAGCTGGTTCAAAGCGAACCGTACCGTCAGATTCTCCGGACATGAACACGTATAGAAGTATCCCTCAATATCAGCAATCCATCTCATCGCAGCGATCGGATCCTGCGTCCCATCAAACTCAGGTGGCTTCGTGTTGCTGAACTCCCGGAACAACATCGAGTCACCTCCCTGAGGCCTGGCAGCAGCCACAGCTGCTGTAGCTGCAGCGGCTGCAGCCTCAATCACCGCGGCGTACTGCTCATCAAAAGTCTCAATCAGTGTGGTCTTGATAGACCCAAACATCTCCGGAATCTCGGCCCTGATCGTCGCAGCCACCTCATCGTGGATCATCTGATGAAGCTCCTTGTCACTCACACCGCTCGCCTCAGGTCTGTGGCGTGTCCCAACCATGATGTCTCTTAAATGTAACACAACACTATCAAGGACTCACTCGATTATGCTCACGCTCGATAACTAAACCCTACTTGTTCCTTAGTACCCCAAAAGGATTCTTATTTAGAGTGCGCACTGCTCCGGTATCTTTGGTAGTATGGGCCCTTATACTACCGCCTACACCGCATCAGTATTCACCCTAAGTCCTCCTCCTTGGATCCCAGATCACAAGTACTCTATATCTTACTAGCAGAGGCTAGCCATCGGTAGACCTCATATCAGCCCCTCACTGCTACCTACTCGCTCTCAAGCATCACATAGCAACACAATCCTTCCTAGGCTAAGGCATCACAAAATTAGGCCACTCTAGTCCTAATATGAATACCTAGCCAGCTCTAGCATGCATAATATAACATATCATATCTCATAACACATAACGTAAGGGCATTTTGGGGGTTCACCGTTCAGGCGCTGGCTGACCGTACACACTGCTCCGCTCTGGTTGTCTCAAAATCTCTTGCTTTTTTTCGAAAAAAATTAGTTTTTATCGTTTGAAAATTTTCCCAAATCCTCAGTTTGAGTTTAGTTACGCCCGAAGATGCATCCGAATCCCTCAAACCAAGGCTCTGATACCAACTTGTAACAACGTAAATTTTCGAAACAATTTTTCATTTCTTTAAAACATAATTTCATTTAAGACAAACCATAAAATCCAATGTAACATGGTCATAATACAAAACATATCAAATCCCGAGATCAAACATATCCAGTCCGCCTATGTGTGTGTGTGTACGAGTCATGTCGGCGCCTTCCCACGGTCCTCGCTGGTACCTGAAACATATTACACATAACACTGTAAGCAAGAAGCTTAGTGAGTTCCCCAAAATACCACTTACACACATACGCCTTTTCAGGCCATACTCCACACGACCTTCCGGTCCATGTGTCTCAGGGGACTTCCGTCCCAGCCCGGTAAACCTTCCGGTCCTACCCGTGTCGACCTTCCGGTCCATAATTCCCTAACCTTCCGGTCCACATCATAATGCCTTCCGGCCCATATCAAGCATAGCATCCATATCACATACATAGTGCATACAAAACAGGCAACTCATACTATACGATACATATATCTCATAGCATATCAGACCTTCCTGTCACACATAAGTACCCTTCCAGGTGCAGTATATTGAGAAGACTCACCTCAGATGTCTTGGTAAATCTCTAACTCGGTAGAAATACGATCTAGCCTCCGCCTAATCACATAAAGTAAATACTCTCATAAATATATCTCTCGGGACTAGACTCAACCCTCTCTTGGCACCCTCAGAAGGGCAAAAGACCATTTTACCCCTCTTAGACTCAAAGGACACATTGTTGACCAAAACCTAAAAGTCAACAAAAGTCAACGTTCAAACTTTGACCCGACTCTTCGAGTGTGCTTGGGGCGACTTGGCGAGTCTACACGCGTCATCTAACTCTATAGTCTCACTTGGCACGTCGACTTCCTCCCCTTGCTCGACGAGTCACACCTGGCATGAATCGCGAGGCCACCCCGACTCAACTTGCCGAGTCTCAAGATCAACTCGGCGAGTTCCGCTTTAAACTCCAGCCTCTAATCCCCCCCCCCCCTGATTCACTGAGTTACTCCCTCAACCCGGAAAGTCCACTCACTGAGTGATTCATGGGAAACCCTAACCCTACTCGCCGAGTCTGCCCTTGCACTCAGCGAGTTCATGCTATGCACAAACTCAAGTGGCCTCCTGAGGTCAGATCTGTTCCTTGAATCCATAGATCTGACCTTCCCAAGCTTGATAAACACGTAAAGTTCGAAACTTGACACTCATGGGACGTCTAAGAGGCTTCACTTGATGATTTAGTCCCAAAAGTAACATCCTTAGCTCAACACCTCCATATCTCAACATAAAGCAAGCTAAGATAAGCTCTATAGACCACTATGGGTCCAGATCTGGAGTATCAAAGAGAATAGGGCCATATCCTCACAATCTTCTTCCAATAAAGGTCATAAAACTCTACATCTATGGATTCCTTCCACAAAACAAATAAAGGGGCGATAATATACCTCAAAGATGAAGTCTCTTGCTCGAAATCCACAGATGCACAACCTCCTTGGTCTCCTGTATGCTGGAAAGACCTCCTTCTTGCAAGAATCAACCACTAAGATCATGAAATGGCTCCTATCCTCTCACAAACGCTCTAGCTCCTTTAGGGTTCCTCTCTAGGGTTTGGTAGCCGCAAATGACGGCCCTAAGGGCCTTTAAATAGGTCCCAAACCCAGGAAATTAGGGTTTCATTAAACAACATGGACTCGCCAAGTCCACCTCATGAACTCCCCGAGTCCAACCATGAACCCGGATGACAATTCGCGACCCTACCCAGCGAGTCTAAGCACCAACTCGCCGAGTCCCCTCACAACCTCCAAAAGTAAAAGGATAAAATAATATACCTGGGAATCCGGATGTTACATGTATGCTAGTTATTAATCACATGTGATTGATCTAATAACTAACATGATTCAACTTGTATTCCCCCCCCCCCATATAAGCATTCAAAAACATTTAATATCATTTCAAAGGTTAATTAAGGGGTATAAACTCACCTGTAGTGAGTGGATTGTACTAGAGTGTTGGACAAGGTGCTAGGTGACAAGTGAAGACTTGTACACACACAATGAGCCTAGTTAACATATAACAAACATATATATATATATATATATATATATATATATATATATATATATATATATATATATAATTAGTCAATTAACAACTAAGGGTTGTATGGCATGGCATTGGAGTTATGGTCCAAGGACCACTCCTTCTGGAGTTCACGGCCCATGACCATTTCCCCATGAGTTTATGGCCGTAAACTCATGGTACTAAGTGCCAAATTGTGTTTTGAGGTCTTACAAGTAATGATTGAGCATCCGATGATCAATTCCAAGCCTTAGGAAAGCATTAGGGGCACACTAACACTACCTTGTAGAATTCACGGCCTAAGGACCATATCCTTATGTGTTTACGGCCGTAAACTCTCATGGGGACTAGTTTTGATTGTTGTTTAAGGTCTTAAACACTTCTAGGAAGGATCAAGGTTGGCATGCAAGGCTTAGGAAGGAACTAGGGTCCATTTAGCCACCTTAAGAGGGGTTCACGGCCCAAGAACATCCTTGGCCGTGAACTCCTTTGTTCTTATTATTCTTGATGATTTTCAAGTGTTATCAAGTTCATATTAAGCACACAAGAAGCTAGGGCAAGTGTACTTACAAGATAGAAGCTCGATTGCGTGTTTAAGGTCCAAGAACCCTAGTGTGTGTTCTTGGTGCTCTTGGTTTTTTGAAGAACACTTGAAGATCTAGCTAAATAGCAATAATGAATGAATGAAATGATGTATAACTACTAGATATTAGGTTATAACAACAATTCAAGTCAAGAATTACTTACGTTTTTGGAAGATCGGGTGAAGAACGGGTTGATAGTTGAGAGAGAATGGAGTGTAAACTTGAGGGTGGAAGTGAGAAATGAGGAGTTTAGGGAGTAAACTCATGCCTAAGCCATGAGTTCACGGCCACTAAGGTGGTATGTGCGGTTTTGCAACTCCAAGACTTGAGACGGTACTTCCTTTCATCTGTTCGTTTGAAGAATAATTCCTAAAAACAGTCAAACGGACTTTAAATTGGCTAACAATTATTAGAAATGTAATTGACTTTTAATTGAATTTCTTGACTTTAAATTTTGTATAAATGAAAATTTTGGGTTGTCATATCCTAATCGAGGGTACACTAAAAGTTAAGAACCATCACACAATCTTGGTAAGTAATGTGAGTAATATTTCTACATTATTTTTCTCTTTGTTTTTTTCTCTCTTGAAATCCTATTTATTGGATAGCAGACTATTTAACAGATAAGACAAGTGTAGAAATGTATGGAGCCTTGTAGACATGATGATCCACTACAAACCAGAAAACAATGAATTGGGTGAGATTCTATCAATCATGCAGATTATTAGTGGATTATGCAACTGAGTATTCTTTGTCAGGAGGCAACAATGCAAGATGATGTATTATTTATGCTGCTATGGGTAAAGATTTGCAAATAAATGGATGAAATAGCAATGTATCTTTACTGATTTGTGTATTGTAACATACTATTCTGATTTTTTATTTTTGACAATTTTAGTATTTTACTTTGAAGACGAATAACAACTAACAAGAATAGTTTTGTACTTTATTTGCTAGAAAATGCTTGAGGAATGCACCTAAAAAAATAATTAGCAGTGCTACAATGAAGCCTGCTTTTGGGTTTTTTTAGTACATATATACACGAGGATACCAAGTCAACTTTTAAGTTTTGTGAGGGTGTAAAAATGTACCACTTTTGGGTTCTTATTGTTATATGCACACAAAAGAGGATTACATGAGGATTTTTCCTTTAATAACCATTCATTTCATGGTTTTAACGTTAATTAATAAGTATCTCTGAAATTGAATTTTCATAATTCTATTTTAAGAACACAAGATAGTGTCTTATTGTGGGAATTTAATATGATATGATCTACAAGAAAAATACCCTTTAATGACGCGCAAATAACGACACTCGTTGATTTATGATACAGATTTTTGTGTGACCTTAAAAATAATGTCAACCTTCCAAAATTTGAAGGATAGAGAACACGCATTTTTGTGTGCCTTAAAATTAATGTCCAAAAAAACACGGAGGGCACTTGTTTTAAATGCGTGTCTTCTAGAAATGTCGCTTTTTAATTTTTTATCAAACACGCGTTTTTAAGGGGCAAAAATGAAATCCTCTCAAATTCTAAACTTTTGAAGTGCCCGCTTCTTCTATCTCTCCGTATCTCCCTTCATTCACTCATTCCTAGGGCTTTTTCAAGAACCATTCTACCTAGGGCTTTTTCAAGGAAGTTCAAAATGCTCTCCGATTCTCGATCGGTTCTCCCATGCCTCTGCAACAATCGACGATCTCACTTCACACTTACTTCTTCTCCGGTGAGCATAGGATCACCTCCCCGCGTCCATCCTCCTCGTCATAAAATCATCCAACTAGGGATTTTGTTTCTCGATCTCTTCAAGTCCGTCCTCCCAAAATAAGGAAGAAACTAGTTTGATTTCTCCCCTAAAACCTGGTACGACTTCTCCTAATTCCAACTTCACTCTTCACTTTTAGGTTATTGGCTCAAAAACTTCTCCATGAAACCTGGTTTGATTTCTCCAACATTCCAACGAACTTGTTTTTCAAAAAGAAACCCATATGGGAGCTTGTTTTCTCCCTTATCCCCATGTCAGAGTTCAATTTCTGCCATATCCTCATAATTTCTAATTAGCGCTTTTGAACCATTCACATGTTGAAGTTCAGAAATCAGAGGTTCAAGGTAAAATTGGCTCTACAAATTGATTGCTTTGTATTTTTCAAAAGGGAACAATGAGAAAGATCCAGTGAAGATCACTACATACCACGGTAAGTAGAAAATATTAAAGATAACGTTTCTCGTTTTACCAACTTTTCTTTCTGTTTAAAGCCAATGTTCATGTATGCATCTGAAGTAAGCTCTTTCCCAGGTAGGTTAATCACCATTTGCACAAAATCAGTCACCCCTAACTCCATCAAGAATTTTCTCCATTTTGATTTTGCTCCATTTAAGGATTTGGAAATCGGGTGCTTCAGATAGTTGTTATCAATCTCAAACCACTACATATCAATGCCATGAATTAACTTCCTCATATCAATTGGGTTCCCGAATTCTTTACAAAAATGAATTGGCATGTCGAAAAGTCGTTTGTACCCCTAGTTTGTGGAGATAAAAGCAGTGTCACGCACCTGTGAGAGTAGATTCTCTCTTTCTGGAAATACAGTTAGAGCAAGTTGATTCAAAATGGAACATTATAAAAGAAAGATATTCAGTCATTAACTCTTTACTTTCTGAAACAACTTGTTCATTTGTAATAGCTGGCTAGATGTGAGCTTTTAAAACTTCATGTGCAGATAACCGTTGAACACCCACTTTGTAAAGCATTTGAGTTATGTTTTCAACATGTGTAGAATCATCAAGAAGGGCATAATTGACAATTTGAAGTTTGGGGTACAAGTTCCTGAAAGCTTCAAGGCCATATTTACTATCAACTGTATCAGTATGCAAGCATATTGGACCTTCTTGAATTGATGAATTGATTATGAATTGAATTGAATTGATTGTTATGAAAGTTACAAATCAACCAATCTATGATATTCTGCAACTCTGCAAACCGAGTAGAGCTATTAGCTAAGAAGATAACAGAGCTTGGATATTCTTGCTTATATATATATATATATATATATATATATATATATATATATATATATATAATTAAAAAAAACTCAAATTATAAAATATTATTTACCCTAATATACCCTAATCTTGAAATTGTTATCAGATTTGTTTACAAGGGGTATAGATATTCAAGCCATGAATGTTGTAATCAATTTTGACATTCCAAGGAACGCCGAGACGTATTTGCACAGGGTAAACTAAAAATATTTTATTATTTTATTATTTTTTTTGAAAATGAAAAATTATTATATTGTTTATTTGTAGGTGGGGACGTTCGGGAAGGTTTGGACATCTGGGGTTAGCTGTGAATCTGATAACTTATGAAGATCGGCTTAACTTGTATGTATTTTCTTTCATATTTTTAAGTTAAATCTTAAATGTTAAATGAATGCTAATATAATGTGTGGTTTTGTGGAAATTTTACAGGTATATGATTGAACAAGATCTTGGAACTGAGATAAAATAGACTCCTCCCCAAATTGATCAAGCCATTTACTGATTGTGATTAATTTTGGTGAGACAAAATGAAACACAAGTAGGAGACATTTTCTATTTGTATTTATGTTTTTAGTTTAGATTTTGTTATATCATATGCTAGATGTGTAATTAACTGATTCTCGAGGATAGCTTCTAGTTTGTGCTCCATATCTTGAAAAAAAAGGAAAAAAACAGATAAAAGGTATTGAAGAATAATCATTTACAACTTTAGTACTAGTAACTAAATTTTATGTAAAAATAAATAATAAAAATAAAAATAAACAAACTTACGGGATGTCGGGGATTAGTAAGCATGGGGAAAAGACCTCTGACAATAAGTGATTGCCTTTCTTCAAATGTGCCACAAACCTCTGATGTAAGTCCCTAATCTGCCCGTGTATCAGTCAAATCTGTTTGATGGTGCGGAATCCCAATCAAACGGATGATGTTAGGTAAAAATAGAAGAGAAGGAGAAGAAAAATATTATGAATCTTGAATGTATTAATGATATGAATGAATTTCCTTACACAAGATTCACACACAAATAAAAGCTCCTGTCTCTCTGGCCGCAACCTCTCTAGTGTTCATCAATCATCAATCTTTACTCCTCACCCTAACACCTCTATTTATACTTGAATATGGGCCGGACACACATGGGCTGTAAATGAGTTTACGGCCGTAAGGTTTTTACGGCCGTAAACTAGACCATAAATTCACAAATATTACAGAAAAATACAATTGCCCAGAAAAGTAAAGTATAAACCATATTTTGACCCAACAATCTCCCCCTTGGTTTATAGCTTTCTTTTCTTAATTGACCCAACAAGCTCCCCCTAAAAAGTAGCTGGCTTTCTTGATAATCTTCATTGGGAACTTGGCTTTAGCATTAATCTTCAAATTCTTCACGACTTCAAGATGAACTTGATGAATCTTCAATGAATGACTTCATTT
Organism: Lactuca serriola; assembly: GCF_051521515.1. Taxonomy (NCBI): domain Eukaryota; kingdom Viridiplantae; phylum Streptophyta; class Magnoliopsida; order Asterales; family Asteraceae; genus Lactuca; species Lactuca serriola. The sequence continues at coordinate 376,239,237 of NC_136411.1, forward strand.
TGAGTAGTTGGGCTTTTCTTCAGAATTTGACATTGAACGCACGTTGGGTGAGGAGGCTTGATGTACTACTTCTTGAAAGATAGCACTTTCAGCTTGAGAATCTTCAGAGAGAACATTAGAGAGAACAAATCTTCTGGATCACTTCAGCAGGTACAAAGATAGCAGCAAATTAATTGAGGAGGCTTCAATGCAATCCGTCACATAATCTTCAATTGCAGCTTCACCTTGCTTCTGGGGTTGAAGGATTGAATGTTGAAAGAATAATCTTCATTTCTTGCTCCTTCGAATGCGAATTCTTCGATGCTTACGGACGAGGCTTTGGCTCAGAAATCTTCAACACAAACTCCATGAGTCTTATCTATACCTGAAATCACTTTTCAAGACAAAACAAAAACTAAAAGAAAACTTAGCACACAAAATAAAACATAAATAAAAATATTTTTGGATTTTTTTTTTCTGAACAAGAAATAAAACAGAAATAACACTATTTTTGTATTTTAATTTTTTATTTTTTTTTTTTTTTAAATTTTTTTAATTTTTTTTTATTTTCATTATTTTTAATTTTTTAATTCTCCCCTAATATTTAAATTAGAAGAAACTATGACAAATTTAACAAAAATAAAATTGATATCTAACTTTAAGAGAGATTTGGGATCAAAGTTTTTAGACAGCCTTTATCCACTTGTCGGTACCTTCCATATTCACATCTTTGTCTGGTCGATCGTCGGTATTGTTGTCCACTTAAACACGAAAAATTGTGACGAATTTAGGACATACTATTTGATACAAGACAAGGTGAACTTAAGTTCCTTAAAATTATATCTGATCCTAATTTCATAGATACTATATCTTAAGGACCATTCATCTGACGACGACCAGGGATATTGTTGTCCACCTAAATTGAGCAGCGAGATCTATAGACAATCTTTGAGTGTTCAATTTTAATTGTACTGGAATGTGTTTCCTGCTTCCTGATATGCCCCAGCAATCAAGAACTTCCAGAGTACTCCTTACACCGGGTGAGAGACAACCATTCAGAGAGAGAAGAGATTCAGAATTCTATTGTTAACTACTTCAGAGGGGTTGAGAAGAAGAAGGTTGCATATGCTATGTACCAGGTCGGATTAGAAGTCGCGCAAAGGAGACAGCATATGACTAACAGATAAGAAGTATTTCACACATTTATATATATCCTCCAGAGAAATAGAGTTGCATATGTTGTGTACCAGGTCGGATTGGAAGTCACGCAAAGGAGACAACATATGACTAACAGACGGAAAGAAAGAAAATGATATTCTACAAACTTAATTTATCGGAATTTACCAGTCGCCCCATCCAACCGGAATTAAGGACAGAATCCGCACATCGCGGAAAAGTTAAACCACGGTTCCAAGTACGGGTTCAATTAATGTGACGAGTAGATTCCTATATATATCTCCCTTCTCAACCTATCCGAGCGTCATATTGTCAGGCTGAACGTATCTAACTAGGTCAAGATTTGTCAAGTCTATAAATTTCCTAAGTTCAAATCTCCCTAGTCAAGTCCATTTAATATTTTTCGTGCCTACCGACGCATCAAGTCAGAGCATAGACCCTTCAACTTCGGGTACGTTACGCAGACTCAGGTTGCCTGTTATCACTTGATAATATCACTTCCCAAAACATCTCCCTTAAACACATTTCATAACCAATATATATATTTTTTTTATTTTCTGATTTTCTGATGTTTTTGGATTTTTTGAAAATTTTCTAATTTTTGTTTGGTTTTTATTTCTCCCCCTAAATTTGTGCATAGGAGAGAAACGAAAGTAAATGCGCAAATTTAAACTATCCTAAAACAAAAATTAGTCTTTAAAGTGAATCAGCTTAAGAAAAACTCAGGAGTATAGAGAAGAAAACGCAAACCGTAAGTCACCGATTGAATTTGCATTCAGAAGGTCTGAGAACAGCAAGCATAATCTCATAATAGATCTGAAAATTCTTCATGTCATTAAGCACTAACCCCGTTTGATCCCTTCTTTTCTTCCTTTCCCGCAAAAGGACACATACTCTCAAATAATGGTCTAAATGTTGTACATTTGAGAGATGTCCCCTATCATGTGCCTGGAACAGCCACTACCAACAAACCGAAGTCTGATGATATGCCTCCATAGCTACTCCGACACAGACTGGGATCAGTTGGTCTTTGGAACCCAGTCCATTTTGAAACTGGGTCGACCTTTGTCATCAACGCACGATACTCTCTCCCATGACATATCCTGTTTATCACAAACAGAAGACATAGAAATATTAGAATCATTAGTTGATTTGGGAGATTGAGCCTTCGGAACCCATTTGTAGCTGGGTTTAACCCATTTCCTTTTCGATCCGATGGGTGCCTCGGCGCTTGCTTCGGAACTTGAAGCCGACTGCCGAGATGACTTTGACCTAACCAGTCTTGGCTTCACAGTAGTATCTCTTGAACTGGGCTTGTTGGCTGACATTTCCTTCTTGCCCTTGGGATTCGGATTCTTGTCCTTGGGAGTTGAATTCTTGGCCTTCTGCGCGTTCCAGTTGTCAATATATGAACGTGACCTTGAGGGGTATCTTTTGGAGTGTCTCCCTCTTGACGCGTTCTACCAGCCTTGTGCGTAGTAGGGAACATACACGCGATTAGGACAATTTCTAGCAATGTGTCCAGGTGTTCCACAGTGAAAACATGTCCTTTTCTTCACTGTGGAGTTGTCTCTTCCTGCCCCTGGTGGCATATCCTTGCCTTGTCTCTTGCTTTTCCCACACGCACAGTTGCAACAGGCACTCTGTTTAGCTTGAAATGGTGGCCTGTATTTACCAACGGGAGGTTGATTAGAAGCAACAGATTTAGAGTTCAATGGGTCGTTGGTTAGTTCAGAAGAACTCTCATTGTTCTCATCCTCTACTACTTTACCTGCACATGAAGTAGCAACATAAGTATCTTCAAAATTAATAACTCCTCCTGACACAAATCCAGCTCGTTTTCCATATTGAAGATGTGCCTCCCTGTCAATTTCTTCTTGTTTCATGGGGATGGATGTGTAGTTATGATTATAAGGAGGAGGTACACTATCATACCCTAGACCCTTGCTTTGATTTTCTTTGAATTTTAACTGGGTCTCATATAAGGACTCGACTGTCTGACTTGACGCAGTATAATTTTTGAAACTGACATCAGTTTTTCCACACTTGATTTTTAAAGCGTCAAGTTCTTCAGTTACAGCAGCAAGTTGACTCTTAACATAATCATAATTTTCACACTTGTTGCTGTACTCTTCCTGAATTTTCCTAAAGTCCTTGGTTTTTGCTTCTAATTCAGCCTTCAGGGGTTTCTGTCCCTTCCTGAGTTGATATCCTTCATATCTCAGGTCCTCAACTTCTCTTTTAAATACATCAATTTGTTCCCGAAGAAATTTAATCGTGGCTTCACAAGCTAGAGTACATGTAACTTCAGTGACCGGAATGTTTTCAGAACTCATTGTTTCTCTACACTTCAAAGCATCAAGTTCTTGAATAACATCAGCAAGACTAAGATGATTGAGATCTTTTTTCTTCTTGATGATGGCCACGTTCATATCCCACGATTTCGGAAGTGAATTTAACAGCTTTTTGTTTATCTCGGACTTAGTCAAGAAGATCCCGGCTATATTCATCTCAGTAATGAGTGTAGTAAACCGCTGCAACTGAGTTTCGAGCGTTTCTCCAGGGACATAATCGAAAAAGTTGAAATTTTGTCTTAATGTCTCCTGACGACTCTCTTTTATGTTTTCAACTCCCTCGTCAACCTTAAAATCAATTAAAAAGCACAACTAGAAGCTAAGATAAAAATTAAACGTCAAATTTAAAATGTTTTTTTTTTAAAACAACCTTAAAAGTCTAATTTTAAAAAATCAAACTCAAAAGTCAAACTTGAAAAGTCAAACCGAAAAGCTAAATTTGAAATTTTAAAAGTTAAACGAAAAAGTCAAAGTTTAAAATCAAAGGTCAAACTTGGAAGTCAAAATCAAAACTTGAATTAAAAAGTCAAAAATGAAATTCAAAAATTAAAATTAATTTTTTTTTAATTTTGGATGAAAAAGGAATTTAAAATTAAAAGAAATTGACTTTTTGGGTTAAAAATGTCAAAATTCGAAAGTTGGAATCGACAGGGATGGGTTAAGTTCAAAAAATCGAAGTTAGATCACAAGATATTGCCTTGCTGAGTTGGTTAAGTCCGCTCCCTTGTGAACTAGAGGTTCCGTGTTCGAACCCCGGCAACCCCCAAAACCGCTTCTATTTTTACTGAACCGTTGTGCGGCTTGCTTAGCCGGCTTCCCTAGCCGAGCCGAAATCCGAGCCGCGATTCACCAAACCGAGCCGCCACGTCCGAGCCGAGCCGTCTTCCACCGAGCTGATATACCGAGCCAATCTGCCGAGCCGCCGCAAATTCCGAGCCGTATACTTCCGGAAACCCTAGCCGTAAACGGAAATCTGCCACCGGCCGTAAACTGTTTCCGGCAGTAAGCTCCGGCCGAAAACCCTTCAAGATTACGTGAAAATTCGACTTTGAAGCTCCAAAACTCAATCAAAAACCCCTTTTTATGAAAAACACAAAGAACAAACCCCCTTTATTTTTGCGAGATCTATCCAAAAACGCAAAAATATTTCGAAAATAAGACCAAATAATGCTCCAAATAGAGTTTACGGCCCAAGAACTCGGTGTTTACGGCCGTAAGCTTGGACCGTAAACATAGAATATTTGATTTTTGGATGAAACAATAAATCCTTTTGACTGATACAACTTGGCTCTGATACCAATTGTAAGTCCCTAATCTGCCCGTTTGATGGTGCGGAATCCGAATCAAACGGATGATGTTAGGTAAAAATAGAAGAGAAGGAGAAGAAGAAGAAGAAGAATATTATGAATCTTGAATGTATTAATGATATGAATGAATTTCCTTACACAAGATTCACACACAAATAAAAGCTCCTGTCTCTCTGGCCGTAATCTCTCTAGTGTTCATCAATCATCAATCTTTACTCCTCACCCTAACACCTCTATTTATACTTGAATATGGGCCGGACACACATGGGCCGTAAATGAGTTTACGGCCGTAAGCTGTTTACGGCCGTAAACTCAGCCGTAAACTAGACCATAAATTCACAAATATTACAGAAAAATACAATTGCCCAGAAAAGTAAAGTATAAACCATATTTTGACCCAACATCTGACAGTAAGCTTAGAGACCCAACTGCTTAATGACAAACACATGAACCGAAGTTCGGGAAGCCCGTGTATCCAAGATTACCTAAAGTTCGCATGTTGGACTTTCATGCCCTTATGCCAAGTGATGGAAGTAATGTACAACTAAAGTTCTTAGAGCTTTTGGATTCTGTAATAGCAATGGCAAAATCAACATTTAACAAGTTGTCTGCCCAGACAATGTTGGCTTACGGAAGTCGGAATCTGAATCAGGGTGGTGGTGGACTTGTTGCAGACCTTGTGGAAAGAAATGCAAAGGTGACTGGAGAGCTTCATGGGTGAAGCTCTGATGCATAAAACTTATACAGAACGTCTTATGGGTGGAGAAGCTTCTGCTCCTGCTGCTACATAATCTGTTCTTAGATTCATGGTGGATTTAGCCAAAATGTGTCCCGCTTTTTCTGTTGTATGTAGACGAGCTGAATTCATTAAGAGCTGTGTGGATCTTTATTTCTCATGTGTTAGGTCATATACTTTTTCTCTTTCCTGATTGTCTAGGAAAGATTATAATTATTGTTTTCTTCTTAGTCTGCTAATTTTATTATTATTATTATTATTATTATTATTATTATTATTATTATTATTTAGTTTTTTAGGGATGCTCATGGTGTGATGATGGTGAAGAAGATGTCGATAAAGGCAAAAGAGAAAAACATAAATGATGGTGAAGAGGCGGAAGGCTCTATTAAGACTTCCATTAGCATGAGAAGCTTCCCTCCAGTGAGTGCAATATCAACCACTCGCCTCTCTTTCCATGGACTCCTCCTCTTTATCTCTCACTGAATTTGATTTAACTCCAGACTTTAGATGGTCCCCACAAATCCCAATCATTTCAAACACAATTTTCACAGTCCATCCGAAGCTGCTTCTTGATGTGGATGATTTCGGTTATGGTGGTGGCCCGTGTTCTGTTGGAGCAACAACTGTGCTAGACTTCATTTCAGAAGTTCTTTCTGATTTTGTAACTGAGAATCACCATGTACTGTTTGCTTCCTTCTTTCTTGATCTCAGTTGGAGAAGATGAGTTTCTTTAGCCAAGGTACTTATCTTTTCCTGTATGTATGGATAAAATGGCTGAACAGTTAAATGCTTAATTCAAAAATAAACAGCTCTTAATGTCTTTTATATAATGGTTCTCTTTTTATTTTTATATATAGATGGTTCATGAGAAGTTTCGTATCATTGAAGGTTTGATGACAACTGTACATGCAACCACAAGTGTTGACATTTATTCAAACCTTCATTTTTCATTCTCTTTATATATAAAAATTTTCATTTAAAATTATTAAATTGCTGTTATTTTATTTGTTTTCAGCTACACAAAAAACGGTTGATGGACCTTCAACGAAGGATTGGCGTGGAGGATGTGGCGCTGCACAAAACATCATCCCTAGTTCCACTGGTGCTGCCAAGGTATATATTATTCTTATATAAAATGAAAATGTAAATTTATATATTCTTTTTTATAAATCTTTTTAGATTTTATAAAAAAAATGGTTGTGGGAAAGGTCAATTATATATGGAAATGAAAGCCGAAAGTGTTGACACTGTAGGGTTTCAAAGCACTCCATGGATGATGGCAATGGGCCCCTTTGATGAATTCTAGGTTAAAAGCCCAAGACTTGTCTTTTCCCTATAAATAGTCATGTATTATTCATTATTAGGGTTAAGAGAGAGGCAAAATGTAGCCGCCACGTTGTGAGGTTTCTTGTAGAGTTAGATTATTATTTCTTAAGTGTAATTTGTTCCTCACATTTCAATAAATCGAGTGATCATTCGACATAATCTTCATTATTGTGTTTGTTCTTATTTTCCGCATCTTGTTCATCAAATCACAATTAGAGTTTTAATCCCATCAAGTGGTATCAGAGCCGGTCTTTGAAAATCTGTTGATTTTTGAAGTATCGGTTCTTGATTTGGTGATTTTCTACACATATTGAAGATTATTGGTGTTTTGGTGGTATGGAATCAAGATTTTTTCAATCAACTGTTCATGGAGAATTATGTTACTGCACTGTTCATCTGGGTATTTTTTTCTCGACCTGATTCGTATTTTTTCTGATCTAATAAATTGTTTTGTCCGAAATTAATACATTGCTTTGTGGATCAATCACTTTCGATTTAGCCCAAAGAGTTATTCTTTACTGTTCATCCTATTTCTTCAAAGCCCAATTGTTTCAACTGTTGTTTATTGTTCATCTATCGTTCATCGGTGTTTGAAATCACAAAATTCTGAATCTCGAATGTCAATATTCTTATTCGATTCATGGGTTTAACTTCATGACGATTAAGCATTCTTTTTGGATTTCACAATTCTCGATTTTTATTTAATTCACTAATAGTTCTGTCCTGAGTTGAGTTTTCTGAAAAATATCATTATCAAAATCGATTTTGATTTTGTTCATCTATCATGTTCCAAAATCAATCTGTTTAGCGCGGAGATTATGTTGAGAAACATTGATTGTGGTGTTTGGCGTTAATTGATTTTGGTTGTAAAAGCAGAAAAGTCAAAATCGGTATTCTTGGATTTCTGATTCTGATCGTGATCTCATAATATTAGCCAAATCTGATTACAAAAGTAAATGGGAGAGTGATTTCGGAATTGATTTTGGAAGGGACCTGACATCGGAATGAAGGCTGTTGTAATTGCAAATTATGTTACGCATTTTTTACTCGCAATCGAACAAATGGTTGAGGAATCAGAACTAATATCATAGTTGAACTGGAACTTGCCTTCGGATTTATGCTAGGGAATCTGGACGCATTCTGAATGGAAATTGCATTCGGAATCGGTACACATCAAAACAAAATCGGAATTGGAACTTATCGGAATGATTGAGCATTTGTTCTTGCAGGTCAAACGAAAAGTCAAAATTGCCTTAAAAGCCTTACCTGTGAATGCTCGTTTACTGTTCTTCTCTTTGGGGTATAATCGTCAAAATTGAAGCAAATCTGTGATTGGATTCGGTTTGGCTAAAAGTTTCGATTTTGTTCTGTGATCTATTGATTTGGAGCGAAAGGGTGAGAAATCGGGAACGGAAATATAGGATTGCGCTCGTTCTTCTCCCACGATTGATCGACTGAGAACTTGTGATTGGATGTGGTTTTGATTCGCGTCGTGTTTGTGATGGATTGATTAGGAACGAAAGAAGGGATGACAGTAAGCGAACCTGGGAATGGAGACTCGCCTTGGGGTATAATCAACGGAATTGGAACGAACCTCGATCTTGGATCCGCGTGTTTAAGTTGGGTTCGGTTGTCGATTTGGAATAAGAAACGAACCGAACGTTCGGTTCGCGTGATTAAAAGGCGACCTTGAAACGAACCTTGGTTCGGTTGGTTGTGCTTGAAACGAAAGTCTACAAGGTGTTGATTGGAATCGTTTGTGAACGCTCGTATGATCCCCCTTCCAGTCGTTGTGTTCATTCATCTGAATGTAAATGGGAAGATGACTTAATGTTTCGTACTTGGTCCCTGCAACTTCTGCGAATTGACTCTTCTGGTCCCTATTGTTTTCACTTCTTGGCAATTATGGACGATTTCCAGATTTTGTCAGAAATAATGGGGAGTATTGATGCAGAATTACAATTTCAGTCCCTATTTTTCTGCAAGTGACAATTTCAGCCCATTTTTCGAAAAATTTACAATTTTAAGGGCTGGTGAACAGTTTTGGATTCTTTAACGCTCATATTTTTTTTGTGAACAGAAAAATAATGATTCCATCAAGTCTTGGCGGTTCGGAAAGTCGTTTTTTAACGTCAAGTTTTCACGATTTTTCCGGATTTTTTTTATATCTTTTTGTCACGGGGGAGCATAGTAAATTTTTATCCATTCAAGATCATTCTCATGACCATTTGAAGGCTTTATAATCATGTTTTTGATTATAAATCGGGGGAGAATTTGGTATGGCCATTCGAAATTGGATTTGTGACTTTTCAAAGTCGAAGATTTTTGATAAAGCTTGTGGGAGAATTAAGAAGGTAGCTTTTTTACAGAAGTTCTTCATCGAGCTCTACTAAGGTTTTTACAGAGAAGTATCCTTTACAGCAAGAGTTCTTCATCGAGCTCAGCTAAGGAATTGTTATATCTCCGACTTCTTGTATTTTCTCGATCAAGTGGCGTTACGAATCTTAAAGTTTGGATTGTTACATGATATTTTTTGATGGCTTATATCATTAGCTTATTTGAAGATCGTTGTGAATTGGAGAGGGAGCTCTTCAAAGACAAGAAGTGATTCAGTTTCTTTGTTCTGAGATGGGTTTTATGGCGGGTTTGGTTTTCATGAAGATTCTTTGGGATTACATTCGAAAATGAAGTTTAAAGACATTACTTCAGTGCTTGATTTATATATCCTAGAGCCCGTGTTTGAAGACTATTGAAGAATCAAGATTCGTGGATTGCTTCATATATTCCTCGTTGCAGATCTTTTTATTTGCTAGATGCTTGTTTTGGAAGTTAAAGCATTGTCATCCCTTCCATACTTTGAGGGGGAGATTGTAGGGTTTCAAAGCACTCCATGGATGATGGCAATGGGCCCCTTTGATGAATTCTAGGTTAAAAGCCCAAGACTTGTCTTTTCCCTATAAATAGTCATGTATTATTCATTATTAGGGTTAAGAGAGAGGCAAAATGTAGCCGCCACGTTGTGAGGTTTCTTGTAGAGTTAGATTATTATTTCTTAAGTGTAATTTGTTCCTCACATTTCAATAAATCGAGTGATCATTCGACATAATCTTCATTATTGTGTTTGTTCTTATTTTCCGCATCTTGTTCATCAAATCACAATTAGAGTTTTAATCCCATCAGACACTCTTGCATCCAGTTTTAACGCCACATCTGGTTAACTGCAGCTGAGTCGCCTCTTCAAACTTTGAAGCTATCTTGGACCGAAGGTTGGGCATTTATTGCATTTGTAACCTTAGGGTGTCTGCAATAGAAATGTTTGAGGTATATTCACTGATGTTTTTTTCATAAAAAATTTAGACCATTGTTATGGTTGTCAATCTCAAACTCGTTCTTATTTAATAATTTTTTTTCAGGGCCTTCCTCCAAGATCAAATCTGATGATGCAGATTATATTGCGGCATGGGACCATATACTGATCCCTGTTGCAAGAGAATTTAAATGTTTACGTACTCCATGATCATGGCTACCAATTTGGAGTCTTGTTACCATATGTGTCAACTTACACATCCTCTTTTAAAAGCTTCTGGTGCTGGAAACATTGTTTTGATTTCATCTATTGCAGGTCTTGTTCACGTTTCTGTTGGGTCTGTTTATAGTGTCACCAAAGGTATGGTTTGTTTGGCTCCATTTTTTATATCTGATTTCATCTGGAAACAACTAGCTGTTGTATCTATTCAGACTAGGCTTAGAGCAATGGTTGCAAGAGATGAGTTCAGAAGAACAAGAAACACGGCTGCAACTATAGTTCAGGTACTATGGATGAATTATTGTTGTAAAGTATTTAAGAAAATGATTAGAAACAAGGGTGAATTTGTACAGATTAGTTAGCTACTTGCAGGTTGATCTTGAATAAGAGAAAGGGCAATGGATTGTATTTTTTGTATCTAATTTGTTTGTAAATTTTTTGTTACGGCTTCTATTAATTTGTTTTATCTTTCCATGGAACGATTACTTGTATGACATTAAATTTATGCAATGGATTCTATTTTTTGTATATGATATTGTATTTTCTATTATGTAACATTAAATACAAATTTAATTTGAAAATAAGTAAATCTATAAATAATATTTTTTTTTAAACATTTAAAATTATGATACGCAAAAATGTGTGTCGTCTTCATTTATGATATGGCCTTTCTTGACAGGGGCTTTCTTGATACGCATTGCGTGTCATTAACACGCGTGTCGTAAGGTTACAACATGCGGATGCGTGTCGTTTTCCTTTATGACAGGGCCTTCCTTGATACGCAATGTGTGTTGTAAACACGCATCGTAAACGAGCGTCATGAATGCGCGTCGTCTATAGATGACGCGCAAAAGCGCATCGTCTCTCTTTATGACAGGGCCTTCCTTGACGCGCATTTGCACGTCGTCTGAGTCTTTTACGACGCGCAATGAGAATCGTAAAAGGCTGTTTTTCTAGTAGCGATAGTGCTCAATATGAAGATGATAAGGAAGGTAGAGATAGAGACGAAGATGGTTTATCATGAATGGAATGAAATATTTTAAGAGCTATACATGAAATTCAAGCCAACAAGCAATTTAGAGGAGGGATTGATGGGGTAAAATGGAAACTGTTTGATCATTCATGATTGATTTTTGGGTGAAGTGGGTTAGAGGTCATATGGATTTTACAAGTATAACACAAAATTTAATGAAATTGATGTTTATCACATTACAGGTCAAGTATATTTTTAATTTTATAGAAATAGAGTAATGTTTAGATGTAGTAAGCTAATTGCACTACTAGAAAATCAGCCTTTTACGACTTGCAATGTGTGTCGTAAAACGCTCAGACGACGCGCAAATGCGTGTCAAGGAAGGCCCTGTCATAATGAGAGACGACACGCTTTTTCGCATCGTCTATAGACGACATGCATTTACGACACACATTTACGACGCTCGTTTACAACACGCAATGCGTATCAACGAATGCCCTGTCACAAAGGAAGACGACACGCATTTGCGTGTCGTAACCTTACGACGCACGTTTACAACACGCAATGCATATCATTAAATCCCATGTCATAAAGGAAGATGACACATTTTTGCGTGCCATAATCTTAAATGTTTCAAAATACATATATTTTTATAGATTTACTAATTTCCAAATTAAATTAACACTTAATGTCTCATAATACAAAATAAAATATCATATATAAAAATACAGTCCATTGCACATAATTTAATGTCATACAAATAATCGTTTCAATAGTAATAAATGTAATATCAAGTGTGAAGAAGATGAAAATCATGAACAAATAATAGTAGAACCACAGAAACTTGGTCACCACTTTCACAAAATCCGAGCTACTTTGTTTGACACTACACACATCAACAAGACTTGTAAATTTGAATCATGCAACCATACCTCATATTCATCCTATATGCCTATGAGAAATTTATTAGTTAGCAACTTAGCATTAACAAGATCAAATAAGATATATCTACCACAACACATGCAATACAACTATACCTCATATTCATCCAAGATGCCTATGAGAAATTCCATGAGCATAGTAGAAGAATGTGAAGAATGATTGTCTTCTGAGGCATTAGGTGATGCTATAATGCTATCAAGATCATCAAGTACCACAAGGGAAGGAGCATGATCCAAGGCTTCAGATATGTAACTAGAAAGGGCCTAATGGATAGCTTGGGACTTACTCAAAGTAAGTTTAGAACAACCTACATACACTCTATGAAAAGTAACCCCCCATCAAAACAATTTGTCATAATAAATCAATAGTAGCTAGAGAACTCATGTGATACCCTACATGTGTGCCAAGACATCTTCATGTTATTCAACGGTTTTTGCAACAATTGTGGCAAATAATGCCTTCCCAGAACCCTGACATACATGATATTTGCATAGTTTAAGTAAATGCTAATATGGAAGGAGTAAGTATGAGGAACTCACTTCAAAGTAAAATGTTGATTATTTTCTTTTTTTATGGAAGGAGTAAGTATGGAGAACACACTGGAGGTCCATAAATCAACACATGTCCAGAAAACTCGACTTCATAAGCGGCTCCACCTTGCATAGAACCTAGGTTAGACACATCTTTTTTAGCTCTTTATACATGATATCAACTGAAATCTAAGCATATAACCATTCACAAGTAATGGTAGCCGAACACATTTACATATTCGACGCACTGGTTTTGTTCAAATATGTAAATCCTTGTCAAACATCATTCTTTTACGTACATGATACTTTGATTTAGTTGTTTACGTTACCATCTTATCTTCATTTCTTTCTATTACAACATTTTTTTTCTTGTTAAGACTTTGTAAATTGAAAATGTACCCAACTATAGCATTGTAATTTCAAACTCTTTTTAAAGTAGGATGCTATAACAAATAAATAAACAAAAGTACATTGGATGAGGGTTCTGTTAACCCTTTATTACTTGTGGGGTTCTGATTATCTGAAAGTGTTGCAATAACCTTCTGTTAACCCTTTATTACTTGTGGGGCTAACAGAAGTTCCTTCATTCTGATGACCCGATGTATCATCTGAAAGAGCTGCAATAACCTTCTCATGGATTGACCAATCAGACAAGTCATGTTGGGTATCTACAATAACATAAAGTATTTGAAACTTAGTGTAACGACCCAAAAATCACAACTAAAAATTTCTTTTAAAACATTACTAAAACCATATTATAAAAACTGTATCATAAGTCATAACATAGTTTCCGAGTATCAATTCAAAACATAATCTTATTATCATAGTAAAACATTCCCAGGCTAACTGACTATGGTGTGTGCACTGCAACCGCTCCGAGCTCCTCTTTTGAAAACAGAGTACCTGAAACCAAAAACTAAAACCGTAAGCATGAAGCTTAGTGAGCTTCCCCAAAATACCACATACCATACAAACATATAAAGCACATAATGGGCCTTGCCCACTGCATCAGACCAAGGTCCGGACTAACTGGGGCCTTGCCCCCTACATCGGACCGAAGTCCGGAACTGACTGGGACCTTGTCCCCTGCATCGGACTGAAGTCCGGACTAACTGGGGCCTTGCCCCCTGCATCAGACCGAAGTCCGAAACTGACTGGGACCTTGTCCCCTGCATCGGACCGAAGTCCAGACTAACTGGGGCCTAGCCCCCTACATCAGACCGAAGTCCGGAAACTGACTCAACATAGCATAGCATAAACATATGAACTAGCATGAACACATATACTGCATACTGCATCGGGCCGTAGCCCGGAAAACATAACACATAAATCCTGTCTGAGCCACGAAGGCATCAAACATACTAACTACTGCATCGAACCGAAGTCCGAAAACTACTACTAACTAAACGGGCCGGCATTGTGGCCTTAGACCCGTTCCTACTGGAAGGAAACTTACCTGCACTGTTGGAGTTCTTGCTAATACCCTGCTAACTGCTATCTGACAACTCCCGCACTGCTACTCCAATGACTCCCGAATCTACTAATAGCAAATATAACTCTTAGTCCCAAACTGCCCTTCAACAGTCAAACTAAGTCAACTCTGGTCAAAGTCAAAGTCTTGGTCAAAGTCAACCCTCCAGACTGACTCTACTCGCCGAGTCAGCCCGTTGACTCGTCGAGTCCTTATATTCTGAAACTCTCATAATGCGACTCAACTCGCCGAGTCACCCCAAGACTCGTCGAGTTCAACGATCTCTGAGTCTCATCCTGCTCAACTCACCGAGTCACCTCCTGACTCACTGATTCGAGGCTTAACCAGAAAAAGTTTCAGGTTCTGCGACCAGACTCGCTGAGTCCAAGAACAGACTCGCCAAGTCCAAGGCAATCTTCAACAGACTCGCCGAGTTGTTCTTCCAACTCGTCGAGTTCATGCTCATGATCATACAAGTCGTCGAGTACACCCATGTGACTCGTCGAGTCTCTTTAGTTCTTAATCCATATAGTGGCTTTTCGAGCCATGCAGGGGCTCAAATCCATAGATCCATTCCTCTAGAGCCTAACCCCCTTGTAAAGTGGCAAACTTTACGTGTAACCAATGAGTTATAAGCTTAGAAAACTCTAGGGCTAGGGTTTGTAACAAAGGGGCTTCACCAACAACTTATTGGCCTAAACTTTATGACTTTCTGGGTTATTACCAACCTAGATCTGAGGTAGCAACCTCAGATCTACTCCAAACTCGAAATAGATGTCATCCATACTCAAAATGCCCAAAACTCAAACATAAGATAGATCTAGATGCACATAATGTAACACCCGTCAAAATTAGGTCAATAACAATCACATGTGATTATGCCAATCATGTAATGTGATTTTGTTAAACTAGTAATGTTATAAACTTACTATGTAATTCATGCTAAAGTATGAACTTTCATGATACAACTCAATGTATACTTTCATACCATTACAAAAATATAGAGAACATCTAAATCTGACTTCGCGTGAAGAAGTTATGATAAGTTCTAACGCTATAATGACTTATAACAAGAGGGATTTAAAATAGACTTATAATTAGCTATTGGAGTTTAAAATAAAGTCGTAGTACTCGGAATTACCTACGCGTGCATATAATGAACGCCGAAAACGGAGTTCGTATGCAAAAGTTATGGCCTTCCGAAGATACAGCTGTCAGAAACCCTAATTTGACTAAACTCACGACGTGAGAATAAAAAATTCACGACGTGAGGAGTCAACAGACATTAATCGGAGCTAGAAAACACGCTTTAAGGCTATGGGATGACTCATGGAAGTTCACGACGTGAATCTATCATGTTCACGACGTGAATGGCCCCAGAACACCCTATAAATAGCGATCAAAGCTCATTCAATCCTTACACCTTCTCCTTTCATTCTCTCTCGTTTCCGAAGGCCATTTTCCCTTCTCGAGCCTGACAACGATGAGCCTCTGACCGTTTAGATTCTATAATCACGCTACTAAGGGGAGTTTCACGGCCCCACTTTCTAATATTTTCGGGGGAAAACGCATGCTAAATATTGTATATATGTTAATATTATGTCTATATGATAGTATATTTGTATCAACGTAGATAGTTATATTAATCGGGATATAGTTGTTTAAATATAATATTTTAAATATATACAACTAGTATCAACTTGTTAACATGTTATTATACTAATGTAGACCTTGAGTTATACTCGGGAGTTCTATATATACTATGTGTGATATAGCTTCGATGCTATACTCGAGAGTTATATATATTGATTTCTAAGTATGTTATTATTGTTGGTTTTATGTCAAGATAAAACTAGGAAAGTTATATGTTACTATTGGTTTTATGTCAAGATAAAACCTGGTTTTACCTCAAGTTATAGTTGTTATACTGCCTAAATGTTATGAAATTAGGAGTAATGTTTAAAAGCATAGTCTAGTAACTTAGGGTTTTAGACATGAAAATGCTTTTGTTGTTAGAACTATAGAATGTCGTCAAAGTCTACATGAGCTACTGTATTCATCATCTAAGATTGGGGATCTTAGTGAAAGTCCTCTAACCTATATTTGTTAATCCCGTGTGAGCGTGACAACCCTACACGTGGTTGCTAGCTCTAACCCAATGCTATTCGGGTGACGAACTTGCCTAATTTACTATCTCCCGACATCGATAAAGCGTGTGGAAACTACTGCAAGGTGTAATCCTTGTGCTACCGCAAGGTGTAATCCTTGTACTACCGCAATGTGTGATCCTTGTAATATTGTAAGGTGTGATCCTTGTACTACTGCAAGGTGTGATCCTTTTACTACCACAAGGTGTGATCCTTGTAATAATAACCAGAGGTATAAAACTAATTCATACAGTCGTAGCCACAGACTCATGGTAGCGTAACCTTAGAAGCATTATACTTTTTTGATATACAAGTATGAATGTTAAGTATAAGTTTCCCAAAGACTTATACTCTAAGTATAAGAATCTAGTAGGTATATTACTTGTATATTAAGTAGACCACTATACCTATCCTACTTACTCGTATAGAATTGAAATAAGATTTATACGTAGCAACTTAACTTGTATGGAATTACAAACATTTATACTTATACTCTAGGTTCAAGGATTGTTTAGGTATAACACTTATTCGGTAAGTAAACCGTTATACCTAGGATATATATACTAAATGTTTGAGAGTAAAAATGATACTTTCAAAACTATACTTTTGAACTTGAAAAATGTATTATTTTATGGAGTCAAAACCTGTGAACTCACCAACTTTTTGTTGACGTATTTTAAATTGCATGTGTTTTCAGGAAGTTGATAACTATGATACGAGAAATGACGTTACACTGCCCGGTGTTTCCGCCGACGACCTGGGTGTGACAGATTGGTATCAGAGCTATTAACTATAGTGAATTAGTACCTTCTTAGGAAAGCACGACTATAGTTCAGGGCTTACTCTGTTAGGTTTAGGTATATCCCTTAGCCTACAATATAAAGTATTATTAATTATAATACTGAAGGAGTACTTACGGGAGCGGTGACAGAATAGACACGTTGCTTAGATTGCTGGATTTCAGAACGACTATATGCTAAAATGATCCTGCCCTCCGACTGTCCTGACTGGCCGGTGCCTTATCAGCTAGATTTGAAGTTGTTGGATTAGTGTCTAAGTCCATAACTATTTTGGTATGTAGTTGACCCAATGGTGCATGGTCCTTTTGGGTTGCCTTCACCAAAGCAACTTGAATGGAGAAATAAATAAAGAGAGAGAGGTTATTATGATTTATTAATATGTTATAAGAATAATATATTAAAGGAGAAATCATATTTGTTTAATTAATATTGGTCAATAATTAATTAAGAATTAATTTTGTGATCAAGTGTAATTAATTAAACTAGAGGGGCTGAATTGTAATTATGTGATAGTTACAAAATAAGGTAAGGATTATCTTATATATATGGTGAACGAATTTGAGGTGTAAATCTCTTAGAATTTGACTAGGATAAGGGTTTCTAAGACTTATCTTATGGCTGCTTGGTGGGCAAGCAACTAGATAAGGATAAGGACTAGAACCTTAATCTTTACACCTATATAAACCCCCTAAGGCATAGGAATTCGGCTAACCCTTCCCAAGAGGTCCTAAGGACGAATTCTAAACTCCCTCCTCTCTCTTTATACCTTCTCCACTTGCTTATGGTGTTTGTAAGCCATTAGAGGAGTGACACTTGTGACTCTCTGATTTCCAAGGTCAATTCAAGGAGGAATTGGATTGTTATTGCTATATAACAATCAAGGTATGTTCTTAAACCTAATTACATGTGAATTTGGATTTCCATATGCTAGAATTAGGGTTTATAGTCTTGGATTCAAAGCATGTACAATAGAGAAACCTAGATCCAAGCATTAGGGTTTGTATGAGCACATAGGATGTCTTATGACCAAAACCCATCAGTGGTATCAGAGCCATGATTGGTTTCTATTGTTTTAATGCTTGATGTAACTGAAAATCGTGTTTTGGCCTCACTGTTCGACCTGACTCGGCGAGTCACTCTTGGACTCGGCGAGTCAGCCTTACTCGGCGAGTTCCAGAGGGTGACTCGGCGAGTCGGTGCGTCAGACAGTGCTTATCTCGGGATTTCTTGCTGTTTTTGCATTGGGATAATTACCTTATCATGTTAGATTAATATTAATCCGATTATATGATATATTTGACTATAATTTTAATCTAAATGAAGATATTTATCAATTAATAGGATAATTGTTTCCTTATAAGATAATTGATTAATTATTTTAAGTAAATTGATAAATTATTTTGCAAGAAATCATCAAATATGGATAATTATGTGATTAAATGTTAATTTGAATTATTTGTTATTTGATCCTTGTTGTTGTGAAAAGTTTCATATTTGACCCTTTAGGTTTTATAGTTTAAATTTGAACCCCAAAAGTTTTGTTGTTTTGAAATTTAAATAGTTGAAACCCTAATGTTTTGAAAAAGGTTTCAAAACTTGCCCTCAAGTTTTGGAATTTAAATTTTGATTAAATAGTTTAATTTTGATGCATATTTAAATTCTAAACCCTAATGTGTTGAAATGTTTCAAAACTTGCCCTCAAGTTTTGGAATTTACAAGTTGATTAAAAGTTTAATTAGGAATGTTAAATTCTAAAACTCTAAGAAGTTTTGAAAAAGTTCAAATCACACCATTATGGTTTTATTAATTAATTAAGGTGTATAATTAAAAGAGATTTAATAAATCCATAAAAGTTTAGGTTTACAATTTAAGTGAATTAAAAGTATAATTGTTAAATTGAACCACCTAATATTTTAAAAGTGTAAAATACACACTATACTATATATAACATTAAAAGTCTAACATTATATATATGTATGAGTAAAAGTCAGTCTTACCGTTAGTAGGCCTCATTCACGAAGCTGGTCTATAAGGGGTGTTTAAGGAAATTGCCTATAAAATGGCGATTGAATGGGTATCCACTATTACCCACCGCACTCTTGACTAGTGGAGAGTCGTTAGCCGAACGGGTAGGATAGGACGAAACCTTCCATTATAAGTATAATGAATTATTAAAGTAACTAAATGTTTTCATAAAATTCCCAATCTTAGTTACTTAGGCAAAAGTGAATTGATGCAATTCCATGAAATTACACTTTGTGCCCTTGCGAAGACGTTAGTGGAGCGTGTGTGGTTAACCGGCACACTAAATGGGTCTAAGCAAAGGTAGCAAAGGGTGACTCAATGTTTGTCATAGTTCGGTGGAGCGTGTGTGGTTTACCGGCACATCGAATAGGTGACTGTAACATGTGAGGGCACCATGTAAGTTTGCATGGTTATTCACACCCGCTTTGTGATCGTCGGCATCCCAGTCACAAACAAGAGGGGCATATCGAGATTTAAACATGCCATTGAAAGTTCAATGAATCTCAAAGGATCTAGGAGTATTCATAGATTTAAAACTTAAATTCTTTTTCGTTTTTCGTGGTGGAAATTAGTGAATCGTCATTCACTTACCTTCAAATATTCTGCAATTAGGGTTACGGCATCCCTCTCCCGAGTTGTAGAATATTGTGTTGGGTCCTAGCCTTAGTATCTCATTTGGGTGATTTACTAAGGACTCAATCTATCAACTAACTTGAATTCGTTTTCTCCCGTTTTGTAGATGTCAAAGTTCGACAACTATGGTCTTCCCAAATCCCGTGGAACAAGCATTCCACATGAAGATGATATTCCACGATTCGATCGAGGAACAAGAAATCATGCTTCACTTCCTCCTCCTCCTCCAATTATTCTCCCTAACCCACAAGATTGTAAAATTGAAAGGTTCAATATCACTCAAGCCCTTTTGGCAAGTAAACATAAAGAAGGAAAGTCGGTGTGTGCACACGTCCTAGGGATGAAGTCGCGCATTGATAGACTAAGACTGATGGGATCCGTTGTTAGTGAAGAGATGGCTGTTGATTGGGTTCTTCGGTCACTTCCCAACTCATATAGTGAGTTCGTAAGAGAGTACTATATGATGAACCACGACGTGACCCTTATAGATCTCACCTACATGCTTATTGCTGCCGAATCAACAATGGTTTGGCGCAATAGAAAAGCAAAGTTGATTGGTGAATCTACCTTCAAGACCTCTATGGATATAGACAATGGCAACGAAAGACATACAATGATAGAAAAGTTTGATCATAAGAGAAAGGCAATGTCTGAAGTAGTTCCATGTGTTATTCCAAAAGAGTCAATTTGCTTTTATTGCCAAGAGAAGGGGCATTGGAGACAAAGTTGCCCTAATTACCTAAGAAATCTAAGAAGATGGGAGAGTCAAAAGTATGACTGAGCTTTAGGTAAATATCCACTATCTAACTCAATTAAGCTCCTATTCATTGATTCTTAATACATGATGTAATAAGATTGCATTCGAATGTTTTGAAGGGTCGGTGAAAAGAAAGGAAGCTTGATAAGAGAAAGCAAGATGAATCTAATCACAAGAGATGGATCTCGATCGCATGGACTTGAAGATTAGATTTTGAGCTTAGAAAGTTATGATAGAGTTGTTAGAAATTTTATTTTGTACATAGTTTTCAATGGATTTTGCATTGTAAGGACAAATTTTTTCCGCTGCTTTTATAAATAAAATAAATTTTGACTTATTTATTTAATTGTTTATTTCCTTACAATGAAATCATTATGAAAAACGATGTTCGAATATTTCTACAACGAATGGATATGATTCTTGTTTATGTTATTTATGGAAATGTCAAGAATTTACCAAATAGGGAGAGTTTCTCATCGCCCAAAGTTTCAATCGGACAGAAATTTGGAATCATGCAACTTGGTTGCATGATGAATGAGAAATTCGTATTTGGAAATTAGACCAATTCGTTGACAAAGTGTCAAGTGAAGGACTAGGAGATCAAGTACACAAAGTAGTGTGTTGATCAAGTTCACCATAAGAATAACAAAGATATTCGTCATGATTTACTAAAGGCTTAGTAAATATGATTATACTTACAAGATTAAGTGTAATTCTAAATTGATTAAAGGGTTTAGATCAATAGTAGAACGAATAAGAAGAATCAAGTAGGCAGAAAGATAAAAGTTTTTCCATTCTAAGAAGAAGGGAGAGTACCTTTTATGCTTTATGATAGGTCTTAATGATTAAGAACCATATCTCAATTGATCCTCTAAGTGAGTCTTAGTACAATTGTATGTATAATAAGAGGATTCAAGAATTGAAGAAATGGTTAAAATCAAGAAGTCAATCATACTTCGTTCCATAACAAGTCTTAAAGTTAAGATTGTGACAATGAGTGAAAAGTATTAAAGGTTTATAACATTCATCAAATGTGGAAAGTTGTGATGTCTTGGATAAGACAAAGACCAACTAGGTCCAATTTATGAAATGTTTTGATAAAAGCTACACTAACTCTTGAATATTTGTTTGTCAAGAAATGGTTATTGACAAAAGAATCTTATATGTCAAGGAGTTAGTGGGAGTCTTAATGGTCTTGAAAAGTTTCAAGAACAAATCAAATAAACCTAATCGATCATCACTAGCACACGAGTTAAGGTTTACAACCTATCGTGATGACATTATTCTGTGCCAATCCAATCGAGTTAATTATGCATGAGAGTTCTATGAGTTCTCATTTTGACCGCATAAAAGGCAAAGCACCTTGATCAATGAAAGGTACATTGATAAGAAAAGGTGAGCTGCTTAACTACTTGGAAGACATGGTGGGCAGCTGTGCTACCATAAGGCAAGAAATCAAGATTAAGAAAGCTCGGTCCATATGAGTTTGAATTTGTCGTAAACTTTAGTTTTAACAAATTCACATGGATAAGAACACATACACCGCTCAAATCTAAGTGTCATAAGATTTCCTCCTTCATGAAAATGATTGTGAAGAAATGCTTTCACTAAGAGAGATTTTAAGAAGATAGTGATTGTAAAATTGCATTCTCAAATTCAATCATGGTTACGGCATCCCTTTCCATAATTTGAATTGTGAGGTTTGGCAATTAGTCTTAATTGTTTAGACACACATATGAACTATCGAAGGCAAAGGTGTATAAGTTCAAAAAGCCTTGATAAAAGATTATCAAAGCACTAAGTATTAGGAACATGAACTTAAGAAATTCAATAAGCATTGGTTTTCTGAAAGTTAAGATGTTTAAGAGTACATGTCGAAGCTAGTGGGAGCATAAGTGTTATGTTTTTATAATAATAATCAAGATAGTGGGAGCATAAAAGTTATGATTGTATGATTATTAAGGAAAGTATTGCAAGGTTAGCAATATTAATGATAGAAAACAAGAGTCATACTTTGCAAAGTCGCAATAGTTGAAGAATTGTTTTGCTATAATTAAGGGAGAGAATATTATGCTTCATTTCAAATCTAAAGGCTTAGGTTGTGGAATGTTAATAAAATTTAGTCAAAGGTACATAGTGTGTTCTTAAAATTTCGATTATGATTACGGCATCCCTCTTCACAATTCGAATTTTGAGAACATAGCAAATAAAACATTATGCGTCGTGTCCCATACGCTTCGGGTATAGGATCGATTGCAAATGCTTTAATGTTTGACCATTCTAAAATTTTCAAAATGTCTAGCGCATTTAGAGGGAAAAAGGACAAGAATTGGTTTTGACTAAAACAATTAAACAACTATCAAAGGACAATCCAAAGTTCGACGAGGATTGGTCGCTTGTGAGTAGTTGGAAGTAGAGTATTGGAAAATATGGAAATGTTTCCATATTGGATGGACCATATCGACATCATTACGAATAGATAAGATTCTATTAAGAATGAGTTGTCATATGGAACATATGGAAGTGTGTCCATATTGGGAATTGAATATTGAGAAATCTATGACTAGATTAGAAACTTCTATGCAAAAGGATGTTCAAAGAATGTACTTCGAGTGAGAGACATCACGTCTATGGAATTGTCTTGTAACAATCTCCGATAGAAGACTTTGTAATATCATTGACAATAGTCTTTGTGACTTTGGTGCAATGACATTACGAAAGGATAAGTTGCATAGAATGTTAGAATCTAGCATATTCTATAAGTAGCAAGAATTTGATATTCTTTCACTTATGAAAAGGATTTGGAGTTGTGAAATGAGAATGATTGGAAATGTGTTCAATGTGATCTATTTCACAAAGTAAGAACCATAGGTAAACATTGTGTGCATGCTAGGAGCATGGGATAAGTGTTGTAATTCAAGTAAGAAGTTGATTACCCGAAACGACAAATAATGAGTAATCGATATGGTGATAAATAAAAGGAGTTTTATTTATACTCAAAGGTTTGAGGCCATATGGGATTAGTATTATTCTTGTGTTTCACATTTGCATGTTTTGACTTCCAGAATAATTGAGTTTATTAAGAATAATCGAATTATTCAAACGGGCCACAATCGTTCATATGTTGGAAGTAGGTATGAATGAAGACTGTCGTGAATTGATATGTGGAATGTCTAGAAAAGTATTAGACATAAGCAAATGTTTGCTGCAACGTTCATGAGTGCTTATGAATGTGATTTGAGCATTGGATTAGACCCACGCTCACTTGGATCACTCCATGGATTGTATCACGAGTGATTAGTGAGATGATAACATCTTATATTCTTGAAACCGAGATGTGTGAGTTGTATCTTGCAAATCGGTTGCACATTGATAATATGTAAACGCACCAGTAACTTGGTGTTATAAAACATATTGTTGTGTGTGATTCAGTGCGTGAGTGCAAGCGAGCATTGTATCAAAGTTTATCCGTTCCTTTTATTCAAAGTAGGATAAAAGTGATATCTTTGGGCCCCTCGATGGTTTAGTGATGACAAACGTAAATGCTCGGCCGAGCTAGGGCTAATTTGATTTGTTCAATTAGTCAGTCGTCATAAATTAGAAATCGAGATATAGTACAAAGAGAATGATTTGAAATCATATCTCATATGATATCTAGAATGGAGGAATATATGATCCCTTATCTAAGGACACGCGTATTTGATATGATCAGAGTTGACAGCGGCTTTGGAAAGCTACGATTGCAGATCGGGATCCGAAGTCATACGCAGAATAGTTGTTAGACTTATCCAAGTGGGAGACTGTTGGATTAGTGTCTAAGTCCATAACTATTTTGGTATGTACTTGACCCGATGGTGCATGGTCCTTTTGGGTTGCCTTCACCAAAGCAACTTGAATGGAGAAATAAATAAAGAGAGAGAGGTTATTATGATTTATTAATATGTTATAAGAATAATATATTAAAGGAGAAATCATATTTGTTTAATTAATATTGGTCAATAATTAATTAAGAATTAATTTTGTGATCAAGTGTAATTAATTAAACTAGAGGGGCTGAATTGTAATTATGTGATAGTTACAAAATAAGGTAAGGATTATCTTATATATATGGCGAATGAATTTGAGGTGTAGATATCTTAGAATTTGACTAGGATAAGGGTTTCTAAGACTTATCTTATGGCTACTTGGTGGGCAAGCAACTAGATAAGGATAAGGACTAGAACCCTAATCTTTACACCTATATAAACCCCCTAAGGCATAGGAATTCGTCTAACCCTTCCCAAGAGGTCCTAAGGACGAATTCTAAACTCCCTCCTCTCTCTTTATACCTTCTCCACTTGCTTATGGTGTTTGTAAGCCATTAAAGGAGTGACACTTGTGACTCTCTGATTTCCAAGGTCAATTCAAGGAGGAATTGGATTGTTATTGCTATATAACAATCAAGGTATGTTCTTAAACCTAATTACATGTGAATTTGGATTTCCATATGCTAGAATTAGGGTTTATAGTCTTGGATTCAAAGCATGTACAATAGAGAAACCTAGATCCAAGCATTAGGGTTTGTATGAGCACATAGGATGTCTTATGACCAAAACCCATCAGAAGTAACAAACAATAATTAATAATGCCCGTGAATACAACAAACACAAAGATATAGAGTTATGTATAAACTCAGTCCCACGATGAGAAAACATGTATACCAAAAATATAGAAAACCCAAACCCTCGATAAGAATTCAATGCAAAGTTTTAGGTCAAACTACTTAGTCGAGTTTTATTGTACATGGGCCGAACCACAACTAAACGTAGACTGGTCACCTATGTTTAATTATGGTTAGACTGATGAACAACTAAAATTAGATATGGTGTTTGATAGACTAAAACACATGAAGATTCTAGAAGATTAAAGATAGATCTCAGATCAAGATACCATCAACTCGAAGTACAAGAAGACGATGTTCTGAAAACAACATTTAGGACTCGGTATCGTCATTAAGAGTTCTTAGTTATGCCTTTGGATTGACCAACGCTCTAACAATGTTCAAGGACCTCATGAATAGTGTTTGCAAACCGTACTTGGATAAATTCGTGATAGTATTATTGATGATATATTGATATATTCACGAACCAAGGAAGAACACGGTCAACACTTGCAAATAATCTTGGAACTAGTAAGAACAGAATAGTTGTACGCCAAATTCTCCGAATGAGAATTTTAGATTAGAGAAGTACAATTTTTAGAACATGTAGTTAGTAACAAAGGGATTCATGTCCAACCCTCAAAGATTGAAGCAATTAAGAATTGGGAAGCACCAAAGACGCCAACAGAACTGCATCAATTCTTAGGACTTGATGGCTATTACCGTAGATTCATAGAGAATTTCTAAAAAATAGCCAAGCCGTTTACAACACTAACCCAGAAGGATATGAAGTTCAACTGGGAAATCAATCAAGAAGATGCTTTTCAGAAACTAAAGCAAATGTTGTGTAGTGCACCAATCCTATCCCTCCCAAATGGGACAGAATATTGAATTGTATATCGCGGCGCATCAAATCAAGGATTAGGATGTGTGTTGATGCAAAGAGGAAAAGTTATCGCCTACGCATCACGACAACTTAAGGTGCATGAGAATAATTACACTACCCATGACCTTGAATTCGTAGCTGCAGTTTTTGCACTGAGAAGCTAGAGACACACAATTGGCCAGAAAACATATAGGTGATACCTTATGTGTCGAGCTAGAAATAATCCACAAGATAAACCCAAAAGATCGTGCAAACTAAGAATCGATTAAAGGTTGCACGTGATCGTCAAAAGAGCTATGCTGACATAAGACGTAAGCCTTTAGAATTCCAAGTTTGAGATAAAGTAATGTTGAAAGTCTCTCCTTGGAAAGCTGTAAATCGATTCAGGAAATGAAGCAAACTAAACCCACGGTATATAGAACATTTTTCGAGCAAGAATTGGTTTTGTCGCATACCAAATCAAGTTACCTCAAGAGCTAAACAATATACACGATGTTTTTCACGTGTCAAATCTCAAAAGATGTCTATTCGATGACACTCTTTTTGTACCTCTCGAAGACATACAAGTCAATACGAAACTCAACTTTGTAGAAGAACCTGTCGAAATCGTGGATCGAGAAACCAAACGATTAAAACAAAGCCGTATTCCCATAGTGAAAGTTCGATGGAACTCTTTACGAGGACCTAAATTTACCTGGGAATGTGAATATCAGATGAAACAAAAATACCCCCAACTATTTAACAAAACCCCATCCACAAGATAAATTTCGGGACGAAATTATTCTGACGGGGGGAGAATGTAACACCCGTCAAAATTAGGTCAATAACAATCACATGTGATTATGCCAATCATGTAATGTGATTTTGTTAAACTAGTAATGTGATAAACTTACTATATAATACATGTTAAAGTATGAACTTTCAAGATACAACCCAAAAATCACGACTAAAAATTTCTTTTAAAACATTACTAAAACCATATTTATAAAAACCGTATCATAAGTCATAACATAGTTTTTGAGTATCAATTCAAAACACAATCTTATTATCAGAGTAAAACATTCCCAGGCTAACTGACTATGGTGTGTGCACTGCAACCGCTCTGAGCTCCTCTTTTGAAAACAGAGTACCTGAAACCAAAAACTGAAACCGTAAGCACGAAGCTTAGTGAGCTCCCCCAAACTACCACATACCATACAAAAATATAAAGTACATACTGGGCCTTGCCCACTACATCGGACCAAGGTCCGGACTAACTGGGGCCTTGCCCCCTACATCGGACCGAATTCTGGAACTAACTGGGACCTTGTCCCCTGCATCGAACTAAAGTCCGGACTAACTGGAGCCTTGCCCCCTGCATCGGACCAAAGTCCGGAAACTGACTGGGACCTTGTCCCTTGCATCGGACCAAAGTTCGGACTAACTGGGGCCTTGCCCCCTGCATCGGATCGAAGTCCGGAAACTGACTCAACATAGCATAGCATAAACATATCAACTAGCATGAACACATATACTGCATACTGCATCGAGCCGTAGCCCGAAACACATAACACATAAATCCTGTCTGAGCCACGAAGGCATCAAACATACTAACTACTGCATCGGACCAAAGTCCGGAAAATACTACTAACTAAACAGGCCGGCATTATGGCCTTAG
Source organism: Lactuca serriola (assembly GCF_051521515.1). Taxonomy (NCBI): domain Eukaryota; kingdom Viridiplantae; phylum Streptophyta; class Magnoliopsida; order Asterales; family Asteraceae; genus Lactuca; species Lactuca serriola. The sequence continues at coordinate 376,267,104 of NC_136411.1, forward strand.
ACCCGTTCCTACTGGAAGGAAACTCACCTGCACTGTTGGAGTTCTTGCTGATACCCTACTGACTGCTATCTGACAACTCCCGCATTGCTATTCCAATGACTCCCCGATCTACTAATACCAAATATAACACTTAGTCCCAAACTGCCCTTCAACAGTCAAACTAAGTCAACTCTAGTCAAAGTTAAAGTCCTGGTCAAAGTCAACCCTCCAACTCTACTCGCCGAGTCAGCCCATTGACTCGTCGATTCCTTATATTCTGAAACTCTCATAATGCGACTCAAATCGCTGATTCACCCCAAGACTCGTCGAGTTCAACGATCTCTGAGTCCCATCCTGTTCAACTCACCGAGGCACCTCCTGACTCACTAATTCGAGGCTTAACCAGAAAAAGTTTGAGGTTCTGCGACCAGAATCGCCAAGTCCAAGAACAAACTCACCGAGTCCAAGGCAATCTTCAACAGACTCGCCAATTTGTTCTTCCAACTCGCCAAGTTCATGCTCATGGTCATACAACTCGCCGAGTACACCCATGTGACTCGCCGAGTCTCTTCAGTTCTTAATCCATACAGTAGATTTTCGAGCCATGTAGGGGCTCAAATCCATAGATCCATTCCTCTAGAGCCTAACCCCCACGTAAAGTGGCAAACTTTACGTTTAACCAAGGAGTTATAGGCTTAGAACACTCTAGGGCTAGGGTTTGTAACAAAGGGGCTTCACCAACAACTTATTGGCCTAAACTTTATGACTTTCTGGGTTATTACCAACCTAGATCTGAGGTAGCAACCTCAGATCCACTCCAAACTCGAAATAGATCTCATCCATACTAAAAATGCCCAAAACTCAAACATAAGATAGATCTAGATGCACATAAGCCCAAAAAACCGACTATTACCTCAAATGAAAGCTCCAACTTAAGTAAATCGCAGATCTACACCACTCCTTTGCAGTAAAGCCCTTGATCTTCAAGCCCCTCTCCAAGATTCTCTCCTCCAAGGCTTTATTCTCTCAAATAATGAAGGCTTACTCAATTCTAGGGTTTCTGGAACTCAAAGGGGGGGGGGGCAAAGAGGCTGAGGGTGGGTTATAATGTGTTTTATATAGGGCACAACCTTTGGGATTAGGGTTTTTCTCGCCCAGACCAGACTCGCCGAGTCCACTCGCTGACTCGCCGAGTTGGTCACTTACTCAATGACCCGGATCCCGCTCCGACTCGTCGAGTTCCTCCCTGGACTCGATGAGTTGACTCTTGATTTAGAGCTTAACCTTTCTTTTCTTGGTCTTCCTGATTCTGGGTGTTACACTTACATCTCTAGTAAGAAGTGGGTATTAACAGCAAGCTTGGAAGAAACTGACCTTAGAGTACATACAGGCCAAGTCTGCAAATAAAATGTGGATCAAGTATAGAAAAACAGGACAACTAATATTATAAAAAAAATTGTTGAAACCTTGGAATTCAACAAAGTGACTTCTAGAACTCATTCCACATTAAAGAATTAGATTTCAAAAGTTTATATATACTTCTTCTTTTCCCAAAATACTTTTTGAGACACAAAAGTGTATTCATACTGTAGAAATTGAGAGTGTGTTTTGAGATGAAAAACAATCTCAGTTTTTCGGTGTATTCAAAAGAAGAGTGTACAAGGAATATATATATATAGGGAAAAATTAGGGCCGACTATACTATAGAGTTACACTTAATTAGGGATTATAGCTACACTAATTGAAAGATATCAAATCAAAGACAATCTTATCTAAAATAGAAAATAAGAGATAAAAAACTTTCCTAAATAACTTCATAATTTTCAACACTCCCCCTCAAGTTTGGTTTTAGATATTATACAAGCCAAGCTTGGAAATAAATTCTTCAAATTTGACTCTTGGTAAAGCTTTAGTTAGTATATCAGCGATTTGGAGGTGCGATGGAACATAGTTGAGCTGAATTATCCCGTGATCAACTTTTTCAGAAATGAAATGTCGATCTATTTCTATGTGCTTTGTGCGGTCATGGTGAACAGGATTTTTGGCAATGTCAATAGCAGGCTGGCTATCAGTAAACATTTTTACAGATTCTTCTTTCCTCATCCCGAGTTCATTAAGTAGTCTTTGTATCCACATACCTTCACATATTCCTAGTGCAAGAGCTCCATACTCAGATTCCGCATTGTTGCGTGATACAATAGATTGTTTCTTGCTCCTCCATGTAACAAGATTTCCCCATACATATGAGCAGTAACCTGTGGTTGATTTCCGATTGGTCTCCTTTATAGCCCAACTTGCATCAGTATACACTTGGACATCATGGATTTTAGTTCTTTTGAACCGTAGACCTAAACCGGGAGTCATCTTGAGATACCTTAGAATACGTTTGATTGTTTCTAGGTGCTCTTCAGTTCGTTCATTCATATGTTGACTCACAATGCTTATAGAATACGCAATGTCAGGACAAGTGTGAGAGATATAAATGAGTTTACCAACAAGTCGTTGATAGTGTTCTTTGTTCACCGGGGTTTGTTCTTCCTCATGACACCCCTTTTTGTTTGGATCCATGGGTGTTTCTGCTGGTTTGCGCCCAAGAAGGCCAGTTTCTTTTAAGAGATCCAAGATGTATTTTCTTTGAAATATAACAATACATTCCTTGGACCGAGCAACTTCCATTCCAAGGAAGTCTTTGAGATGTCCAAGATCCTTAATTCCGAATTTGGATCCCAAGTTTCTTTTTAGAAGTTTAATCGTCTCAACATCATCTCCTGTCACTATGATATCATCAATGTAAACAGTTGGTATAGCTTTCTTCCCAGTAGTACTTGTATTGATAAATAGAGTGTGATCAGTTGGCATTGAACATAACCCTGTGAGATTATGGCTTGACTGAATTTTCCAAACTATGCATGGGGTGATTGTTTAAGGCCGTACAAAGATTTTTTTTAATCTACACACCATATTGCCTTTGGAGTTTTCAAATCCCGGAGGCATTGACATAAATTTCTTCTTGCAAATCACCGTTTAGGAAAGCATTTTTTACATCGAGCTGGTAAAGAGGCCAATCATTGTTTACGGCCAGGGAAAGTAATACTCGAACCGTGTTTAGTTTGGCAACAGGAGCGAACGTCTCTTTATAATCAATGCCATAGAATTGAGTGAACCCTTTAGCGACTAACCTCACCTTGAACCTGTCTACATTTCCATCAGCTTTGTATTTCACAGAAAATATCCATTTGCACCCCACTGCTCGTTTATCTTTAGGTAATTTTGTGACTGTCCAAGTTCCATTGGATTCAAGGGCTTTTATTTCTTCTTCCACAGCCAATTTCCAGCTTGGTATTTTTAGTGCCTCATGAATGGAATCTGGAATCTGTGTTTGGTCAAGATTAGCTACAAATGACCTATAAGAAGGATGAAGTTTACCATATGCAACATATCTTTCAATCGGATGTTTGGTACATGAGCAGATACCTTTCCGTTGAGCAATTGGTAAATCAGAATCATCAATATTGGGCTCAATAGTAGCATTGGTATCATCAACCGAATTCATTTGTTGTTGTGTATCATCTGTGACAGAGATCGGAGAAGTATGTGTGATTGGATCTACTTGATGTGAACGGGGATTTCTTCTGGAGTAGACACGAAATTGAGGAGAGGTATGTATGATTGGATCGTTTTCTAGAGAAGCATTTGAAATGTCTTCGAGAGTTGAAATATTTTCAAGAGGACTAAATAGAGAACTTGTGTCTAGAGTATTTATGGTGTTCTGTTCTAGAGTGACAATAAGAGAAGTGACACCAAAAGGAGTATGTGAAGTTTCCCAAAATTGATATTCATTGGAATTCTCCCCCTGAATATTGGTTTTAGGAAAATATGGTTGATTTTCAAAAAATGTAACATCCATGGTTGTATATATTTTTCGAGTGAGAGGAGAGTAGCATTTATATCCCTTTTGACGAGAAGAATACCCAAGAAATACACATTTGAGTGATTGAGGGTCTAATTTTGACCATTGTTGTTTCTGAATATGGACAAAGCTTGTACACCCAAATATTTTCAGCAGATGTTCGGATGTAAACGAGAGAATGTGAGGATCTGATTTTGAGAGAATATCTCGAGGAGCTTGAAATTGTAATACTCGGCTAGGAATCCTATTTATGAGATATGTGGCAGTGAGTAAGGCTTCTCCCCAAAGATATTTTGGCACATTATTTGTAAACATGATGGCCCGTGATACTTCAAGAAGGTGTCGGTTTTTCCGCTCGGCTACCCCATTTTGTTGGGGGTGTATCAACACAAGAACTTGTGTGAACAATACCTTTTTCTGCAAGATAATGTCCAAGGAGAGTATTGAAATAATCCCGAGCATTATCAGTTTTCAGGACTTGAATTTTTGAATGAAATTGAGTAAGAATTAAGTTGTAGAATGATTGAAAAATGGTAAAGGTTTCAAATTTTTCCTTCATCAGGTATGTCCAAGTCATTCTTGTGTGGTCATCAATAAACGTGATGAACCATCGGGCCACATTTAGATTTTTAAGTCTAGAGGGTCCCCAAATGTCACTTTGGATTAACGAGAATGGTTTTGAAGGCTTATAACCAATTGTAGGATAAACATTTTGAGTATGTTTAGCAAATTGACAAATCTCACATTGATAAAACTGTGGCTTTTTTATTTATAAATAACTCAGGAAAAAACTTGGCTAAGTACACAAAATTGGGATGACCTAGGCGAAAGTGCCATAACATGGCTTTATATTGTGTGGAAGACACGGAAAAAGATGTTGAATTAGAGACGAAAGCATAATTTGTGCTAGACTTGAAGCCACAGTGAGGGTTTTCTTGAAGCAAGTATAATCCTTTGCTTTGCTAAGCAATGCCAATCACCTTCCTCGATCCCGCCACCTGAAAATCACACCAGTCGACAGAAAAATGAATTATACATTTCAAATCTCGAGTAAGTTTACTTATGGAAAGTAAATTGCAATCCAATTTTGGTACAAACAAAACTGATTGAAGAGTGATATTATTAGACAATGTAATAGATCCAATTCCTTCTACAGGAGAGAAGGAACCATCAGCAATTCGAACACGGGAATGTTGAGGTTGAAAACATGAGAAAAGAGTTTTATCAGATGTCATATGATTGGAAGCCCCTGAGTCTAATATCCAGGTTGTACTACCATTCCCAAAGGAGGTATGAAGAGTATAGATGATTTTACCTTTAAGAACCAGTAAGCTAGTACATTGATCAGAAGTACCAGAGGTGTTTGCTTCAGAAGTTGTGTTGTTCTGCATCATCTTTGTCAATGTTTCCAACTGGTTCTTGATAGTTTGGATTTCACTATTATATGGTTCTGGACCAGCAGCAAGATTTGCTCGATTTTCTTTATTGAAACGACTATTCGAGGGTTTCCAATCCGTCGGCTTTCCATGAAGTTTCCAACAAACAGATTTCCAGTGACCATGGACCTTGTAGTGTTCACACCAGGGACGACCTTGAGCCTTTTAGGACTTCCCATTATGAGTAGACATGTTTGTGAAAAGAGCAGATCCCTCGGTGGTATAAGTATTGAATTTGGGCATCATAAGTTTCTTGCGACTTTCTTCTTGACGAACTGTAGAGAAGGCCTCACGAGGAGTTGGTAAGGGGTGTATTCCCATGACACGGCTTCGAACACCATCTAAGTCTTTGTTGAGGTCAAGTAGAAATCTGATAGTTCTCTTTTGATTCACCACGGTGTGATAAGTGGTGGCATCATCAGCACATTTCCAAGGGTAAATCTCGAATAAATCTAAATGAATCCAAATTCGGGAAAAAAGATGGAAGTATTGAGTAACGAAGAGATCACCTTGACGCAGGTCGTACAACTTTGTCTGGAGTTCGAACAATCCAGAGGAGTTTTCAGTGCTAGAATAGGTTTCTTTGGCTGCCTCCCAGATCTCTCGTGCAGTTTTGTAGAGCAGAAAATTTTCTCCAACTTCGGTTGTCATGGAGTTAATTAGCCAGGACATGACTAGATGATCATTGGTCCTCCAAGTTCTAAACTTTGGATCCTTTGAGTCAGGAGCCACAGTTTCTCAAGTGAGATGGCCATCTTTGTCACGACCACATATAAACATGAATACAGACTGAGACCACTGGAAAAAATTTTGACCATTGAGTTTGTGACTTGTTCGAGGGGATGTATCAGGATTTCCTGGTATAGGTGTGATTGTATGATGACTGTATTCAGAAGATTTTAGAGATAAATTAGTCATCGTGAATACTTTAGGTCAGAGTAAGCTCTAATACCATGTAGAAATTGAGAGCGTGTTTTGAGATGAAAAACAATCTCAATTTTTCTGTGTATTCAAAAGAAGAGTGTATAAGGATTATATACACGGAAAAATTAGGGCCGGCTATACCATAGAGCTACACTTAATTAGGGATTACAACTACACTAATTGAAAGCTATCAAATCAAAGACAATCTTATCTAAAATAGAAAATAAGAGATAAAAAACTTTCCTAAATAACTTCATAATTTTCAACACATACATATATAAACTTGTAGTACAAATGAATGGTTTTGCACTTAAACAAGGGCATATAAGTGGTTAACAACTTTTAGAAGGCAAATAAGTTATTATAGAAAGCCATTTGTTCTATAATCTTAGAGAAACTAGTAAAATCAATGGTCTATATCAGATATGGATGAGCAAGACTGAAGTTAATGTGATGCAAAGCATGGAAGATTTGTGAACTTTCTAATTATTCTTTTGGATCAGTAAGATGCATAAGGAAGGCACAACATATTGCATTCAAATCTTCATTGAGATAAAAAGTGATATGAAAACAAAGAGAAGGGAACTCTTCCAATTACAAAATGCACAGATCAGCTACATGAATTAATATATGGAAAAATAGGCAAAACAAACCTCATATGTATTATATTGTAGAGCTTGAGCCTCTGTTGAGAAGTGTAACTATAGAAACATGTATTCATAACATAAGAACAAAATTTATCTAAGAAAAATTTGAAGGTACCTTGTTGTAGAACTTGAACCTCTGTTGGGCAGATGTTATAGCACCTAAGACAGACTGACGATTCACCCTGCTCTTAATGTTGGAAGCAGTTCCAAATCATCACTAAGCATCTTGGTGACTTATGAAATTTGCTCACATGGAGGGATTATCAGAGAAATCATGTTGCTTATGTTGCCTCTTGCAGATTCAAGTGCCTTTATAAGCATCTTCATCTTCCATATCTCAATATGCTCATCAGTTGACATCTTGCTTAGAATGCCTGCCAATAACAATGTGAAAAATATTCCGTTAGAAGCTTAGTCACGATCACCTTCTTTTTTGTATGAATTTTTCATCTATCGATATATGGATATAAAGAAAACATAAAAAAACGAAAAAAAAAAGCCAAAGAAGGTGTATGCAACGTCAAAGAAATAACATACAGCGCCCTTGTATTCTGATACGATATAGCTGCCCTTGTACCTAAACTAACATCAAAATAAAAATTTAGAAAGAAGGTAAAATGCATATCACAATCAATCTAAAGTCTAAATGCACATGTAGTTAGAGGGAAAGCCCTAAATAATTGAGATAAGATAGAGACGAATTAGTGGTGAAAGGCGTCACGATAGGCCTCATAGACGAAAGAAGCATTAGAGATGGCCCAAAGTACAAACAATTATGAATAGTGACCATATTCATTTTTTAGCTTCCTTTTATGCTTCACTGTCAAGTAAAATGTTTGATCGTGAATAGGATTACAATTCTACAAAAATCATTCAAGCATTAAAAGATAAAGAAATAAAAGTGAAATAGATAAAGAAATAAAGTACAATAGTAAACATACTTTCACAATAGAAAAACCCTTGTGAAATACTTTTGAATGCTTCAATAGATACTTCTCTAAGGATTTAACATCTTCTCTACAGAATATGTCCCAGAGAGCACCAACTGTTTCCCTTGTATCTCCTCTTTATCCTCTACACTCAATAATATTACCATCTCTTTTACTCCCGAGGCAGTGCTCTATCTCCAATTAAGAGTTTGGTATCTCTAGACAGGAAGAAGAACATTAACTTTATTAATAAGAATGTCATTAAAACAAAACATAACTCAGTTGAAATGATTTTTTTAATGGAAGCAGTAAGTTGATTACCTTCACAAGCACTCGCTTCCACGACTATCTCTACCTCTTGTTCATCACAAATTTCTTTTACAAGCGGATGTAGTAAGTTAATGAGATAGTGAAGATGTTGCAACTTCACATAACCCTTCCAGTCTATGTTTGGCATCTGTGTTACAAAAGTATGAAAATTTAGCATTAGCACATCATGTTATAATGCATTTTCTTGTCTGTAGGTCTCATTATAAACCTCAATGTTTTTCTGTAAACACGAGTTGCAATTGTAGTTTGCACAAGAAAATGGGCAAGATTCTAATATTTTTTCTTCCGACAAGTGAGGATACCTGAATATCCAAACACTATTTTAGGTTAGTGACGAGAATTTTTGTAACAAAGAAACATTTCTGGTGGTGACATAGGGGCAGAATAGACTTAATATTTACCATTGCTTGAGGCGCAGGGTACAATAGAACGTTATTTTACACTTGGTAAAATGAACACTAGTTCTATCAATTCTCTCACACTGGTGACATTTATGGGGATCCTAGAGAAAACCACAAATGGAAAACATTCATGTTATTAGGATATCATCCTTTTTAATTTGGTCTTGATTCTCACAAGTCATAACAAAAGAAAAAAGAATAGAGTAATTACCAAGGAATATTTATTCTTGATAGCTTTATTTTTTATATCTTGATTCACCATTGCATATGTTAAAGCAATTAAAGAAACAATTTATTAAAATCCACTGCTTAGTACATCTAATATTCCAAGTTGGGGGAGAAGATCCATCATCTGGTTTTGGGGAAGAGACCGACATCTCAGAAAGATTATCTACCATAGAATGTTGTAGGACCTGATTCTTAACGATTTGGGGTGTTTCAAGTGAAATGGCTTCTTTTGTAGGATCTGGTGGTTGAATCTAAACAAGTTGTAAGTTTGTTGCATCATCTATAATCTTCCTCTTTCTTCTCTTATACCTTTTATAACAAGTTTCTCCTTCTTCAAGATCAACATCTGATTTTCTTCTTCTCTTTGTGCTCTCACCCTTTTTGTCATTATCATCATCCTTTGACTTGCCTAACTCAGAATGTGATCTTGTAGTTTTTGGAGTGACTCTTGGACTGATTTCAACGTTGAAATTCTTGTTCTCTCAAGCAGGACTGACCTTGCTTGAGATTTTGAGACATCTAGATCATATTTTGGTAGGATAGATAGCCTAAGAATTTTTCTGAGATAATTGGGAGTAATTGTAATTGTGTTTTCCCCATCATTCACAATGTCCCCTGCACTACCCTCTACTCTACACGTGTACCAAAATTCTAGCAGAACTTGAGGGATGACAAGTGTACCTTCAATGAATGCAGTAGACAGAGGGTGTCATATCCTATAATGAATTTCACCAGTTCTTCATATCCCATGCCTCTCTTAATTACCGTTAGGAATGTTCAGGCATGCCACTAAATTGTTTCTTTTGTAGCATGGGACTTTGTTTTCTATAAATTCTTCTCCAGCCACCATGTCTACTGTAACATCTGGGATATTTGGGATATGACCATCTTGATCCATGATAGATAATAATTAGTTTGATATTTGACTTACAAAGTCAATTTTTATGAACTTATGCAGTTAGGTTCAAACTCATCGCTGATCTTAAACAAACAAGATGCAATTGGTGAATCTGCAGGATGAAATTGGTGAATCTGCAGGATGAAATTGGTGAAACTGCAAGAGTGAAAAATAAAGTCTTTAACCAATTCCTGAAAGTTCGATAAATATTATCCAGTTATATTTAATATAGTCATCCTTCTGCGCTGCTCTCATTACCTCTGGCTGGGCCGCCAGTGAGAACCGCCGGCGTATGGAGTTGGAGGTACTGGTTCAGGTGGTAGCTGGATCGGCATCTTCTCTACCTTCTCATCTCGAGATGTTCGGTACTGGAGGACTCCCCGACTTCGATTCCTATTTTTGTTTATTCTCTTTCTCTTTATCTCTCTCTCTCTCTCTCTCTCTCTCTCTCTCTCTCTCTCTATATATATATATATATATATATATATATATATATATATATATATATATATATATATATATATATATATATATATATCTTTCTCACCCGATGGGAGTTTTCAATTTCACCTTTTATTTCCACCGGAGACACCACCACAAGCCGATGCTTCCTTCAAACGCAAACATGGAAGATGCTTCTGGATATATTGACGATGGTTGCGGTTTCTAGGGTTTGTAGAGAGAAGGGAGGGAGAAAATAAGGGTGTTTGTCGGCTGGTAGCTCTATTTGACAAAGAGATCTCATTCAATATGGCGTGGTGGAGAGGCGAGAAGCGGATCAGACAAGAGGGAGGAGGAGGGAGGAGGGAGAATCGATTGCTAACATGAAAGATAGAAAGAAGGTAGAAAAGCGGGTTTTCAAAAATTTTGGGATTTCATTTTTCCCCTGTCTATTAAACGTACGTTTCATTAAAATTATAAAGTGGCACTTATAAAGGACGCGCATTTAACATACAGTGCCGTTTTTAATTTTTTTTTCTTATGACACTAATTTAAGGGCATGCAATAATACGTGACCTAAATCATTAAATTTTTTGAAGAAATTACACTTTTTTAATATCACTCTCTTTTGCGTAACATAAATCAATGAGTGTCGTTATTTGCGCGTCGTAAAAGGGTCTTTTTCTTGTAGTGTTGTGCAAAAGGACAAATCGCCTCTATAACTAATTTATGTAAAAAACTATTCACACTCGTCGCTTGGTGCGGATAAACGGCTAGTGTGTGTGTGTGTGTGAGTGTGTATATATATATATATATATATATATATATATATATATATATATATATATATATAATCGGAAATTAAAACTCAAGAAAATAGAGTGGGCAAGAGACATGCTCTTAATCAAAGCAAATGAAGCCTTAGTAGTAGGGTATGATCAATAGAGCTAACATAATACCTCTTCTTTGTTACTAGAATGCAGTAGATCTGCAGTCAAATGACTTTTTTGTATACAAGTTTGTAGAGCTCTTTTTGCTTCTTTTCTAACCTTTTCATACAAGTTCATTAATGGAAATGATTTATCTTTCAAAATCAATGCAACTTGTATAAGATCATACAAGTTCATTAATGGAAAATCTACAATTTTAAATTCGCAAATATTTCCATTTGCCCTAGCAACCACATACTTGATGTTTTGGACTGTGTTTTTGAATACCACATCCTTTTTCATACTTATAACTTTCTTGATCTTTATCAAAGACCAAACTTCCTCAAGGGCTTTTGCAAGAACAGCATGAAATCGAAATTTCATGTGTGTACCTTCATTATTTTCTTTAAAATTTCCTTTTGCTTTGAATTGAGGCATGATGAACATCATTTCGTTAATTGGAAAATCCAGCTGGCTTGAATCAGTATTCGTAACCAAATAACATTGTTTTGGTTTCTTCTCAAACGAATACATATGATTAAATGCTACCCTGGCCTCAATTGTTTCGTAATTGTAATGTTTTGCCGGATCACCCTTGTCCATTCCCTTCGGATCACTTGCACGCTGAATCATTATGCTTTGAATCAATCTTAGCTTTTAAATTTCAGCTTCTGCTTCAGCTTTCCTTTCTTCTTTCGATTTTTCCACCACAATTGTTTTCCCTTAATCTTTCACAAATGAATCATCTTTCACCGCCAATGTTTTCGAACTACTCCCAACATTATCAGTAGGTTTACCAATCACAATTCCTTTCGAAATTGGTCTTGTAATTGGCATGGTTGTTACGATTGTTGAAGTAACCAGCCCAGCAGAAACTATAACTGGCTTTGTTGTTGGGATCTCTGAAGAAAATACCTTTCCTACAACTTTCGCATTATCCCCACTGGCCTTCGAATCACCAGTTTTTCTTTCTCCCCCTTGCACCCCTGTGAAAACAGGTGGGGTATTTGTTGTTGGAAGAAGACTGGATATGCGAGAGAGAGGAGCAAGTTGCTTGTTGATAATTTCTTCAAATTGTAAGAACTTTTGAGATAAAAATTCAGGAGTAATCAGAGAAGAAGAAACCGGCTGGACGGATAGATCTTTTAACTCCTTTAACAAAGTAATCACTTCCAAAAACTTGGCATTTTTGTTTGTTGAAAGTTGAGTTATTTGAGGACTCAAACTTTCATATAATGTGACAAACTTGGTGACCGCATTACAAATGATATCAACCTTGTGATTCAGAGATGCATAATCTTGTTGAACACTTTCAACCTCTTTTTGCATATCTTCGCGAAGTTCACGAATTTTCAAATTGACATCCTCCCTGACTTTCTTCACTTCTTGAACAAAAAGAATTTTGAGAATTGATTTGTAGTTCATTATTTTGATCACTATGATCAACCTTCTCCAAAATTCATGATTCATAGTCAGTTAGCATCCCAGATACTTTACTTATAACTCTGGCTTCGAACAATTTTAACATAGACTCAACCTCCAAACTCGAAATAGACGAACCACCACCCAGATCAGCATGAGATTGAAGTATAGAGTTCAATTTCTGATTCAGAATTTGAAATTGATTCATGGTCATTAGCATATGATCTGGAAATGCCTCTTCATCTTCATTAAACTCCAATTCCTCAAACATACCTCCAAACCCCTCAGTATTAGTTTCTGTCTCCACAAGAATGGGTTCTTGAACAATCGAAACAAGTTTGGGTGTGTCGGTGGATTAAGAAGAAAAGATAGATGTAAATGGTTGATTGATAATATGTGCGAATGTAGGACAATCAGTGGTGGAAGTAATTGGAATAATTGGTGGAGATAAAGAAACAATACTTTCGAAGGGAGCAGAAGTAGATTGACCTTGATCTTCATTCTTCGCATCTCCTTCACCCATATTGACATTTGCATCTGTATCAGATACGTTTGTAGGGATGCCTGAAGTTCGTACCTCCTCAGAAACTGATTTAGCAACTGAATCTTCGGGTGGTATGACAATTGTCTTCTTAGGAGTTGAACTTTGTACATGAAGATTGACATCTGGTGTTTCAGGAAATCTTTCATCATCATCTTCTGGAGACTCAGTAAAAAGTATAAGCTTTCGTGTCTTCTTCTTCTTCTTCTTCTTCTTCTTCTTCTTCTTCTCATATATGTGTTTAGCCATATCTGTATCCCTTCGCTTCTTTGATGATGGAGAAACAGGCGCTGGCATTTCACGAATCAAAACACCCTGATGAGAAACCTGAGGCTTGCGTATTACATGAGATGTTGGAGACTTACGTGGATGTGAAGCATCTTTTTGATTCTTCGAAACATACCAGTCTTCGAAGGAATAACGACGTTCTCTTGAGACTCAGGAACAACAGGTTTGATTATTTGAGTCTCTTCAATTGACACTTCTTGAACCATAGAGTCTTCAACTGTAACTGGCTTGTTCTTTGGTTTAGATTTCATTTCTTCCCTTGGCAACAATATCCTAGTTGGAACAGTAGAATCAATAATTTGCAAGTTTGCTACTAACACTGAATTTGAAGGATCAACTCTTTTAAGCATAGCATCAGGAATACTAGCAACAAATGGAAAATCCTCAGCACTATCTGGGACTTCCTTCGGATAGTGATACGATTGAAAAACAACTTTTTCCTCTTCATTGGGTACCAAAATCCTTTCCTTGTTGTAAAAGTAATGCAAAATTAAGCTCCAGTATCTTGCACACGAAATACCATGAATAGCATTCGTATGTTCTACACTCTTTTGGAATTCCTTCCACAACTGTGTAGAATAGTCCACTTGAATATCATAGTATATACCAGCAACCATTGCATAAACCTCTATTATTCCTGTATCAAGACCAACTATTCTCCTAGTTAAACACCTTAGAAAAATACCAAATAAGAAATTCCATAGTCTTGGAAGACCAGATTTCTTAAAATCACTGATCTTTGATAGTGGCGGCTGATATCCCATCTCATTAAACATATGAACAATTTGAAGGAATGTGAAAGCAACATATGGAGGTGAATTCGGAGTTTAAAGAATTTGACAAAAGAGTTTCTTGGATAGCCTGGCCTTTTTGTCATTCACCAAATGGAAAGTAGTTGTATCAGAAGCTTTGTTTTCAGTAGCAATTGATCCTGCTTGAGAAAACCATGTCATTAGAACAGAGAATGAACTGAACATCGCCTTAGACAAAACAGAGTTCTTCAAGGCAACGATTAGCATCTGCAATTCTTCCGGGCATTGACAAACATCACCCTCCAAGTAATAGTTTGTTGCTTGAATCTTCATGATTGGTAATGAGGAGACATCTTCAGTGGAAGGATCAGCATCAACATGAACAGAAGCCTCCATTGTTAGGGTTTGAAGACTTTGATGATCAGAGAATTTGGGAATTTTTCTTTTTGATCGCGTAAACTAATAATGAACCCTTCAATCCCCTTTTATATGTAACCCTAGAGTTTGAATTTGAAGCGGGATATGTATTTAATGAGATCTAACGTGGCACCTTGAAAATCGGACCATTACTGCGTAAAAGTAGCCATGCGTCAAAAAGTAGCTATCACATCTCATTGAAAACTGGACAGAATACCATACGTCATTTAAAAACAGCATGTATTGATATCCCTAAGAAGATTGTAACCGTCAGAACCCTACGTATGGAATCAAGGCTCTTTCACTTTTGGGATGAAACGCGAAGTTATATGCCAGAAGTTTGAAATCATCAGCCTGAATTGGTATTACTCAGAGCCCCAAGGATTTCGTGAGTGCAATGTTCCAAAGAATGTAGACGAGAAACAAAATAAGAAAGTTTGGGATATTGTGATGTCAAAAAAATTAACACAAAAGTAGATGAAATCCCAGGAAAAGATTGTTTCATTAATCATTAAGAAAAATGATCAACAACTTCTGTAGGTTCCCGTGAATTATAATCGAATACTTGTATATAAGTATCGAATGGCTTCTTTTATAGAGTTTCATGGGTAGTTAAAAAAATTTGTTACATAACAACCTAAACATAAGGTGAAAAATTGTAACAGAAATTACTTGTTTAACCAGTGTAGTCAGTGACGAGTTTTCTTGGAAAGAATTTAAGTGACTTTGAATTTTGAATGAAACTCACACTGAAATCATATCCAAGAAAAAAAATTGTGATGGATCTTGTTGGGAACAAACATCATCGGTTTCGAATGTTTGATCAAGACTACTCATTCGAAATGAATATGATTTGGAGATTCGAATTTTGGAACTGAAACAAATGTTTCGTGAAAATCTGGAACGTTGTTCCCCGTCAATTCCTTAAAGGTGTAGTGAAAA
Source organism: Lactuca serriola (assembly GCF_051521515.1). NCBI lineage: Eukaryota > Viridiplantae > Streptophyta > Magnoliopsida > Asterales > Asteraceae > Lactuca > Lactuca serriola. Next base: position 376,282,518 of record NC_136411.1, read on the forward strand.
TTGGGTTTCACTTCCATCACGGTCTGACGATGTCAAATCATAAACACAGATTTTTGATATGACTAAGTCTTGGTGGGTTTGATCAGAGACCTCTCGGACATATGTCTTTGTGTGTGATCGTGTAAGAACTTTATGGGTGACAAAAGATTGGTCTAAGACACGAAAAGTACCTTTATTATATTTGGACAAAACAGTAAACTCTTAACTCATTTTGAGAAGAGTCAGGTAGCTCGGAGACTAATGTGAATATAAGCCTGATTAGAAGAAATTTTCGTATCAATAATTTCATTAAGGCTTTCGTACACACACACTGAGTCATTTGAGGCTTTGGACAACATACAGTAGCATGCTTCTAAGGACAACCTAGCTAGTTCAAGTGATGAAAAATGTATTGATTCATACAAAAAATGTACCTGACCCTAGAGCTGCATGCATAGTTCACTGTTTATCTTCATGATTATCTGCAACAAAATACTAAAAAGAAATAAGAATCAACATATTTTGTTGTATTGATTTTTCGAAAGTAGAGACAGAACAAACAAAAAAAAATTTGGATTTTTAAGTTTTCGAAAATTGAATGACAAAAAAAAATCTTTTTGGATTTTTAATTTTTCGAAAATTGAATGACAAAACAAATGAAAATCTTTTTGTATTTTTAATTTTTCGAAAATTGAATGACAAAACAAAAGAAAATCTTTTTGTATTTTTAATTTTTCGAAAATTGAATGACAAAACAAAAGAAAATCTTTTTGGATTTTTAATTTTTCGAAACTTGAAAATAAACTGTACTAGTTGCAAAATACAAATGTACGAATTTTATCATCCCCTTATAAGTGACAAATGTACGAATTTGAAGGGGTCGTAGCGTTGATTATGAATAGTAACCTCTGAATTAACCCTTAAAATAAGTGATAAATTTACGAATTCGAAGGGGTCGAAGCATTGACTATGAATAGTAACCTCTGAATGCTGATGGTTATTGTTTTGTCTTTCATTCAGCGCCTCTGAATCATTCCTGGTCATTCATCATTCGCTTTTTTCACAGGGAACAGAATTTCCATCGATCATTCCAAGTCCTATAATTCTCACAAAGTATTTTTCATTTGAAGATTTCGTGAAAATATCAGCTAACTGATCAGTTGTTTTCACGAAATGTACTTCAATAGTTCCATCCTCCACGTGATCCTTGATGAAATGATAATGAAGTGATATATGTTTAGTCTTCGAATGTTGCACCGGAATATGAAAAATTCTTATAGCACTTTAAGAATCACAATATAATGGAATCTTTTTCATATTGATTGCATAATCACGCAATTGACTTTGAATCCATATAATTTGTGAAGTGCAAGCAGCAACAGCCACATATTCGGCTTCAACTATTGAAATTGATACACATGTTTACTTTTTTGACTGCGAGCTCACCAATTTGCCATCAAGAAATTGACATCCACCACTTGTTCTTTTTCTATCAAGATTACACCCACCCAAGTCTGCATCCAAATATGCTTGTATAAAGAACCCAATTTTCGAAGGATACCACAATCCTAACGAAATTGTTCCTTTAAGATAACGAAATATATTCTTCACAGCCGTGAGATGTGGTTCTCGTGGATTTGACTGATACCTTGCACAATTACACACAGAAAACATGATATCACGTCTACTTGCTGTAAGATAAAGTAGTAAACCAATCATGCTTCTATAAAGAGTTATGTCAACTGCAGGTTTATCTAGCGAAGGTGTCAACTTTATGCCAGTTGCCATTGGAACTCATAACTTTGTGCTATTCGTCAATCCAAACTTTTCTAGCAGATTTTTCGTATATTTTTCTTGATTAATAAAAATTCCTTCTCTGCTTTGACGAATATTCAGTCTAAGAAAATAATATATTTTTCCCATCATGCTCATTTCGAACATACTTTTCATCAAATCTTCAAATTCTCTAGATAAAGCAGGGTCAGTCGAGCCAAAAATAATATCATCAACATAAATTTGAACAAGCATTAGATGATCCCCAACTTTCTTTCGAAATAATATGGGATCAACAGATCCTTGTTTAAATTTAGATTGTTTCAAAAATGAAGTAAGAGTTGCATACCATGCTCATGGTTCTTGTTTCAAACCATAAACTGCCTTATCTAAAATATAAACATGATCTGGATATTCCTCGTTAATAAAACTTGGGGGTTGTTCCATGTAAACTGATTCTTCAAGCTCTCCATTTAAAAATGCACACTTCACGTCCATTTGATAAACATCAAAGTATTTGTGAGCTGCATAAGCCAGAAATATACGAACCGCCTTGAGTCTTACGACAGGGGCAAAAGTTTCTTCATAGTCGATTCCTTCTTGTTGTAAATATCCTTTAACAACAATTATGGCTTTGTTTCGAACAATATTTCCATCTTTCTCGGTTTTGTTTTTAAAAATCCAATTTAACCCAACAATCGAAATATTTTCAGGTTTAGGAATTAATCTCCAAACCTTGTTTCGTTCAAATTCAGACAATTCAGATTGCATTGCAACAATCCAATCTGAGTGTTCCATTGCAACCTTAACTGTTTTTAGTTCAATTTTAGAGATGAAAGCATTGAACATGCAAAATTTTTGATGAGTATTCTATACCTCATTCTTTGCATGAATTTGAGCTCTTGTTAAACCACCCTCTTGTGGATTCCCAATTACTTGATCCTTCGGATTATCTCTTGTCCACTTTTCCATTGGCGGATAAGATGGATCAAATTCCAAAGGTGCATCTTCGTATATGTCAACATTCTCTGAACCTGCAATCGTGCAAACATCATCAATATCATTATTATTCTAAATGTTTTCTAAATGCTCCCCCTCAACATCAGCATTCAATCTTTCATTCTCCCCCTCGAGAGAATGTGCTCCCTCCTCTAGAGTATTCGAATCCAAGTGCTCCCCCTCCACTGGATTGTTTTGCATACTTTCTCTTTTCTCTGGATAAGTTGATGTTGAATCATTAGTAAGCTTCGTTAGTTCGGAGAGATGATTATCATTTGCATTTATTTCAGCATCAACAGCATTATCTGAAATTCCAAAAATTAAATCATAGTCAACATCTAAGGTTTGTGAGGATTCAAATTCATCTTGTATATTTTTCAGAATTGGGTGATTTTCAAACTGTGATGTAGTTTGTTTAATGTAGTAATCATCAAATGTAAGATTAAAAGTTTCTTCAACTTTTCGAGTTCTTTTGTTTAACACACGATATGCGACTGAATTATGTGAATATCCCAAGAAAATCCCTTCATCTGCATTAGCTTGAAGTTTCGTAAGATTATCCTTGAGATTCATAATGAAGCACCTGCATTCGAAAACATGGAATAAATTGGCGTTAGGTTTTCGATTGTTGAGAATTTCATATAGAGTAATGTTAAAACGACGATGAATGAAAGATCTGTTTTGAGTAAAACATGCGGTGGATACAGCTTCAGCCCAAGGGTATTATGGAAGATTCGCATATGCCAGCATAGTCCTTGCTGCTTCATATAGTGACATATTTCTTCGTTCAACAACACCATTTTGTTGTGGTGTGTATGGAGATGAAAAGTTATGTGAAATCCCTTTGCCCACCAAAAATGAATCAAGAACATTGTTCTTAAACTCAGTTCCATGATCACTCTTTATTTTTCAAACAATCTTCTTCAATGGTGTATCCACCTTTTTGATAAAGTCAAACATGATTTGTGCAACTTCGGATTTAAGCCTAAGAAAATAAACCCACGTAAATCTGGAAAAGTCATCAACAATAACTAAAATGTACCTTTTCTTGTTGATAGTTGAAATTGTCGAAGGATCACACAAATCAATATGTAATAGCTCCAAAGGTGCGACAATTTTCGAATCTATCGTAATTGGATGACCTTGTTTATGTTGTTTTCCAACTTCACAGGCATCACATAAAGAATCATTTTCAAATTTAAGTACAGGTAAACCTCTTACCAGATCTTGTACCACAAGTTTATTGATGTTTCGAAAATTGAGATGAGAAAGTCTTCGATGCCAAAGCCAACTTAAGTCTGAGGTTGCTTTTGAAAGAAGACATATAGCAGGTTTCCCTACTATCGGATTGATGTCCAAAGTGAACATGTCACCTTTCCTTTTGGATTTTAGTAACACTCTTTTAGTGTTCACATTCGAAATAACACTTCCTTCTTCATTAAAAAGAACTTGATTGCCAGTGCCCACAACAAGTTGGGAAACACTTATCAAGTTATGTTGAAGAGCTTCGACATACGCAACATGATTCACTGTAAAATTTCCGTTCGTGATCTTCCAATATCCTTTGACTTGACATTTTTGATTGTTCCCAAACTTTAAAACTCCAGCATTTTTTAGGCTTCTAAAATCACGTAAATTCTCCTTCTTCCCAGTCAGGTGACGAGAGCAACCACTATCAATGTACCATTCATTATCATATTGCTCGTCACATAGTACCTACAATCAGTGGAAAATTTTAGGTACCCAAGGCTTTTTGGGTCCTTGGAAATTAGATTTCAATTTCGAATATAATGAAGAAGTTTTAACCCAATCACAAACTTTTGTTTTCAGACTATCAATTAAGTTCATATCTTCATTTAAAGGAACTGAAACATAAGATTTTGATGGTTTCGAATTTTCACTGACATTACCCTTCGAATTTTGAGTTTGTGAATGAACATTCTTTTCTTTTATTATTGGTTTCCAAGCTTTGACTGATATATTCGAATCCTTAGAAGATGAACTGCCATTTGATGAAGTATTCACATACTTCTCATATGCTTCATGAATTTTCTCCTTTGAAAATGTATTCGACTGATACATCTTTCCTTTGCCTTCAAGCCAATGATCAATATTCTTCCTTGATGTCATTCCTTTTTCACATGAAATTTTCATAGTTTCTTTCTTCGTTTGATTAGGAAAATTTTGTTTTTAAGGAACAAAATCAACTTTTGGATTTTTTAGAAAAGAATGAGCATATGAAGTATCAACTCTTGATTTAAAATGTTGACGTTGAAAGAATTTTTGATTTGGAATTGATTTATCTGAAAATTTTCTTGAAATATTTGTTTCTGAAACTTTCAAAAACCTTGGTTGTTTATTCACTTCAGACCTTGAATAATTTGATTGTGATGAATGTTGAGTTTTTGTTGAAAAAAGAGGAGTTTTTAGCTTTGAAAACACTTTTGGACGATTGTGATTCAGACATATTTTGAGACTCAATATTCTGCCAAAATATTTTCTTCCTAGCTTGTCTTTTTGAAATGTTGTTTTCCTTCGAAAATTTGTCAATTTGATCTTTGAATTCCTTGGAGTTTAGTTTGACAACTTTTTCATTTCCCTTTACAACTTGTTTTGAAGTCTCTTTTTCAATTTTTGATTTTTCAACCCATTTTCTTTGTGGTTTTTGACGTTGAAACATGTATGAATTTTTTGTTAAGTTGTTTTCAACTGTGCTTTGATTTGCGAAAAAACCTTCATTAGTTGTTTTTGAATTATCATCCTCAACTAACTTCTTCAATTCTGGTTTGATATTCTCAACATTTCCAGTAGTTACGAAAACTTGATTTGGAAAAATGACATCATCTGTACACATGAAATTTGGATAAACCACAGTATTCGTTTCAAGGTAATGTTCACCTTTTTCAGTCATTACTTTTTCGAACTTTTGTGTATTATCATACACTTGATCAACCACTATTCGTGGAGTTTCTTCTTCCTTTGAAGATTTCTTTCCCTTCGAAATTTTCTCTTCATCTGCATCATCGCTATCATCAGTTTGACTGTCTTTGACATCCACGAAGTTCATATCACAAACTTTCGAATTTGAAGGTATATCAGTTTCTTTTTCCACCATCAAATCCTTAATTTTTTCTTTCCCTTTAACTGTTGATACAACATTTACAATAGACAACTGGGAACAATCAACATCCTCAAGTTCACTAATTTCACTAATATTGTCAGAATTATTTTCAATATCAGCAAAATTAGATTGAGAATCAGATGTTGAATTCTCAGTCTTTTTCAAAATTTGAATTTGTTCAGATTTAGTCAAAGTATCATTCACTACGTTAACTAATTCATTCGCATCAAGATATTCATCAATTTTGACAATTCCATATTTATATCTATCATCAGGAACTTTGTCAAAATCAGCTATCATTAACTCACAATCATACGAAATATTATCTACCTTAGCTCTTTCGTATGCTAGAAAAGGTAGTAATTTTCTAAGTTGCTCTTTACTTATTTCACATGAATGATGTAAATCAGTTAATTTTCCATAAAGTCTTTTAGCAGAATTACAATAAATGTTTCTTTGTGCTAGCAAAAGTTTGACTTCACTTGATAAAGTATCCCTATCACACATAATATTTGTTATTTGTAATTCTGAACAATCTATTTTACTTATTTTCATGTCTAACCGCTTTTTGGTCTCTAACAACTCCATTGACAATTTTTTGGCCTCATTGCTAGCAGATACAACAATTGAATCAAAATAAGTAACCGTCTCATCAAAAGATATTAGTTTAGAATCATAAGCATGTGTAGGAATATTAAAAGATTCGAGAATTTTACGTACCTTTGTTGTCATTGGAGAATTGTCGGTTGTCTTGGATACGAAGTATCGTACTTTCACTTCGAATTCCTCGTCATTTGAGTCTTCCACTATTTTCGCATACATTGCTCCATGTGTTGGATTCCTCATTTCTTCGTCGTCTGATCCAGATGACCAGATTTGATACGTTCCATCTTCATCCTCGTGTTCACCTTTTGCAACCAATGACAAGTTTTTGGCTTTTGCACGAACCTCTTCAAGCTTCTCTGCATAAGACGCCTTATCTTTAACTTTATTCTTTCGCTCATCCTTCTTCCTAAGCATACAATCATTTGCAAGATGATTGGCTCCATTGCAATAATGACAATCAACACCAGCATCACCTTTCAGCTTTTTCTCACTCTTTCCTTCAGACATTTTCGAATATTTCTTCTCAACCTTCTTTTTCTCCTCAACAACAGTTTTACTCATAGCACTTCCTTTTACCTCAGCAAGCTTAGCCTTCGGATTGAACGACTTTTTGAAAAACTTTTTGACATGATTATTCGAGTTAAATGTTATTGCCTCATCATCAGAATTCATTATGAATGCCTCTTCTTCCTCAGAATCACCATTTTCAGCTTCATTCTTATATATTTTTGACACAAGTGCCAATGGACCTCCCAAATTCAGCTTCGTTTCCTCAGCAATTTCATTTACCTCAGTTTCATGTGTCTTCAACTGATTGTACAAATCTGTGACATCCCCAAAATCTCGGCCAGAAAAGACCGATTTTCATTTATGCTTTTAAAATAATTTCAGAGTAAATCCTTTTGATTTGAAAGAGTTGCGGAATTTGTTCCCAAAAACAAAACATGATAAAACAATGTTTACCAAATCATTTCATAAAAGAAATGTATTTTCATTATATAATCAAAACTCGGGGTGTCATGTTTCGATACAGACCAATAAGCATAAACGATAACATTGCAAGTCATTCAACAAATATATACATATACAGACTTGTAAACAAAACAACTTGATGGTTCATCCATCTTATGCCCTCGCGCCACTTCCTGTAATACAAATAAAACTAAGTGGGTCAGGCTTGGGAGCCTGGTGAGCATATAGGGTTTTCAACCCACAATAAATAATTAAATTCAATTTCCACCAACCAACGATAACCCAATTACCCATTCCCGTTATTCTCACTTTATGTCCCTAAAATAACTAACACAAGGGACCTAGTCTAAGAATATTTCATCGGGGCGACAACACATGCTTCGGGGGTTCCTCAGCAATATAAGTCAAATAAGGCAACCATGAGGGGGATGGAGTACAGCGAACAAACACCCAAGTTCATTAACACCTACAGGTGGCGAACCTGCAAATGTTTCCAAAAGACTATCTAGAAAAGTTCGTGGTCGTCATCTAAACTCCGCTAGATGACTAAATCAAACAACAACGAGGCCTCTCATCTGTTTATTACACACCAACTATCTACCCATGTTCTACCCAACATATTAGTAGATAAAAATTATACATTTTTATACATAGTTAAAAACTTGTATAGCATGCTTTAATCAATACATATTCCACATAACAGATGAGGCACACACACATAACACGTATTTCATAGAAGACAAATCAGATCCATGAGATAGAAGGGAGTGAATACACATTCACACACATAACCACAAAATTATACACATAATACGTATTCCGTATAAAATACTTCATAATTATGCGTTAGAAGAAAGCAACTACACACTCACACGTATAAACAGCAATATACTTAATACACTCAAACCATACTTGTATTATTATCGTGTTTGTGAAAGGTAGTATACACTCACTTGATCAGAAGATGATCAGACAGCACTACGGCTTGTAGAAGTAGTAATCCTCAGCAGATCTGGAAGATCTCTACAAAAATCAAACTTCTTGCGGGCAGAGCTTCGGCTCGGGAATCGCACTTCTCGGGATCTTCGGGATCTCGGGACTTGCTTCGGGGCTCGAGAATATTACCGGCGCTTCAGGATACTTCTGGCACGCAAATCGAGGTAAAACGAGAGAGAGAAGAGAGAAAAATAGCAAAGGAGTCGGCTGCCTTCGGATCCTATTTATAGAGGCTGGAACCTCGGAGTACGCGGGACGTACGCCTCGGATCGTCATGGCTTACGTATCCGAAATACTCGAGTGCGAATGTCGACATACCTCAGTGTACGCGGGGCGTACTTCGGATGAGTCCGATGACTCGTCTTCGGATAATACCGGGATTTAATAATTAAATTAAATTATTAATTATTTAATAAACTTCGAGAATTCATATCTTCTTCATACGAACTCCGTTTTCGACGGTCTTTATATCCATGCGAAGGTGAGACTACGCTCTACAACTTTCGTTTAGACTCCGTCGGCTAATTTTAACTTTATTTTTATTATTTATTTTTAATAGGCCGGGACAGAAAAACTTCGTTATAAATTCATAACTTCTTCGTTTGACGTCCGTTCTCACCTAACTTTTCATCGCTTCGATACCAACAACGAGATCTTCGACTCTCGTTTAGATTGCTTCGGCTAAAAATCGTTCGATCTCAAATCGAGTACTTCAGGCTGCATATCGCTAAGCCGAAACTTCGATAAATCATAACTTCCTCATACGAAGTCAGATTTGGGCGTTCTATATATTCCGAAACCTCGTTTCAACTACTACAACATTAACCAAAGATATCAAGGTTATTTTACACTTAAATTTTGACGCTTACTTTTATTCTTAATTAATCAAACCACATAATTAAGCAATTAAGCACAAATCACATAATACTTAAATAATACAATCTTATTATTTCAAAACGGGTTACAACGGTTAACCTAGACTATTACATTGCTAAAAATGGCAAGCCCGGAAACACAGGCGTTACAATTCTCTCCACCTTAGAATGATTCCGTCCCCGAAATCACACATCAACAAACAAATGCGGATAGTGACTCAACATGTCACTCTCCGTCTCCTAGGTGAGATTCGGCCCATTCGTGTGTTTCCATCAGACAAGCACTAACCCAACCATTTTGCGTCGCAACTTCTAAGTCTTTCAGTCAACAATTGCCTATGGTTCTTCAATCAACCTTTTGTTCTCATCAATTCTCAATTCAGAAATGAGAATTATGTCAGGAACTACTCCCGTGAACTTCCTCAAATAACACACATGAAAAGTGTTGTGAATTCCATTCAGTTCTTCGGGTAATTCGAGCTTGTAAGCTTGGTTCCCAACCCTCTGAAGAACTTTAAACGGTCCAATAAACCTTGGACTCAATTTTCCCCTTTTACCAAATCTTATAAGTCCCTTCCACGGAGAGACTTTAAGCAAAACCGAATCTCCAACCTCAAAAGTCATCGGTCTTCACTTTTTGTCAACATAGCTCTTTTGACGATCCTGAGTTGCTAACATTCTTTCCCTAATTATTTTCAACTTTTCAGTAGTTTGATGAACCATCTCCGGTCCCATAAACGGCTTTTCCCCAACCTCAAGCCAACAAGACGGCGTACGACATTTCTGTCCATACAAAGCTTGATAAGGTGCCATCTTAATGCTCGAGTGAAAACTATTATTATAGGAAAATTCTGTCAATGGTAAATGTTCATCCCAATTACCTAGGAATTCCAAGGTACATGCTCTTAGCATATCTTCAAGTGTTTGTACCGTTCTTTCACTCTGACCATCAGTCTGTGGATGGTAAGCTGTACTTAAACATAACTTGGTACCCATTTCCTCTTGTAGACTTTTCCAAAACCTCGAGGTGAAACGGCTATCACGATCTGATACAATCATTAACGGAACACCGTGAAGCCTCACAATTTCCCTCACGTAAGAATTCACAAGCTTTTCCATAGACCATTTCTCCTTGGCTGCTATGAAATGCGCACTCTTAGTGAATCGATCAACGACCACCCAAATCATGTCGTCACCATTCTTTGTTCTGGGCAGTTTAGTGACAAAATCCATAGCAATGTCTTCCCACTTACCCATAGGCACAGGCAATGCTTCTAAACTCCCGTACGGTTTCTGATGTTGTGTCTTTACTCTCGCACAAGTCACACACTCAGCTACATACTTTGCAACATCAAGCTTCATCGTTGGCCACCAGTAGTAGGGTTTCAGGTCCCTATACATCTTAGTGCTATCGGGATGAATCGAGTACATGGTTTTGTGAGCTTCTTCCATAAGAAGATCTCTGATTCCTCCTGTCTTAGGTATCCAAATCCGATCTTGGAACACCTTCAGTCCATGACTGTTTACACCGAACACTAACGTTTTGCCCAAACGTTCCTCCTTTCAGTCATTCTTTTCAGAAGCTTTCTCTTGACCTTTCTTTATACTTTCCACAATGGTCGAGACAACTTCAATTCTCAGCGCTCTTGGCCTTTTCCTTTCAAGATTGACTTTCCGACTGAGAGCATCAGCAACAACATTAGCTTTACCGGGATGGTAAAGTATCTCATAGTCGTAGTCCTTGAGTAACTCTAGCCAGCGTCGTTGTCTCATATTCAATTCTTTCTGATTAAAAAGATATTGGAGACTCTTATGATCAGTGAAAAGTTTGCACTTCGTGCCATAGAGGTAATGCCTCCATATTTTAAGAGCAAAAACTACCGCTGCCAACTCCAAATCATGAGTCGGGTAATTCTTTTCATGCTCCTTCAGCTGTCGAGATGCATATGCTTTCACATTTTCTCTTTGGGTCAAAACACAACCCAATCCAACCCCAGACGCATCGCTATAAACAGCGAAGTCTTCAACTCCATCGGGTAGAGAAAGTATTGGTGCCTCACATAGTTTCTTCTTTAGCTTCTCGAATGCTTCTTTATGCTTATCATTCCAAGCATAGGTAGCTCCTTTGTGGGTCAAAGCTGTTAATGGAGTAGCAATCGAAGAAAAGCCTTGGATAAACCTTCGGTAATATTCGGCTAATCCTAAAAAGCTTCGGATCTCCGTGGGACTTTTCGGTTGTTCCCACTTCATTACAGCTTCAATCTTTGCTGGATCAACCATTATCCCTTCTTGGTTGACCACGTGACCCAAGAATTGGACTTCACGAATCCAAAAATCACATTTAGAGAACTTATCATACAGCTTCTCCTTTTTCAAGACTTCTAACACTTCTCGCAAGCGTCTGCCATGCTCCTCCTAGCTTTTCGAGTAAATCAGAATGTCATCTATGAACACTATCACAGATTTATCAAGGAACAGATTACAAACCCTATTCATCAAATCCATGAATGCTGTCGGAGCATTGGTTAGTCCAAACGACATAACCAAGAACTCGTAGTGTCCATATCTAGTTCTGAATGCAGTCTTCTCGATATCTTGCTCTCTTACTTTTAGTTGATGATATCCTGACCTAAGATCGATCTTCGAGAAATAGCTCGAACCTTGGAATTGATCAAATAGGTCATCAATCCTTGGAAACGGATATCTATTCTTTATTGTTGCCTTGTTCAGCTCTCTGTAATCGATGCACATTCTCATACTTCCATCTTTCTTCTTCACAAATAACACCGGAGCTCCCCAGGGCGATGAACTAGGTCTAATGAAACCTTTGTCCAATAATTCCTGAAGTTGCATCATCGGCTCCTTCATCTCCGTCGGTGCTAATCGATAAGGTGCTTTTGCTATTGCCGTGGTCCCTGGTAACAAGTCTATTCTGAACTCCACTTGTCTATCAGGTGGTAATCCAGGAAGATCTTCAGGAAATACTTCCGGATAATCACACACCACTGGAATACTCTGCATCACCTTCTTTTCCTTCTTAGCATCGATCACGAATGCTAAATATGATGTACATCCCTTGGTCAAACACTTCTTGGCTTTCATTAGGGAAATGATTCCAGAATTTACTTGCCATTTGTCCCCGTACACCATAAATGAATCTTTCCCAGGCGGATTTACTTTAACTATCTTCTTCTTGCATAAAATTTCGGCATCATTGGCGCTAAGCCAATCCATTCCCAACACGATGTCGAAACCATTAAGTTCGATAGGCAATAATTCCTCGTGAAACTTATTCCCATTAAGGACGATTAAGATGTTTTTCATACGATGGCTAACAGGTACAAACTTGCCACTAGCAACTTCGACTAATAAAGCATTATTTAGTCTATCAACAGGCAAAGCTAGCTTTCTACCAAACTCATGCGAAATAAAGGAGTAGTTGGCTCCAGAATCAAACAAAATTTGAGCAGGTAATTCGTTTACGAGAAAGGTACCTGAAGCGACATCAACTTCATCTTTCGCAGCCTCGAGTGTCATCTGGAAGGCTCTCGCCTTCGGCTTTGGTGGAATGTTGGGCCTAGCTGCCTCCTTCTTCTTCGGACAGTCTTTCAAAATGTTCCCCTCTTCATTACAACCAAAACACATCCTTTTGTTGTTCGGACACTCATTGGCAAAATGTCCAACCTTTCCACACTTATAGCATGTCACATCCTCGCTACATTTCCCAAAGTGCTTTTTCTTACACTTATTACACCACTTTGCTTCGCCTCCTTTTCCTCCAAACTTTTTCGAATCAGATTTCGAAAATTTGCTTTTCTTACCAAAACCAGATGTTCCCTCAAACTTTCTCTTCTCACAAACCTCAACCTTGTTGGTGGTTCTCCCCTTGATCATGTTCTCAACAGACTTGGCAGCCCAGATAGCTGCATCTAGAGTATGTGCCTGACGTACTGGCACCTCCTACTCCCATGGGAGTCCCTTCGCATACCGGTCCACCTTTGTCAACTCATCTGGGACGATACGCAAGGTAAACTCCATCTTATCGGTGAAGTTATTGGTGTATTCATCAACTGACATGCTGCCTTTCGTCAATGCCAAAAACTTATTCTCCAACTCCAACAAATTTTGAGCCGAGCAAAACTTGCGCTTGAATTGCACCAAGAACTCTACCCATGTCAATTGCAGTGGCTCATTAGGGCTTAAAGTCTTCCCTAGAGTGTTCCACCAACAAACGGCTCCACCTCGGAATTGACGCACTGCATAGATTGTCTGCAACTTGCCTCTGCAGCCACAAGTCATGAAGGCTAACTCCATTTCGGAGATCCAATCCATAACTCCAATCGGATCCTCCTTTCCATTCAAGGTAGATGGTTTGCAAGTTAGAAAGTCCTTGTACTTGCATCCCATTCCATCATTCCTTCCATCATGGTCTTGCCTAACTATCGGTGGGTTGGCTTGACCAACAGACCCACTGAAGTTTCCACCTTCTGAGTGCCCTTCATTTAGTTCGGGCTCTTCCACACGAATTGACAGTTCTTCACGATTCTATTGAAGCAACCGCCTAGTTTCATCCATCTGACGATCCAACATCGACTGAATCATCATTTGCACACCAGCCATGGTTATTGGCTCAGGTGCTGCTGCTACGACAGGTATTTGTTCAATCACGGGTGGTTGATTCCTGTTTTCATCAGCATTTCCAACTCCACTTCTTGTTCTCACCATTTTTGATCTATTCACCGAATAAGGTGAAATTAGATCCTCATTCACGATAGATATTAAAATCATACTTATCACTCCGAAACGTTTACATGCTAGTTCTAATATCGTAGACATACGCTTAGAATCCTACACACATAAAGTTTCTAGATCCGGTCGGCAACAGACCATAGATCCGAACAATAATATCATATATGGCAACATATAACATTTAGCACATAAAGCATTTTAGGCAAATTTCCTAAAATAAACTAGTGCTCGTGTCTAAAATATCACAGACACACATCTCAAAATTTCACTTAGCATTCTAAGTTTAAGTCTAGAAATCCTACAAATTCCTAGTTCGCTTAAACTAATGCTCTGATACCAACTGTGACATCCCCAAAATCTCGGCCAGAAAAGACCGATTTTCATTTATGCTTTTAAAATAATTTCAGAGTAAATCCTTTTGATTTGAAAGAGTTGCGGAATTTGTTCCCAAAAACAAAACATGATAAAACAATGTTTACCAAAGCATTTCATAAAAGAAATGTATTTTCATTATATAATCAAAACTCGGGGTGTCATGTTCCGATACAGACCAATAAGCATAAACGATAACATTGCAAGTCATTCAACAAATATATACATATACAGACTTGTAAACAAAACAACTTGATGGTTCATCCATCTTATGCCCTCGCGCCACTTCCTGTAATACAAATAAAACTAAGTGGGTCAGGCTTGGGAGCCTGGTGAGCATATAGGGTTTTCAACCCACAATAAATAATTAAATTCAATTTCCACCAACCAACGATAACCCAATTACCCATTCCCGTTATTCTCACTTTATGTCCCTAAAATAACTAACACAAGGGACCTAGTCTAAGAATATTTCATCGGGGCGACAACACATGCTTCGGGGGTTCCTCAGCAATATAAGTCAAATAAGGCAACCATGAGGGGGATGGAGTACAGCGAACAAACACCCAAGTTCATTAACACCTACAGGTGGCGAACCTGCTAATGTTTCCACAAGACTATCTAGAAAAGTTCGTGGTCGTCATCTAAACTCCGCTAGATGACTAAATCAAACAACAACGAGGCCTTTCATCTGTTTATTACACACCAACTATCTACCCATGTTCTACCCAACATATTAGTAGATAAAAATTATACATTTTTATACATAGTTTAAAACTTGTATAGCATGCTTTAATCAATACATATTCCACATAACAGATGAGGCACACACACATAACACGTATTTCATAGAAGACAAATCAGATCCATGAGATAGAAGGGAGTGAATACACATTCACACACATAACCACAAAATTATACACATAATACGTATTCCGTATAAAATACTTCATAATTATGCGTTAGAAGAAAGCAACTACACACTCACACGTATAAACAGCAATATACTTAATACACTGAAACCATACTTGTATTATTATCGTGTTTGTGAAAGGTAGTATACACTCACTTGATCAGAAGATGATCAGACAGCACTACGGCTTGTAGAAGTATTAATCCTCAGCAGATCTGGAAGATCTCTACAAAAATCGAACTTCTCGCGGGCAGAGCTTCGGCTCGGGAATCGCACTTCTCGGGATCTTCGGGATCTCGGGACTTGCTTCGGGGCTCGAGAATATTACTGGGGCTTCGGGGTACTTCTGGCACGCAAATCGAGGTAAAACGGGAGAGAGAAGAGAGAAAAATAGCAAAGGAGTCGGCTGCCTTCGAATCCTATTTATAGAGGCTGGAACCTCGGAGTACGCGGGACGTACGCCTCCGATCGTCATGGCTTACGTATCTGAAATACTCGAGTGCGAATGTCGACATACCTCAGTGTACGCGAGGCGTAGGCTAGTTCGCGGGGCGTACTTCGGATGAGTCCGATGACTCGTCTTCGGATAATACCGGGATTTAATAATTAAATTAAATTATTAATTATTTAATAAACTTCGAAAATTCATATCTTCTTCATACGAACTCCGTTTTCGACGGTCTTTATATCCACGCGAAGGTGAGACTACGCTCTACAACTTTCGTTTAGACTCTGTCGGCTAATTTTAACTTTATTTTTATTATTTATTTTTAATAGGCCGGGACAGAAAAACTTCGTTATAAATTCATAACTTCTTCGTTTGACGTTCGTTCTCGCCTAACTTTTCATCGCTTCGATACCAACAACGAGATCTTCGACTCTCGTTTAGATTGCTTCGGCTAAAAACCGCTCGATCTCAAATCGAGTATTTCAGGCTGCATACCGCTAAGCCGAAACTTCGATAAATCATAACTTCCTCATACGAAGTCAGATTTGGGCGTTCTATATATATTCGGAAACCTCGTTTCAACTACTACAACATTAACCAAAGATATCAAGTTTATTTTACACTTAAATTTTGACGCTTACTTTTATTCTTAATTAATCAAACCACATAATTAAGCAATTAAGCACAAATCACATAATACTTAAATAATACAATCTTATTATTTCAAAACGGGTTACAACGGTTAACCTAGACTATTACATTGCTAAAAATGGCAAGCCCGGAAACACAGGCATTACAAAATCATTGAGAGTTGATGTATCAAAACTTTGCTGATTCTTCACCATCATACTTACGCTTCTCCATTCTTTTCAAAGACCCATCACAAAGATGAGATTGAATTCCATTGAAGTTCTGGTAATTACATAGCGATTACAACGATAGATTAACTCGTTCGGTCGATCATAGTAGACTTCAATTGTTTCACCTTGTTTTTGTCTGAAATCTTTCAGCTCAACCAAACACTGTTTGACTGAATTGATTTTAGTCTTCTCACTTCCTTGAAACTTGTCTTTCAGATTGTTCCAGATCTCCTTTGCAGTTGTACAACTCCTTACATAATTGTACACAACTGGAGGTAAAGTTCCTCGCAATTCTCTCATACACCTCTTCTCCGGTTTCTTCAGTCGATCAGTTTGATTATCAACACCAGAATTTGTAGAAGATGATCCAATTGCTTGAACATTTGCTAGAGCATTGACATTTCTAGAGATATATGTCCATAATTCTTCATCAAGACCATTAAGATAATACTGCACACGATCAGCCCACTGATCATAATATTCAGGGATTAGCATTGGAATTTTGGTTGATGATCCTAACAAATGAGAAAATGAGGTCATGGAATTGAGATTGAAATTCGCCATTGTTGTACAAAAGATGATTGCGAAAAAAATTTAAGGAGATTTTGATATTTGAAAAGAAACTAGTTGAATCAAATCGGAATTGTAAGAAGCACACTTGATTCAACAATTCAAATGCATAATCAAATCATGAACTAAAATCTGGACAAATTTTTCACAATCAAAAAGTACGGAAACTTTTGAACCAAAAATTCGATTCAAAAACTTATTGAATGAATGAAAATCAGATCACAGACGTGATTCCTGCTCTGATACCAATTGATCAAGTGTTGAATCGAGAATAAAACTAATCAGAGTATGAAATCAATTAAGAATGCGAGATTGAACACCAGATGTAAATATGATATTTTTTCAGCTCTATTACGCTTTCGAATGTTTACAGAGTACAATGACAGATCTATAAAAACTCTCTTACTCTTACTCTAGTAACTATCCCTATTTATAGGGAGCAGAAAGTGTACAAAAAATATACTAAGGTATAAACACTAACGCGTCGAATAAAAGCACCTTAGTAAAATAGATTACAAAATATTCGAAGAGGCAAAATATAATTCGACTAATTACAACAATTCGACCCTTACAAAGACCATGGGGGGAGACCATGGCACTTGGATGTCAGACCATGTGGGGTAGCCCATGGCTTTCTAGGTAAAGACCATGGGGGAGCCCATGACACATAGGTGCAAGACCATGTGGGGGAGCCCATGGCATCCTAGAGTAAGACCTTGGGAAGAGACCACGGCATCCTTATATGTTTATATGCATGGCTTCTATGATTGACATGGATTATATGATTATGTGGGGTATGCTCTGGGGAACTCACCAAGCATTAGCTTATAGTTTGTTGGTTGTTTCAGGTACTTCAGGATCTAAGGGCAAGGGCCCGACATGCACTCTCTGGCGTTTTGTTTGGGGATACTCTAATTTTATGAATAATATATCTGATGTTTTGGATTTGAAAATAATTGTGATTGGAATTTGATAACTTATGAAAACGAAATTTGTTATTTAAAAATGAAAATTTCTATTGAAAATTTGGGCTGTTACAGATGTAAGCAAGCTATTTTGGAAGGAAATTATTAGTTTAAAATTTTCATATACTCTTAACACCTTTTCAATATGCTCAAGCTTTCCGATATAAACTTGTGTATATTCATCATCACCATCTTCATATAGCCACTCTTTAGTTTTTTGCAGACTTTTAGAGATGATCTCTACCTCTGAATCTGTTGTAATGTTCCGATAGGAACTAAAAAGCTAAAGTATAAATATTCTATCAGATTGTAAGCAATATATATATAATCAAAATTTAAACATCACAAATAACTTTAATGAATTACTAAATCAAGTGTAAAAATTTACCTTGCTACGAGTGTCATAGATAAAAGACTTAAGTGTGTTTCTTTTCTTTTGTTTTCTCCACCATAATGTCTTGCTCTACAAAGATCTGTGCTCGTTTTTTAGTTTTGTGTATCTCATTTATTGTTGTTAGGATATGATAATTCTCAGAAACTTCAATCTTTTGCTCCCTGGCCCTCCTTCTTCTTGCTTCTACAGCCTGCATGGTGAAACAATGTTTTGCCACGGTTTACCTAGCTTATCCATAAAGTTTCACAAAAATAACTACACTTTTGTTTAGAAATTTAGATTATATGATGTGAATTAAAGAAGCTAGAATGAGTAGCAGGTTCAAGACCAACGTCATCATTCTTCATAAGATGGTTGGCCATCATCAACAACCAGTCCAGATAAGAGTAATCAACTGAATGGTGTGTAACTTCTAAAAACTGAAGCAACAAACACAGGAGAGAACTATATCATAATATGTTAAATATTTGTGCAAATTGGGAAACAAGCAATACTTGTTGATCCAGTTTCTATTTGTGCAAATTGGGAAAAAAACAAGCAATACTTATAGAAATTACCTTCACATCTTGTGTCCACAAGCTGAAAATCAGAATGATTGGGTTGTTACTTCGTGTTTTCCCAGCCTCCACGTCCCCAAAATTACTATTAACATCATTAACGACAATCGAAGATGGTGAGGAACAAGAGTGCCGAAGATGGGAGGTCAGGGGTGTCCTATAATGTGGAGTAGATGTGTGGTTTCTATGAAGCGAGTTAAACTATTAGGGCATAGTGTTTGAGAGCAGTCGTCGACTCCAGCAATAAAAAATGATTTCAGATTTTAAACTTACCTTTGTGTGAGACAGTCAAAGACAGGAAAGTTGAAGATGGTGACGAACGGAGCGTCGGAGGTGGTGGAAGGTCTTTGGGATCGACGTCGGAGGCGTGCACCAGAAGATAGGGGTTCTCGTTGTCAACTTCAGCCATAAGAAAAAAAGGATTTCATAATGTAAAATGGGGGTCTTGTGGGGGGAGATTAAAAATTTTCGTGAGGTATATTGGAAGGAGATTGGAATTTGTCATGGGGATCCACACAAAAACTGATGATGGACAAAAAAGAATGTTGTCGATAGGATTCGAACTCACACCACCAACAGAATAGACCAAAGGAGTTACAAATAGGCTGGGAATGCCACATCCATGTCTGTTTGGTCTCTTATTAAATCTATACACTTCTTTATTATTATATGTGAATTTACGACATGACACGAATTTTTCTTACCTACGGATTACGACCACCTAATCCGTAGGTAATTACGTACAGATTAGCTCCGGAATATCCATTTCGTTAAAATTTTGTAGCTAATTAGTTACGGATTTTTTTTATTTTCGATTTTTCAGGCACCAAATGTCGTTTTGTACGCTTCGTTTTTTTTCACACCTCTATTATACATGATAAACTATATTTTCACCAGTTTAGAGTTATTAATATCGTTCATAAAGTCGTGTGCACCTTCGGGATCCATTACTCGTTTAATGGTTTAACAATATAATGTTTATTAATACATTCACATACAAATACTCACAAACACGTATACATACACATATACACGTACACATGTACCACAACTCATTCATGTATATAAATATACATATACAAACAAAAACCCATCAAAAGTTGGTGAAAAGTATAGGCGTTACAATGTTAAACCGTGAAACGAGTACTTGATCCCGAAGGTGCACACGACTTGATGAACGATATTAATAATTATAAGTTGGTGAAAATATAGATAATCATATATAATAGAGGTGTGAAAAAAAAAAACAAAACGAAAAAACGACGTTTGGTCCCCGAAATATAGAAAATAAGAAAAATTGTAGTTAATCCATAGCTAATTAGCTACAAAATATTTTTATTTTTGATTTTTTGGGCACCAAACGTCATTTTTATGCTTCGTTTTTTGCACACATCTATTATACATAATTATCTATATTTTCATCAACTTATAACTATTAAGGCCATCTCGAATGCATTGAACTCATATGAGTTCAATGGATTGACACATATACATTCCACTCACTATATAATTTTACCCACTAAACTCTACACTCCATTAAACTCTATACAATTTAATGGATTGCCACATCATTTATCATTTTCTTTTTAGTTGTTATTATTTTTTCAAAAATTAATTAGCATGAAATTAAAAATTAAAAACTAAAATTAAAATTAACAGAACTTAAAAATTAAAAATTACAAATTTGAAATAAAAAATAATTTTAATATATATATATATATATATTTGTGTGTGTTTGTATGTCTGTATGTGTGTGTGAGTGTGTGTGTGTGTGGAGAGTGAGAGTATAGAGTTCAATGGGGATTGATGTAGCACCTGATTCCTGGTATGTATTCGTGGTTATTAAATCTCTTTATTTTGCATATTTAGCCTGGGACTCGGCGAGTTGAGGGACCGACTCGCCGAGTAGAAGCGGGACTAGACGCGGGATTTACTCGGTCTACTCGACGAGTAGGTCCGATGGACTCGGCGAGTAGACCCTATTTGGACTTAAACCCTAACCCGGGTGTTTGCACCCTATTTAATCGATCTAACCCAGCCTCCACTTCCTTTAGCACTCCCAAAGACATGTAGAACGAAACCATAGCCTCCTTTGTGTCCTTATGGGTGATTGTAAGCATTTGAAGGTGTGTTGGGGCTTGGGAGAAGAAGTAGAAGATTGAAGAGTGCAAGAAGGGAAGGAGATCCGCAATCTACTCTGTGAAAGGCCTCCATTCAGGTAGGAAAGACCCTAACTTGATCTTTAGCTCGTAGTCCTCTTTTTGTCCCTAAGAAAAGAGGTTTTAAGCCCTAAAAACCTAAATATCTATGTGTTTATGGCTAATGTTCTGCAAGAACTTCGGATGTGGACCTTTTGGACTTCATAGTAGTATAAAGTCTCTGTGGTTGAGGTAGTGGAAGTCCCCAATGAGCATAGGACCTCTTGTATAGCTTGGAAGTGCATGTTTGAGCTCATAGGGCCATGCATGCACGTAAAGTTTACAACTTTACGTGGTAAATGAACCCTAGGACCATGGATCTGGGGTCTAGAAGTGTTGCATGTTCTAGATCTGGCCTATTCAGGAAGTGGGTCGAAGGACTCGGCGAGTCCCAAGGTGGAACTCGGCGAGTTCTATGAAGATGGTCGTCGACTCGGCGAGTTGGATGAACAAACTCGGCAAGTCCTATGAAGATTGCCTGGAACTCGCCGAGTAGTTCTTCAAACTCGGCGAGTAATATGAACATCCACAAAACACGAGGGGTTTAAGCGTCAAAGGCTCAACCTTCGTACCAGTTGACGGAATTAACCGTATAACGTAGTCCCGAAACCCCCAAACCCTCGAATGGGGTGTTTTGGTGTGGATTGGAAGCAAGCAGAGGACCTGCTCGAGGAACTCGGCGAGTTGCTCGCAGACTCGGCGAGTTGGTACTCGAGTCGGCCCCAAAGTCCCGGATAGTGAGTCAGGGGTGACTCAGTGAGTGAAAGAGGGGCCTGGTGAGTGGGACCGGATCAGTGAGAGATGGACTCGGCGAGTTTCTCTCTGGACTCGGCGAGTCCAGTCAACTGGAAGTTGACTTTGACCTGGTCTTTGACTTGGTGAGGGGTAAAAGGGTCATTTTACCCTAAGAACATCTAGTGTGTTTGACTGATCGTTTTGTGGGAATTACAGTCGAGGGACGTTAGCAGCAGCCGCAGTAGATAGCCAGTTCCCACACAGACCAGCAGCCTATTCGAGGTGAGTTACCTTCCAGTAGCGGTGGGTCTACGGCCACAATGCCGGCCCACCAGTAGGAGTTGTATGATAGATGATTGTCTTTGTGATATCATCTAGGTTTGCTACTACCTGATATGTTGTATGCTGGCATGATATGTATATGTGATAGTTGTATAGTTCGGTTGTTAGGACCGAAGAGTAGGTCGGACACCCCAGATACGTCTGACAGTATGTGATGATACGTTTTCATGCTAGCTTGTTATGTTATATGAGATAAAGGTAGTAAGAGGGGACTAGTCCCCGAGGATCGGTTGTTAGGACCGATGGGTAGTCAGCACCCCAGAATGGCTTGACATGGGTAGTCAGCACCCCAGAATGGCTTGACACGGGTAGTCAGCACCCCAGAATGGCTTGACACGGGTAGGGCGGCACCCCAGAACGGCCGTACCGGGTAGTCAGGCACCCCAGAATAGCCTGGCAGTAAGTATGTTATGTGTTTGTATGGTATGTGGTACGATGGGGGAACTCACTAAGCTTTGTGCTTACAGTTTTCAGTTTTGGTTTCAGGTACCTCCTCAGCTAGGGGAAAGGAGCCGGCGCGGTAGCAGCATGTCACACACACACACTCCGGTTTCCGTATTTACGAGATTTCCTGGGATTTATACTCTGATATTATGATGATTGTATGATTTGATTCTTATACATGGCTTACGTTCTGTTATGGTTTGACCAATCAATGTTTTTAACAATTAATGTTTCTCTAAAGTAATGTTTTTAAAATGAAATTTTTGGACGTGAAATTTGGGTCGTTACAAGTTGGTATCAGAGCCCTGGTTTGAGGGATTCGGACATGTCTTCGGGAGTGTCTGAACTCAAATCGAGGGATTAAAAGATTTTCTAAAAGAAGATGTTTTCTAAAATTTAGAAAAGAGTTTTGAGAAAGAACGAAGTGTGTGATGTGCGCGACCGGCCGAGCTCAAGTAAGTATTCCCCAAAGTACCCATACGAGTTTATGTTATGTTTATCAGCTTTTGTAGAACAACATGCTAGAATAGGACTAAGGATCTAGGAGTGATGCCTTATGTGCCTACTTTATGTGTTCTAGTTGTATGAGAACTTGCATGCTAGTTGTTGAGTAAACAGTAAGTAGGATAGCCTGCTTAGGTTATGCCTGGTAGTATGAGCTTAGCACTTTATGCTAGCTCAATTCCTGAGAGTAGATAGAGTTAATTGAGATTGTTACCCTTATCTGAATGCTGCTTGCTTCGTGCTACGTGGGACTCTGAATAATGGGAGTTAGCCATTAGGCGAATGCGTCACATCACATATGATCAGGGTTGAATAATCTTAGAGTGTCGGATTTGATCCTACTGCGCAGCTCTTGTTTGAGTCCACCGTTGTAGGGACGAGTCGGGTACTCGAAGGATTATCTGAGTCTCGTCACATGTGATGGTATTCGGGTAATGGCTAATTGGCATTACAAGGAGGCCTGCAGCAGCTGAGGACTGGTTAGAGTGGAATTAAAGATTTCCCTAGGGCAAGCCTAGGATGAGTATAGCAGTGATCAGCAGTAGTGAAAGGGATCTGGTGGAGTCGAGGCATTCCTTGAAGAAGGTACGGATAGATGTGGAAGGTAGTATGGGCCCGTACTACTGAAAGCAGAGGATCCGTACCCAAACCAAGGAAGGCCAAGATAAGACCAGGGAACTTGTAAGTAGTTGTGATCCCTCAGGGAGTATCAGTATCACTAATGATGGTTGTGATGTATTGCAGAATGGTGGTACTTCGATCGAGGCCGGTAGATGGCGGTTCAGGAGAGGGGTCAGGTTCAGGATCAGGTTCCGAGCCGATTGATGAGGGACTGTGCGAGTTCATCACGTCATAGATTACCAGAGGCATCCTTGAGTCGACCCCCATTATCTTTGGGTCGATCAAGGAAGGGATCATGGAGTTGATGGAGGATCGCCTTCGGGTATTCAGGAGTGATATGACATCTAGCCAGCCAGGATCTCGCACACTGTCCTTCAAGGACTTCAGGGGCAGTGGTGCGCCGGACTTCCATGGGGTGAAAGACCCCATTGCTGCCAGGCGATGGATTGCAGACATCGAGTCTGCCCAGTTGACTAGCTTCTGCCCCGAGGGGTCGAAGGTGAGGTACGCAGCAGGATGTTTATGGGACTGAGCCCGGGATTGGTGGGAGTCAGTGGGTGATTCGTTGGGAGCCTCAGCTATCGAGGCAATGACCTGGTCAGACTTTGTGACCAGGTTCAGGGCAGAGTTTGCGCCGGCTGTCGAGCTTCAGCAGCTGGCCAGGGAGTTTCTTGACATGAGACAGACGACGGAGACTGTGGCGGAAATCACCGCCAAGTTTCGGGAGAGGGCTTTGTTGGTGCCCCAGTATGCCGGTGACGAGGACATGAGGAGGACTCGTTACCATGATATGCTACGAGCTGACATCCGGGAGCATGTTATCTTTTCGGCTTGCCCTACCTTGGACTCTATGATTGCCAGGGCGAGGGAGAGGGAGATAGATTTGGAGCACATCCGGAAACGGAAATTGGAGGAGGGACAGGTAGGAGGGGCTTCGAGGAAAAAGCCCAAGGGAACAGATGGTAGGCCGAAAGGCCAGTTAGGACCGAGCCGCTGCAGGAAACGCGGTAGGCCGCACGAGGGGGCGTGCAGGATAGGATCATCAGGCTGCTACAAGTGCGGCAAGTCTGGGCACATCAGCAGGGATTGCACTGCTCTGGCAGCAGTTATTTAGACATCAGAGTTGCTGTGTTTTCACTGCAACCAGAGGGGCCACAAGAAGGCCAATTGCCCCCAGTTGATAGTTTCAGCGTCGGTGAAGGCGCCAGCTCCAGCGACCCTGCAGATCACGGATGGCCGGCAGGGCAAGTCAGAGGCTCCAGTGGTGAGGAGCCGAGCATTTCAGATGACTACCGACGAGGCACGTGCCGTACCCGATGTGGTGACGGGATCGTTCCATGTGAACGGCCTCCCACTTCAGGTGTTATTGGATTCGGGTGCATCCCGATCATTCGTTTCCCTTGCGCTTAGCAAGGAGTTTCATGAGCCATCAGGCGAGTTAGGTTGCTCTTTGGAGGTGGAGATTGCTGATTATCGATCGGTGCGGGCATCGATGGTATTTCGAGACTGCGTGCTGCGTTTGTTCGAGGAGCGCTACTTGGTAGATTTGGTTCCCATACCGTTGCATGGGAACAAGGTGATTATAGGCATGGATTGGCTGAGCCCTAATGGGGCTGTGATAGATTGCGTGCAGCAGCTAGTACGTGTCAGGACCCCAAGTGGGGGAGAGTTAGTGATTCATGGTGAGAGGCCCCAGTATGGACCCGCTGTATGTTCAGCAGCGAGGGCTAGGCGCTACCTTCAGCAGGGATGCGCAGGATATGTCGCGTATGTGATGGATACCCGGGAGGCGGGTAAGGCGACAGTGAGCAAGGTTCCGGTGGTCCGAGACTTTGCAGATGTTTTCCCAGAGGAGCTTCCTGGGATACCTCCGCAGCGATAGGTGGAGTTCAGGATTCACCTTGTTCCTGGTGCGGCTCCGATAGCCAAGGCACCGTATCGGTTGGCTCCTCCCGAGATGCAGGAGTTGTCTACGCAGCTGTAGGAGCTGCTAGACAAGGGATTTATTCGTCCGAGCAGTTCGCCCTGGGGAGCCCTGATTCTGTTTGTGAAGAAGAAGGACGGGTCGCATCGAATGTGTATAGATTATCGGGAGCTGAACAAGGTAACGGTGAAGAACCGTTACCCGCTTCCGAGGATTGATGACCTCTTTGACCAGCTTCAGGGAGCATCTTGGTTCTCCAAGATTGATTTGCGTTCGGGTTATCATCAGATGAGGGTCAGGGAGGAGGATATGCAGAAGACCGCGTTTCGGACACGCTATGGCCATTATGAGTTCGTGGTGATGCCGTTTGGGCTCACCAATGCTCCTGCCGCGTTCATGGACCTCATGAACCGCGTATGCAGACCGATGCTGGATCGGTCTGTGATAGTCTTTATCGATGATATCTTGGTTTATTCCAAGACTCGGGAGGAACAAGAGGAGCATCTGAGAGAGGTGTTGGAGACCCTGAGGAGGGAGAGCTTGTATGCCAAGTTCTCCAAGTGTGAGTTTTGGTTGCGTGAGGTGCAATTTCTTGGACACCTCGTCAACCAGAACGGGATTTTGGTCGATCCGGCCAAGGTCGAGGCCGTAATGAGATGGGAGGCCCCGAAGTCTCCATCTGAGATTCGGAGTTTCCTAGGATTGGCAAGCTACTATCGGAGATTTATCCAGGATTTCTCCAAGATAGCCGTACCCCTGACGCGGCTGACAAAGAAAGTCGTGGTCTTTCGGTGGGGACCCGAGCAGCAGGCTGCATTTGAGACGCTGAGACAGAGATTGTGTGAGGCGCCGATCTTAGCCCTGCCTGAGGGCGTAGAGGATTTTGTGGTTTATTGTGATGCGTCCATTTCTAGGTTGGGCGCAGTACTGATGCAGAGGGGGCATGTCATTGCCTACGCTTCGAGGCAGCTCAAGTCTCATGAGGCGAACTACCCGACGCACGATTTGGAGTTGGGGGCGGTGGTCTTTGCCCTCAAGATTTGGCGGCATTACCTCTACGGGGTTCGATGTACCATCTACACGGACCACAAGAGTTTGAGATACCTCATGGATCAGCCGAATCTGAACATGAGGCAGCGTCGATGGTTGGACGTGGTGAAGGACTATGATTGTGAGATCCTTTACCACCCGGGGAAGGCCAATGTGGTGGCCGATGCGCTTAGCCGCAAGGCAGCGCCGATCAGGGACGTTTGCATGAGGATGACCGTGGTGACTCCCCTGTTGGAGCAGATTCGGGAGGCTCAACAAGAGGCTATCAAGGAGGAGCATCGGAAGAGCGAGCGTGTGGTAGGTCAGGTTTCCTCCTTTGACTATGATAGCCGAGGATTATTGACTTTGCACCGTAGGGTATGGGTGCCGTATCACGGGGGTGTGCGCCAGACCTTGATGGAGGAGGCGCACAAGTCCCGATTCTCTATTCATCCCGAGGCGACGAAGATGTATAGGGATCTTCGTCTGGATTACCGGTGGCCCTGCATGAAGCGGGATGTGGCATGGTATGTCGAGCGGTGTTTGACCTGCAGGAAGGTCAAGGCCGAACATCAGAGGCCGCATGGCAAGATGCAGCCGTTGGATATTCCATTGTGGAAATGGGAAGATATCACGATGGATTTTATCACGAAGCTTCCCAGGACCACACGTGGAGTGGATTCGATTTGGGTCATCGTGGATAGATTGACCAAGAGTGCTCACTTCATTCCGATTCAGGAGAGCATATCGGCCGAGAAATTGGCCGACATCTAATTGTGGCACGGCATGGGGTGCCAGTATCGGTGATCTCGGACAGGGATGTGCGTTTTACTTCCAGGTTTTTGAAGAGATTCCATGACGAGTTGGGCACTCGTCTGCATTTTAGCACTGCCTTTCACCCGCAGACGGATGGTCAGAGCGAGCGGACCATCCAGACTCTGGAAGATATGCTGTGGGCGTGCGTGCTAGACTTCGGTGGTAGCTGGGATACCTACCTTCCCCTGGTCGAGTTCTCCTACAACAACAGCTATCACGCGAGTATCGACCGCCCTCCCTTCGAGATGGTGTACGGACGGAGGTGCAGGACCCCTATATGCTGGGGTGAAGTTGGCCAGAGGGTCATGGGGAGCACCGAAGTGGTGCTCAAGACGACCGAGAGGATCCAACAGGTCCGGAGCAGGCTTCAGACTGCTCAGAGTCGGCAGAAAAGTTACGCCGACAAGCGTCGATCCGACTTGGAGTTTCGAGTCGGGGATATGGTTCTCTTGAAGGTGTCGCCTTGGAAAGGCGTCATCCGATTCAGGAAGCGGGGCAAGTTGGGCCCGAGGTTCATCGGACCGTTCAGGGTTGTAGCCCGGGTGGGCAAGGTGGCGTATAGGTTGGATCTGCCAGCCGAGCTCAGCCAGATCCACAGCACTTTCCATGTCTCTCAGCTGCGAAAGTGCTTAGTGGACGATTCAGCGGTAGTGCCGTTGGAGGATATTCAGGTTGATGACAGCCTGAATTACATCGAGCGCCCAGTCGCAATCCTCGACAGGAAGTCGAAGGATTTAAGGAACAAGAGGGTGGAGCTAGTGAAGGTGCAATGGCAGCACCGCAAGGGTTCGGAGTGGACTTGGGAGCTGGTGGACGAGATGATGGAGCACTATCCCGAGCTGTTTCAGGATCGAGCAGCGGACTTCGAGGACGAAGTCTAAAATAAGTGGGGGAGATTTGTAGCACCTTATTCCTGGTATGTATTCGTGGTTATTAAATCTCTTTATTTTGCATATTTAGCCTGGGACTCGGCGAGTTGAGGGACCGACTCGCCGAGTAGAAGCGGGACTAGACGTGGGATTTACTCGATCTACTCGGCGAGTAGGTCCGATGGACTCGGCGAGTAGACCCTCTTTGGACTTAAACCCTAACCCGGGTGTTTGCACCCTATTTAATCGATCTAACCCAGCCTCCACTTCCCTTAGCACTCCCAAAGACCTGTAGAACGAAACCCTAGCCTCCTTTGTGTCCTTGTGGGTGATTGTAAGCATTTGAAGGTGTGTTGGGGCTTGGGAGAAGAAGTAGAAGATTGAAGAGTGCAAGAAGCGAAGGAGATCCGGAATCTACTCTGTGAAAGGCCTCCATTCAGGTAGGAAAGACCCTAACTTGATCTTTAGCTCGTAGTCCCCTTTTTCTCCCTAAGAAAAGAGGTTTTAAGCCCTAAAAACCTAAATCTCTATGTGTTTATGGCTAATGTTCTGCAAGAATTTCGGATGTGGACCTTTTGGACTTCATAGTAGTATAAAGTCTCTGTGGTTGAGGTAGTGGAAGTCCCCAATGAGCATAGGACCTCTTGTATAGCTTGGAAGTGCATGTTTGAGCTCATAGGGCCATGCATGCACGTAAAGTTTACAACTTTACGTGGTAAATGAACCCTAGGACCATGGATCTGGGGTCTGGAAGTGTTGCATGTTCTAGATCTGGCCTATTCAGGAAGTGGGTCGAAGGACTCGACGAGTCCCAAGGTGGAACTCGACGAGTTCTATGAAGATGGTCGTCGACTCGGCGAGTCCTATGAAGATTGCCTGGAACTCGCCGAGTAGTTCTTCAAACTCGACGAGTAATATGAACATCCACAGAACACGAGGGGTTTAAGCGTCAAAGGCTCAACCCTTCGTACCAGTGCACGGAATTAACCGTATAACGTAGTCCCGAAACCCCCAAACCCTCGAATGGGGTGTTTTGGTGTGGATTGGAAGCAAGCAGAGGACCTGCTCGAGGAACTCAGCGAGTTGCTCGCAGGACTCGGCGAGTTGGTACTCGAGTCGGCCCCAAAGTCCCGGATAGCGAGTCAGGGGTGACTCAGTGAGTGAAAGAGGGGCCTGGTGAGTAGGACCGAATCAGTGAGAGATGGACTCGGCGAGTTGCTCTATGGACTCAGCGAGTCCAGTCAACTGGAAGTTGACTTTGACCTGGTCTTTGACTTGGTGAGGGGTAAAAGGGTCATTTTACTCTAAGAACATCTAGTGTGTTTGACTGGTCGTTTTGTGGGAATTACAGTCGAGGGACGTTAGCAGCAGCCGCACTAGACAGCCAGTTCCCACACAGACCAGCAGCCTATTCGAGGTGAGTTACCTTCCAGTAGCGGTGGGTCTACAGCCACAATGCCGGCCCACCAGTAGGAGTTGTATGATAGATGATTGTCTTTGTGATATCATCTAGGTTTGCTACTACCTGATATGTTGTATGCTGGCATGATATGTATATGTGATAGTTGTATAGTTCGGTTGTTAGGACCGAAGAGTAGGTCGGACACCCCAGATACGTCTGACAGTATGTGATGATACGTTTGCATGCTAGCTTGTTATGTTATATGAGATAAAGGTAGTAAGAGGGGACTAGTCCCCGAGGATCGGTTGTTAGGACCGATGGGTAGTCAGCACCCCAGAATGGCTTGACATGGGTAGTCAGTACCCCAGAATGGCTTGACACGGGTAGTCAGCACCCCAGAATGGCTTGACACGGGTAGGGCGGCACCCCAGAACGGCCGTACCGGGTAGTCAGGCACCCCAGAATAGCCTGGCAGTAAGTATGTTATGTGTTTGTATGGTATGTGGTACGATGGGGGAACTCACTAAGCTTTGTGCTTACAGTTTTCAGTTTTGGTTTCAGGTACCTCCTCAGCTAGGGGAAAGGAGCCGGCGCGGTAGCAGCATGTCACACACACACTCTCCGGTTTCCGCATTTACGAGATTTCCTGGGATTTATACTCTGATATTATGATGATTGTATGATTTGATTCTTAGACATGGCTTACGTTTTGTTATGGTTTGACCAATCAATGTTTTTAACAATTAATGTTTCTCTAAAGTAATGTTTTTAAAATGAAATTTTTGGACGTGAAATTTGGGTCGTTACAATTGAACTCCCCATTCTATTAAATCCTAATCATTTTTCCACAATGGAGATTTTGAGTTTAATGAGATTAAACTCTCCATTAAATTCTCATTGGAGATAGCCTAGTATCGTTCATAAAGTCGTGTGCACATATGGAATCCATTACTCGTTTAATGGTTTAACACTATAATGCTTATTAATATATTTACATACAAATATTCACAAACACGTATACGTACACATATACCACAACTCATTCATGTATATAAGTATACATATACAAATATAAACTCATCACAAGTTGGTGAAAAGTATAAACATTACAATGTTAAACCATAAAACGAGTACTTGATCACGAAGGTGCACACGACTTTATGAAGGATATTAATAGCTATAAGTTGGTGAAAATATAGATAATCATGTATAATAGAGGTGTGAGTAAAACGAAGTGAAAAAAAACGACGCTTGGTGCCCGAAAAATCGAAAATAAGAAAAATCCGTAGTTAATTAGCTATAGTTTTTTTTTTTTTTTTTTTTTAATTTTTCAAGCGCTAAACGTCGTTTTTTTTTTTTTTTTTTGCTTCTCTTTTTTCACACTTTTATTGTACATGATTATATATATATTCACCAACTTATAGTTATTAATATCGTTCATAAAGTCATGTGCACCTTCAGGATCGCTTACACATTTAATGTTTTAATATTGTAATACTTATTAATATTTGCGATTTTTGATACGCGTACATGTAGACACATACACATATGTACTTACATACACAATCAAATACATACACATGTATACACATACACATACACATTCAAATACACACATATACATACATATACATACACACATACACATATACACATACATTTAGAGACGCACCTACATACACGTACATACACATACATACATAGATACATAAATACATACATACACATACAAATATACATATTTCCCTTTGTTATAATCATTTTTCATTATTTATAAATTAAACATAGATTATTTCACCTTATTGATGTGTTAAGCGTAGTTTTTTTTCGTTTTATCGTTTGTTTGTGTGTTAAACACATTTGTTACAATTATTATAGATTATTATGATGGTTATAAATATTATTATTAATAGTAGTATTAGTATGACTTTTAATTGTTCGTGTCTTAAATATATAAGAAAAATAATCCAAAAAAAATATTTTATAAGAGTCAAATCAATGGCGAAATCAGAAACTTTTGTAAGGGGTAGCACAAAAATAATCCTCGATAAAAGATAAAAAGATATATTTTTTTTAAATTATAATTTCTTTAATAACAAACTACGACAAAAGTCTTATCTTTCAAAATTGTGTTTCCTGTATTAAATGAAGATTACCAATATCAAAACTTGGTTGGATAGGTTATGGTTGATGTCTTTTTACTTCACTACTTTCAATCACTACTACCAACATCCAATGGTATTTAAAAAAAAATCCAATTAAACCCTACAAGCATTATTAAAGACTTAAAATCCACAATTAAAAATTTAAACCTAATATCACTAACAACATAACAACTAATTGGCTAATTAGGTTTTCAATTTAAACAACTAAAATGAATTAAAACATAAAGAATTAAAAATGAAAAATTAGATAATACTTGTTTCATGACGAGTCCGTAAATGAGCAAGCAGCCAAATGGGAGAAGAATCTTTATTGCCAACAAAAAGTTATCGTCAAGAGGCCGCATGTAGGAGACGATCAAACGAAACAGAAGAAATATCGTCAATTCTTTTCCTCTTGTATTTGCATTTAATGGGCTACGTTACCAACGGGCTTGAATGTAATACTTAACTTTTGAATGTAATTCACGAAGGAAGAAAGCTGCGGCCTTTCTTTTAATAATTGCATATTTGCATTTATGTATAAACAAATTTTCTTTAACATTTCTATGGATTAACTGAGGGGTAGCACGTGCTACCCCTACCAACTAGGTGATTCCGCCGGTGAGTCAAATAATGAAAAATAATAATAATGGGAGTAATAATAATAATAATGGTAATTATAAATCCGCTGGTATTTCGTAGCCATTTTCGTCCGTCGCTAGTTAGCTACAGAGCATTTGTAGCTATTCCATTACTATAATAGGGCGTCTCATTCTACAGCTAATCTGTAGCGATTCCGTAGGTAATTAGTTACGAAAATTTTTCGTTGCTATTTTCTATAGGAAAACCCCCTATTTTCTAGTACTGCACTACAAGATGTAGTTTAAAAGAATCGAACTCCTAACCTCACGCTCCACATGAGTATAAAACTCAGTGCATCAATCCAGCTAGGCTAGATATCACATGCTAGTATCCATTAGTTACTTCTCGCGTTTTACGTTTTAATTTTGACGTTTCGATTTTCACTGCCCCTTGATATACTTGTCATCGGGGACAATAGTTGTATAGTATGATTTGATTATATACAAGAAGCAAAAAAGCCAACTTCAAAGTTAAGATCATCTTAATTTAAATATTAATTTGGTAATTAAACTAATTTAATTACGAGTAATTCTTTAAATATTTCGTTAACATTTTTGGTTTTAAATGGGTAACCCGGATTCAATCTATCAATTTAATAGTTTGGGTTGGGAAAAACATAAATAGGTCATCCTCATAGCAACCATTAACCTAATATGTTGAGATGGTTAGAAATTTTGACCAATTTAATTAAATAGGTTGGGTTTGATTGAAAAGTCATGATGCTCTATAAAGGCTTAATTAAGAAATGCTAGGTTATTAATTGAGTAAAATGTGGATGATCTTGAATTGTGTTGATTTTTGCTCAAGATCTACCATAAGGCAGATTGCAAAGGCTAGAGTTTGATCTGTTTAAATGTCATCTCTCAAGTTCACCCTTACTTCATCCAAAAATAGTTATCTACAAGCTTGATACATAATAACCATATACCAAAATCAAAATTGGAAATAGCATGTTTCTATATAAATAAATAACCTTTATTTAGGATGCCATACAATATTTACATATAACCATTTTTCACATTGTAAATGACGGGACAATGCAGTGTCCACCTTCTGTCGCTAGATTCGTGGAGAAAATTTGCTCCACCTTAACACCGACATTAGTTCTTTTAGCAAAACGACCTTTGATCCTAGGCCTTATTTCAGCATATGCTTTCCTAGACTCGTACCTTATTCTTTTCTCAAATTTTCTTCTCTTTTTCTTCTCCATGTACCTGAGGACTCTCGCCTTTCTGTCTATGGGTGCCGGAATTTGGACACAAGTGTAGCCATAGCCACCGTTTGAGGCCTCGTATTCCATTGCTAATTCCAGCTTCGGATGCTGGAAACCGTGGAGGTGCTTCTTTGTCTCTCCAGACTGAACCGGCACTATACTATCACCATCACCACCTCCGTAGGTATACTGCCGGATATTATGATCATCACTGAATAGAGAGTCTTGACAAGAATTATACTCAACAAGCTCCAAGTAATCGTCTCCATTAAATAAACACCCGTTCATTTCACCGTTTTGGTTTTCATTTCCGAACTGCAGCCACGATGCTGCTTCGTTTTCTTCATCTTCATTATCTATGGCGTCCTTTGATTCTTGTGACAAAAACCCGCCATGATCAGCTCCTACGCCAGTTATAGACCTTGCGTCAGAAGTTTGATGCTCATCGATCAACCCTGAAATGGGTATAACCGGGACACGGTGGTGGCGTCCGGCAAGAGGATTTGCGGAATGAATAACTGCATCACATGTTGCACAGAGGTAAGCCAAATCCGCCCTGCAGAAAATTGTGGTAGGGCTGAAACGACATATGTCGCATAAAGTACTCGTGTCGTTCTTTAGCATATTTGTTGATTTTCTCTTGTGTTTGCTATGTTTTCAGTTTGGTGTTTGAGTTCCCTTTTGTTAGAACAGTAGCGCGCCACGAGGTGGGGTGAAGAATTCATGAGCTGACACGTGGAGATGAAGTTGTGGATGGCAGATTAGGTGTTGTGGTTGTGGGGTTCTAGGCCGTGGGTCAAGCTGTCTGCTGACTCAAATTGTTATACCATATATGACTGTAAGTGAGTTTGCAGCCATGTATCCCATATTAGATGGCCTGGTGTGGCACGTGATGAGTACATGGGATTTGAAAAGCTTGATAGTGTCATGTCATCCTTTGCACTAGTAGTTTTCGGTCCCCGGTTTACAACCACTCATTCGATGTATTGATCTATGAGTGGTTAGCCGTCTACTACCACAGAGAAAATAAATAAATAAAAAGTAGTATATTTAATACGGCAAATAACTTAAAATCACTTTTAAGTTTGGCCCAAAACCGTTTTAAGCATCCTATTTTTTTTTCTCTAAACAAGCCCATGCTTTCAAAAAAACTGTTGTCATTGATTTATT
This sequence comes from Lactuca serriola, assembly GCF_051521515.1. Taxonomy (NCBI): domain Eukaryota; kingdom Viridiplantae; phylum Streptophyta; class Magnoliopsida; order Asterales; family Asteraceae; genus Lactuca; species Lactuca serriola. The sequence continues at coordinate 376,317,720 of NC_136411.1, forward strand.
CAGTTACCATTGGTTACGATACTATTGAAAGATGATATTTGCAACACACATCTATCTCTCTCTCTCTCTCTCTCTCTCTCTCTCTCTCTCTCTCTCTCTCTCTCTCTCTCTCTCTCTCTCTCTCTCTCTCTCTCTCTCTCTATATATATATATATATATATATATATATATATATATATATATATATATATATATATAAATATATATGGTTTACAAGATGGTGAAGAAAATGAGGTAAGTTACGACTTATTGTCTAAAGTTTCTATATTTTTACGATATGGAAAAAACAAATTCAACGGTTACTATCACCTATTTTGTTGTATAATATAATTTTATTTGTTATGATTCTTATTGTTAGTTTTCGATTTTTATAATTAGGACGTTTGTCTTGTTACTAAAGTTCATTTTTCTGAAAAATCATTTATCGGATCGTCAATAAGACCAATAGAATATCGACTTCCACAATTATGTGAGGAGTCTTCGGAACATGATATCGTTAGTTGACTTCAAATTAGTTTAAAGTGGTTTCTGACATTATTTTGTAGTTTGCATTTTTTTTCCGGTTTTCAAATTTCATATCATACTCCTATGTTGTTTTTATATGTTATTTGAAAGTATAAACCGGATTAAGCATTTTATAAGAGTTTTTAGACATATTTATGGTTCAAGTATATTAAATTTATGAAATCACATAGTACATTTATGTTTTTTGTCCTTACAGGGAAACACATTATTGTTCGGGTACCATAAACCAAAGGGTCTTACTAAGTTTGTCTATATGAGTGGTTTTATGAACCAATAAGTTGACAATATTGAGTTTCAACTCTACATTGAATAATATTTGAGTTTTTGAGTTTTAAATTGATTGTGTTCTTTATTTTATGTTATGTATGCAACACAATTATAGATATTATTTTAGGACATGAAAGATAATTGGGTAGATTTATCATGTACATTGCTAATATAGGATCAAATGAAAGAAATGTGTTATAAAACAAAGTAAAATCAATGTATTGTTTATACATTTGTCAATCTGTCCACCGAACATGTTTGACACTAATTATTATATGTTCGTACCGGTTAATAGGGTGTTCATCAACTATAACTTTCGGGTTTCAAATAGTTCAGGTTAGGTAGTTTGGATTTTTTCAAAAAATTATTAACCGATAACCAAATTGTATTCAAATCGGGTATTCGGGTTTGGATAATTTGGGTACTAGGTGGGGTACGGGTTAGTTGGGTATTGCCCGAAAAAATTACTAACCATTTTTAGTAAAAAATATTCAGCATATTAGGGATCAATTATGTAACTATACTTTAATTGATTAACAAAAAAATGAGTAGTAATGCATTGAACAATTTAAAAACATGTTCCGCCAGGTCTAATATTTTAAATGAATACAAGTTTTTTTTAGCACCAAATTGATTGTAAAATGAATTACAAATACTTCAACTTTCTCTACTCTATCCTCGTTTGCGCAGACAATTTATCTTGCTTATGTAGAATTAGAAGTCCTCCTTCATGTTATTACGGTAGAAATAAAGAGCTATTGGGAAGAAGATATTTCATTCCTCTAAGGATCCGACTCCGTGTATACATACATAAAAATATAAGGAGAGCTAAATAAAGAATCAATCTTCTATTTACAGACAAGATAAATATAATAAAGAAGTTGTTACATCCCAAAAATCATAGAAATTTAATTTTTTCAAAAACAACTCATTAACAATAAAGTGTTTACAAAACCATTGTTTCTAAGTATAATCATAATCATAGTATCCCAAGATCAAATATCATAAAAATAAGAAGATGTACACGATCATGCATTCGCCTTGCCACGGTCATCTGAAGTACCTGATAACAATAAACTAAAATCGTAAGTCAAAACTTAGTGAGTTCCCCCAAAGTACCACCACACAACAAAACAATCAACAGCATGCAAATATAAGCCTTCAACTGAACTGGACCGCCTCACAGGGCCTACAACCTATCTAGACCGCTCTCTGGACCTTTGGCCTGACTGGACTGCCTCGCAGGGCCTACAACCTATCCGGACCGCCTTTCGTATCTTGGCCTTCGGTACAAAGCAGGACTGCCTCAACTTTTCCACATTATGTCGACATATACAACAAATAAACATAAACACATATCTAGCAAATACATGTAATCATACATATCTACAAATATGTCATATAACTAGCATAACATCATCCTATATACCATGATATATAACCTAGTAGGCCAACATTGGTACCTTCGACCCACAAGTATAGTGAGGAAAACTCACCTCTTACTGAAAAATATCTATGAACAGGACACAGCTCTGAATGTCAACTCAAACGATTACATATTCATCAAATAATAACCAATCTCAGTTATCACTCAAAATACCCAAATTACCCTTAGGCCAGAGTGAGAGGACGATCCAGACTCTCGAAGATATGTTGCGCGCTTGTGTATTGGATTTTGGCGGTAGTTGAGATATGTATCTTCCGTTGGTGGAACTTTCGTATAACAACAGTTATCACGCCAGTGTAGATTGACCTCCCTTTGAGATGCTCTACGGGAGGAAGTGTAGGACCCCAATCTGTTGGGGCGAGGTCAGTCAAAGAGTCATGAGGAGTACTGAGGTAGTTCTCAAGAAAACTGAGAGGATTCAGCAGGTCCGGAGCAGGCTCCAGACTGCTCAGAGTCAGCAGAAAAGCTCTTCCGACAAGCACTATTCAGACTTGGAGTTTCAGGTGGGCGACATGGCCCCAGGTACATCGGTCCATTCAGGGTTTTGGCTCGAGTGGGCCAGGTTGTTTATCATTTGGATCTTCCAGTAGAGCTCAGCCAGATCCACAACATTTTTCATGTCTCCCAGCTGCGGAAGTGCTTAGTGGATGACTCTGCAGTTGTTCCTTATGAGGATATATAGGTGGACGACTGCCTGAACTACATCGAGAGGCTGGTAGCCATTCTCGACATGAAGAAGAAAGAGCAGAGGAACAAGAGGGTAATTGTGACAACCGTCAAATTCAAGTCAAAGTCAAATTCAACAAGTCAAATTCAAACCGGTCAATCTTGTATAATACTTTTATGATTAAAAGTTATTCTATAAAAACATACATTTGTATGTCAAGAATTCGAGTGTCGGTAAATCTATGTGTTTATCAATGTGAAACCCTAAGAAGGGAGTAAAACGCATCAAAACATGACTATGAACCCTTTTGGGGACTTAAAATAATCATAAACAAAGTATAACGGGGTCTACGGACCTTGCATTGCAAGATTATTCAATGAAAATGGCTAAAAGTGAATCTCTCTCAAATCTCTCCCAATCTCTCCCAAATCTCTCTCAAAACCTCTCTCAACTTTTTATAGTCATCCGGGTCATCCCAACCCTTAACTTGGCCAAAAATCACTCAAAACGAGAAGTTATATTGAAAAATAGCCATTTAGGGCTGAAACCCTCTAAAGAACCGAACCCTCTTAGAGGGAACCTCCCATAGGAAGCGAAACTGTCAGAAGCGAAGCCCCCTGCGAACCGAACCTGACCTTCGGGCCCGAGCCTCCACCTTTGGTCCCTTCACCTGCCTTCGGTCCCTACTCCTCCCTTCTCTCGGTTCTCATCTCCTAAGGGTCGAACTTCACAGGTTCGCTTCCTTCTCCCGGTTTTCAACTGCTTTCGCCTCCTAAGCCCGTTTTTGACAGGATTTTTTCAACAAATTCATATTTTTACCAATTTAAACTCCCAGAACTCATATTTTATTTATTTCTCAAGTATTTATTAATTTAAAATCATTATTTTATATTAAGAGGATAATTACCCCACAAGTGGGTCAAGTGTGCCCACTTGCCTTCCATGTGTCACCCTCTCACTTGCCACCTTATCCACATCACACACATCACTTCAAACTCACAACTTGCTCCAGAAACTCCCCTATATAAAGGAATCCCTGCATATTTTCTTGATTCACTTGATCATTCCCATACTTTTACACCTTTCTTACCACACAAAGAAACTTATTTTCTCTCAAACTTCCAGCCACTTTTGGAAGTGTTCTTGGGCTATTACTTCACTTTTTGGTAAGTATTTCCTATAAACTCAAGTGTTATTCCATGTTTTCATAACATCCTTGAATCATCTACACACATTCTAACGGCAAAGAATCGTTCTTAGGATCATCCAAGCTTTTACATGTTCATCAAGTGTTCTTGACTTGATACTCCTCGTCTTGACCTTCCACTCTTCCAAGAATCACTAAAGGTGAGTTCATACCCCTACATTTTCAAGATTTCTTTAGTTTTCAGGGGGGGAATACAAGTTAAAACACCAAAACATATTTGAAACTTAACTTAACAGCTTACAACAGAAAAGTTGTGACCCGTTCACGAACTGTTTTACCCAACTTAAACTTAATATTTTTCAAAACTGTTTAATATGAAAATAGTTCAGGTTTATAACTTTAAAATTACAACTTGCACATCTCCTTACGATTTTCCAACAATTTTTGGTGATTTTTACAAAACTGCCTATCACTGGAGCACCGAAACCGAACCAGGTTGTAAAAATGAACATTTTCACACAGGTTTGAGACCACCAAAAATTATAAGAAAATTTGTGAACATAGTAGACTCTATTTCCAAACTCTCTGAGTTTACTGATTTATTTTTCGACGTACGATGATTTTTCGATAAATAATCTAAAACAGCGACAGTTAGGAGTTAAAATGTTAAAACAAGTTTAAGGGTTATTCACACCTTGTAACATGTTGAGCAAGGTGTGTAAGGTTTTATACTTAGCATTTTCAATGTAATTTTATTGAAATACAAAGTCATGCATAGCAAGGTTCCATTTAGTACATAAAACATTTTGATAAAACTATAATAGGTATAGTTTGGTCACCTTAAACGGTAATACTATCGATTTATAAAGCGAGTATTTTATTACAAACTACGTGAACATGTTAAGGGCTAAATTTGTGAGACATTCATCTTCGGGGTACTCTTTATTACTACATAAAAGTCCTGCAGTTATAGCCAGATTCTCTTATAGGGAGAGCTTGATAGCTGTATATAGATCTATATTGGGTTTGACAACCCGCACCTGAGCTGCTTGCAACAGCTAGACCGGCAAGTCTGGGGTGACAAGTGTCATAACATTACGACGCCTGAAGAGCGTCGAGTACGAGGTCTTAGAGTCATAGTATGGTTATAACAACTTACATGGGAAATTAACAAACACACCGTTCACGGGAATTTAATGATTTCACGAAAAGGATTTTTATTTTATTTAAATATAAAACCACATATAAGTATGATGATTTATTTACATATACTAAGTCTTGGTTCAGTTAAGACTACACTAAACCTTTTAGAAAATATTGGATTTTCTGGAAACAAACTTTAAGGAACAACATGCATTTTTCATTCATAAATTGCTTATGAACTCACCAGCTTTAATGTTGATACTCTTTCAAAAACAACTTGTATTCTCAGGAAATCAGTAATACAGGTAACCACAAGACTTTTGAAGGCAAGACGCTAATGCGTAGATTTCTTTTGAACTATTTTGACATCATATGTAATTTATTTGGAAACATGTATTTTGCAACGATGTAACCTTTTAAATTATATTTATGATGGTTATGTTTACTTTCTTCACTATGGTTATGATACTGAACATGACGTCCTCCGCCCCCGAACGTTTCCGCCATTCCGGTTTGGGGATATGACATATTGGTATCAGAGCTTTGTTTATAGTAAACTAAGTATATCGAACCACATAATATATAGAAACTATAAATACAACGGGACAAAATTCTCTGACGTAGCCTTTCAAAAATACTTTTAAAAGTAAAAAATCGTATTTTTATAAAAGTATTCGTACCATCACACTCACTAGTTCAATATCACAATAGCAATAACATAAAAGTGTAGAGACAAGTTGGACACCATGATCCAGCTTCGGAGTATGTAGTCAAATCTTGAATGAATATAGCCTGATCAACTATATTTAGCCAAGGTATGACCAACGTATGCCGAAGGAGGATCATGATGAGCAACAAGTCTTCAACTTACCAAAAATCTTGAGAATCAAACGTAAAAATACTATAGGAGTATTTTAACACAAATAATCACATCATAAAATTTCAATAACTAGTTTCTTATACTAAAATTTCTCGCCATATCCTTCTTATCCTTATTCTCGTACAGACGCGATGGCAGGATTTCACTTGCCGGGTGACCCCTACTTCCCCAATCAAGGGAATGTTGGTTGGATTGTGGAAGACCCGGAGGAAGATTCTGATGAGGAACCCATGGAGGATGAAGAACCCATGGAAGAGGAAGAATCAGTAGACGGTGAAGAAAAAGAAGAAGACTCAGATGGGACCGATTCGGAACCCGAAGTTTACAATCCACACCCTGCCCCTAATCCTCCACAACACTACTAGGGCCCGACGCCCCAATGGGTCGAAACTATACATCGATGGAGCCGAGAGCAAGGTCAATGATCTCCCTATGGCATGCAACGGGGTTTCTACGATCTCAGCAGAGGAGGGTCAGCCGACTGAGCCCTCGCTGTCATAGTTCACCATGTCACACGCCACGAAGAGCAAACAAGAGTTAACACACGACATCTCATGGAAGTTGGTGCCACCAGTCATGTAAACTCCGTTCGTATTCGCCTGTTGGATGATGACCACGATCGAACTCGAGACCGCACCGAGCTTCTTCGACGGGAGATGGCCGCAACCCGAGTTGAAGTACAAGAACTCCGAGAACACCGAGCTGCTTTAGAAGGACGTCTAACAGACATAGAATGCCACGCGGCTGAATCTAGAGCCGAAATGAGGAACTTCGTGTCTTCATTTCGTGATCAGCAGAGCTTCAACCACCGCAAGTAGTACTTGCACTACTCGCTTCAGCTTAATCTAGTTTTGCGGATAAATATTACTATTATTTTCTAGTATGTTATGTCCGATCCCGCGATTTAAGTGTTTACACTTCTGGGATCTGTTAGGCGGTCAATTTTTTTCGTACACTGATGTAACATAGACCCTTATAGGGTCAAATTTTCCCAATATTGTATACTAAGTTATATCAATGAAATTGACACGCTATTTTCTTTATCATATCAAGTTCATGATAAGGATTGTTTTCAGACTAAATTTACTGGTGTCCGATTTATGATTGTTTGATTTATAAGTCAAATTATATATAATTAAGACCATGTCGACCTAGAAATGGTGGTTCCACCTTGGATCCTGTTCCTTGTTTGCTTGTGGACCCAGGGCAGACCCATTAGATTCGAAAGTTTATTTAATCTTAATTATATGTAGATATTATACATCAAACGATTTATGGGTGGGCTCGGTATGGATTCTATCTCAGACATTTCATGTAAATCAAATCTATCAGCATTCATAAAGTCTATATTTTATTATCTATAGACCTCTAGTATGAATGGATTCATACAATAACTTTACAAGTCGAAATCATTATGTACATAAAGAACTAATAATGTTAGTTTAACTCTCGACTTTTGGGGCGCTATCAAAGACTTATTGTCTTTTCATTCTTGTTATGGCAGAAAATGCCACCTCATAGAAATCCTAGACGTGGTGGCGCCGCAGGAGCTCCACCACTGCCACCACCCCCTCAGTTCGACCCAGTAATGTTCCAGGCTACCGTAACAGCCACAGTAGCAGCCGCAATGTCCCAAATCAGCACCAATAATGCGGGTGGTGCGAGTAATGGTCCCACAAATTCTAACAACGGGGACAGTCACGGACGCTCGAGAGAGTGTACCTACAAAGACTTTACTAATGCCAAACCTAAAACTTTCAATGGGAGCAGAGGTGTCATAGCATTGCTTCAATGGTTCGAGAAGAACAAATCAGTCTTTGAAATATGTGCATGCCCTGAAGCAAACAAGGTCAAGTTTGCAGCATGCACATTCTCTGAAAGGGCACTCACCTGGTGGAATGGCCACGTCAAGACATTGACACTTCCAGTGGCTAACTCGATAACATAGGAAGACCTGAAAACCATGTTGATGAAGGAGTACTACCCAAGAGGCGAGATACAAAAGTTGGAAGAGGAACTTTGGGGTCTCAAGATGACAGGCTCTGACATCCTGTCTTATACCTCAAGATTTAATGATCTAGCCATACTGTGTCCAGGAATGGTTCCGTCAGAAAGCAAGAAGTTCGAAAGATACATTTGCTAACTATCTTCCCAACTTCAAGGAAGCGTATTGGCCTCAAAGGCAACTACCTTTGATAGTTCCAAGAACTAGCACATCAACTCATCGACCATAAAGCCAGTCATGGCACCGTGACAACCACCTCCGAGCAAGCTAAAGGAGGAAACAACAAAAGGAAGTTCTGGAACAAGAAGAGGGGTCAACCTGCTCAAGACCCTGCCAAGAAACAACAAGTGGTTGCTGTAAACGCCACCACAACTACTGCCAACCCAACTCCGATAAGGCAATACGCCGGGAACCTACCAAAGTGCAACAAATGCAACTTTCACCATAATGGCGCTTGCCGTGAATTGCATTGCACCAACTGTAACAAAAAGGGGCACACCGCTCGATTTTGTAAAGCTCCAGTCCAACAAAACGCATAGGCTGCCAATGCAGGAGCAAGTCAAACCTGTTATGGTTGTGGAGAGGCAGGACACTTCAAGCGGAACTGCCCAAAGGCAAGAAACCCCAACACTGGTGGAGTGGGCAGAGTTCTGGCAATAGGTCATGAAGAAGCAGTGGCAGACCCAGCTGTGGTCACCGGTACGTTTCCCCTCAACAATACATACGCATGCATTCTTTTCGATAGTGGCGCGGAGAAAAGCTTCATGAGCCATCAATTTAAATGCTTGCTTAAACAAAAACCACAAATACTAAAAGACACATTCACCGTAGAAATGGCTAATGGAAAAACAGAGAACACTAACGACATTTACATTGGGTGTACCCTCACCCTAAACAATCACTCTTTCCAAATCGACCTTATGTCGGTCACCATAAAAAGTTTTGATGTCATTATTGGCATGGATTGGTTATGCCCTCACCATGCCGAAATCATATGTCACGAAAAGGTCGTTCGCCTTAATCTGCCAAGTGTTGAAACTCTCGTCGTCTATGGCGACAAACCCAGTTCAAACTTTCAGATCATTTCGTGTGAAGGCCCAAAATTACCTCCACAAGGAGTACCATGCCTTCCTAGCCAACGTCGTGGATAGGAATCAAGAAGCTAAAAACATAAAGGACATTTCAGAGGTCTGCAATTTTCCTGACGTATTCCTGGAAGACCTTCTAGGAGTGCCCCCTGCTAGACAAGTCGAATTCCGAATCGACCTAATTCCTGGTACTACTCCTGTAGCCAAATCGCCATACCGTCTAGCCCCATCCGAGATGCAGGAACTGTCCAGCCAACTAAACGAACTACTGAGCAAAGGCTTCATTAGACCAAGCTTCTCGCCTTAGGGAGCACCGGTATTGTTCATTAAGAAGAAGGACGGATTGTTCCGTATATGCATTGACTACCGCGAATTAAACAAACTCACCATCAAAAACCGGTACCCTTTACCTCGAATCGATGACCTCTTTGACCAGCTACAAGGAGCGAGTTTCTTCTCGAAGATTGACCTTAGATCTGGATACCATCAACTACGAGTTCAAGAAGAGGATATTCCCAAGACAGCCTTCAGAACGCGCTATGGTCACTACGAGTTTGTAGTGATGCCCCTCGGCTTAACAAATGCACTCGCGATGTTTATGGACCTGATGAATAGGGTGTGTCAACCTTACTTAAACAAGTTCGTGATTGTTTTTATCGACGATATACTAGTCTACTCCCGAAGTGAGGAAGAACACAGCCAACATTTACGTCAAGTCCTGGAAACACTGAGGGCGGAGAAATTGTATGCAAAATTCTTGAAGTGCGAGTTCTGGATTCGAGAAGTGGATTTCCTCGGACATGTAGTCAGCAAGGAAGAAATACATGTGGACCCTTCAAAGATCAAGGCAATCGAAAGCTGGGCAGCACCAAGAACACCCATAGAAATCCGTCAATTTTTAGGACTCGCCGGTTACTATCGAAGGTTCATCCAAAACTTCTCCAAAATCGCAAAACCACTTACCACCTTGACTCAAAAAGGAGTCACCTTCGCCTGGGGGGATAAGCAAGAGGTTTCGTTCCAAACGCTGAAACGAGCCCTGTGTAGTGCTCCGATCTTGTCCCTACCGGAGGGAACAGAGGACTTTGTGGTTTATTGCGATGCATCAAACCAAGGTCTTGGATGTGTGTTGATGCAACGAGGAAAGCTCATTGCCTATGCCTCAAGACAGCTGAAGACGCATGAGGTAAACTATACGACGCATGATCTTGAACTAGGAGCGGTAGTTTTCGCCCTAAAAATCAGGAGGCATTACCTCTACGGCACCAAATGCACTATCTTCACCGATCATAAAAGTGTTCAACATATCCTCAACCAAAAAGAACTCAACATGAGACAAAGACGATGGGTAGAATTGCTAAACGATTACGAATGCGAGATTCGTTACCACCCAGGAAAAGCCAACATGGTGGCAGACACTTCAAGCAGAAAGGAATACTCTGGCCGCCGAGTAAAGGCATTAACCATGACCATCCATTCACACATATCCACATAAATCAAGGAGGCACAATAAGAAGCCTTGAAACAATAGAACGTGGCGAGCGAGGCATTGAGAGGAATGGACAAAAATCTTGAAATCAGGGATGACGGAGTTCGTTATCTCATGAAGCGGATCTGGACACCAAAATTTGGTGGATTCAGGGACGTTGTCATGAACGAAGCTCACAAAAATCGTTACCCAGTGCATCCCGGATCCGACAAGAAGTATTTAGACCTCAAGAAGTTATATTGGTGGCCGAACATGAAAGTCGAAATAGCTACTTTCGTGGGCAAGTGTCTGACTTGCGCAAAAGTTAAGGTAGATTGTCATAAGCCCTCGGGACTACTTCAACAGCCAGTGATACCCGAATGGAAATGGGAGCGCATTGCAATGGAATTCATTACCAAGTTACCTAAGAGAACTGGTGGACTTGACACCATTTGGGTAATCGTCGACAGATTAACCAAATCCGCTCACTTCCTGCCGATAAAGGAAACCAACAAAATGGAGAAACTTACGAGGATCTACATTAAAGAAGTTGTGCGACTTCACGGAGTACCGATATCCATTATCTCCGATAGAGATAGTCAGTTCACGTCATAATTCTGGCAGTCACTGCAGAAAGCTATGGGAACTAGGTTGGACATGAGTACCGCTTACCACCCACAGACCGGCGGGCAGAGTGAAAGGACCATTCAAACGTTAGAGGACATGCTAAGAGCTTGTGTGATGGACTTTGGTAAAGCATGGGATGCTCACCTACCCCTTATCGAATTGTCATACAATAATACTTATCACACTAGCATCAAAGTTGCTCCATTCGAAGCCCTCTATGGCCATAAGTGCAGATCACCCCTGTGCTGGGCTGAGGTGGGCGATACGCAACTAGCAAAAGGGCAAGTTCCTAATAGCACACTCACTGTCCCGGAGATCATAAGGGAAACAACAGAAAAGATCGTCCAAATTCGAGAACGGATGAAGGCTTCACAAGACCGAAAAAAAAGCTACGCCGATAGAAGACGGAAGCCTTTGGAGTTCCAAGTTGGAGATCGAGTACTACTGAAAGTCTCACCTTGGAAGGGATTAATATGTTTTGGAAAACGTGGGAAGTTAAATCCAAGGTCTATCGGGCCATTCGAAATCCTCGCCAGGATTGGCCCGGTGGCATACAAGCTTCGATTACCACAGGAACTCAGCAATGTGCACCCTACCTTTCATGTGTTGAACTTAAAGAAATGTTTTTCTGATGAGACCCTCGTCATTCCTTTGGAAGAAATTGAGATCAATGAGAACCTCCACTTCATAGAGGAACCTGTTGAAATCATGGATCGAGAGGTCAAATCAACAAAACAAAGCCACATCCCCATTGTAAGAGTTTGTTGGAACGCCAAGCGAGGACTCGAATTTACACGGGAACGTGAGGATCAAATGAAGCAAAAGTATCCACATCTATTCCCCAACCCTTAAGGTCCCTCTCAAAAATGCAAATTTCGGGACGAAATTCCTTCTAACGGGGGGATAATGTGACAACCATCAAATTCAAGTCAAAGTCAAAGTCAACAAGTCAAAGTCAGGTCGACAAGTCAAACCGGTCAATCTTGTATAATACTTTTATGATTAAAAGTTATTCTATAAAAACATACATTTGTATGTCAAGAATTCGAGTGTCTTGTTAAATCTATGTGTTTATCAATGTAAAACCCTAAGAAGGGAGTAAAACGCATCAAAACATGACTATGAACCCTTTTGGGGACTTAAAATAATCATAAACAAAGTATAACGGGGTCCACGGACCTTGCATTGCAATATTATTCAATGAAAATGGCTAAAAGTGAATCTCTCTCAAATCGCTCTCATATCTCTCCCAAATCTCTCTCAAAACCTCCCTCAACTTTTTATAGTCATCTGGGTCATCCCGACCCTTAACTTGGCCAAAAATCACTCAAAACGAGAAGTTATATTGAAAAATAGCCATTTAGGGCCGAAACCCTCTTAGAGGGAACCTCTCATAGGAAGCGAAACTGTCAGAAGCGAAGCATTCAGAAGCGAAGCCCCCTGCGAACCGAACCTGACCTTCGGGCCCGAGCCTCCACCTTCGGTCCCTTCACCTGCCTTCGGTCCCTACTCCTCCCTTCTCTCGATTCTCATCTCCTAAGGGCCGAAGCTCGCAGGTTCGCTTCCTTCTCCCAGTTTTCGACTACTTTCACCTCCTAAGCCCGTTTTTAATGTTTTTGATGGGATTTTTTCACCAAATTCATATTTTTACCATTTTAAACTCCCAGAACTTATATGTTATTTATTTCTCAAGGATTTATTAATTTAAAATCATTATTTTATATTAAGAGGATAATTACCCCATAAGTGGGTCAAGTGTGCCCACTTGCCTTCCATGTGTCACCCTCTCACTTGCCACCTTATCCACATCACACAAACCAATGCACACATCACTTCAAACTCACAATTTTCTCCAGCAACTCCCCTATATAAAGAAATCCCTGGAGGATTTCTTGATTCACTTGATCATTCCCACACTTTTACACCTTTCTTACCACACAAAGAAGCTTATTTTCTCTCAAACTTCCAGCCACTTTTAGAAGTGTTCTTGGGCTATTACTTCACTTTTTGGTAAGTATTTCGTTTAAACCCAATTGTTATTCCATGTTTTCATAACATCCTTGAATCATCTACACACATTCTAACGCCAAAGAATCATTCTTAGGATCATCCAAGATTTTACGTGTTCATCAAGTGCTCTTGACTTGATACTCCTCATCTTGACCTTCCACTCTTCCAAGAATCACTAAAGTTGAGTTCATACCCCTACATTTTCAATATTTCTTTAGTTTTCAGGGGGGGGGAATACAAGTTAAAACACCAAAACATATTTGAAACTTAACTTGGCAGCTTACAACAGAAAAGTTGTGACCTGTTCACGAACTATTTTACCCAACTTAAACTTAGTATTTTTCAAAACTGTCTAATATTCAAATAGTTCAGGTTTATAACTTTAAAATTACTACTTTCACATCTCCATACTATTTTCCTACAATTTTTGGTGATTTTTACAAAACTGTCTATCACTGCAGCAACGAAATCGGACCAGGTTGTGAAAATGAACATTTTCACACTGGTTTGAGACCACCAAAAATTATAAGAAAATTTGTGAACATAGTAGACTCTATTTCCAAACTCTCTGAGTTTACTGATTTAGTTTTCAACGTACGATGATTTTTCGATAAATAATATAAAACAGCGACAGTTAGGAGTTAAAATGTTAAAACAAGTTTAAGGGTTATTCACACCTTGTAACATGTTGAGCAAGGTGTGTAAGGTTTTATACTTAGCATTTTCAATGTAATTTTATTGAAATACAAAGTCATGCATAGCAAGGTTCCATTTAGTACATAAAACATTTTGATAAAACATTTCGCTTTATAAAGCGAGTATTTTATTACAAACTACGTGAACATGTTAAGGGCTAAATTTGTGAGACATTCATCTTCGGGGTACTCTTTATTACTACATAAAAGTCCTGCAGTTATAGCCAGATTCTCTTATAGGGAGAGCTTGATAGCTGTATATAGATCTATATTGGGTTTGACAACCCGCACCTGAGCTGCTTGCAACAGCTAGACCGGCAAGTCTGGGGTGACAAGTGTCATAACATTACGACGCCTGAAGAGCGTCGAGTACGAGGTCTTAGAGTCATAGTATGGTTATAACAACTTACATGGGAAATTAACAAACACACCGTTCACGGGAATTTAATGATTTCACGAAAAGGATTTTTATTTAAATATAAAACCACATATAAGTATGATGATTTATTTACATATACTAAGTCTTGGTTCATTTAAGACTACACTAAACCTTTTAGAAAATATTGGATTTTCTGGAAGCAAACTTATAACAAACTTTAAGGAACAACATGCATTTTTCATTCATAAATTGCTTATGAAATCACCAGCTTTAATGTTGATACTCTTTCTATAACAACTTGTATTCTCAGGAAATCAGTAATACAGGTAACCACAAGACTTTTGAAGGCAAGACGCTAAGGTGTAGATTTCTTTTGAACTATTTTGACTTCATATGTAATTTATTTGGAAACATGTATTTTGCAACTATGTAACCTTTTAAATTATATATATGATGGTTGTGTTTACTTTCTTCATTATGGTCATGATACTGAACACGATGTCCTCCGCCCCCGAATGTTTCCGTCGTTCCGGTTTGGGGGTGTGACAATAATCATCATCAACAAAATCATAGTCTCCCCTTGTGATCTCAGCTTTATTTTCTTTATCTTATTTATTTTGACTCCAATCCTAAACCTTATGTTCTTCAAACACCACATCTTTGCTTACAACTACTTTCAATGTTTGTAGGTTAATCAATCAATACACCTTCGATTCTTCGCTTATACCTGTCAAAATACAAGACTTTTGTCATCAAGTTTGATTCATTTTTCCTTAAGCACGTGAAAGTGGGCTATACATCCTGTAACACCCAAATTTTCGAATAATTTTTCACATTTATAAAACACCTTTTCATTCATAATTGTCATAAAACATCATTGTATCACATAATCAATTCATAACATCACATCCCAAGATCAAAATATGTAAAAAGCCCCTCGAGTGTGCACTGATCAAATCGGCGCCTTCCCGCGATCCTCACTGGTACCTGGAACACATAACACAACATTGTAAGCATAATTGCTTAGTGAGTTCCCCAAAATACCACACACAATACATATTAGCCACTCGAGGCTATAACTCTGTTTGACCCTCTGGCTAATGTGTCTCAATAGGCCCCCTAGTCCCATAACTTTGTGGGCCCTCTGGCCCTAACTTTGTGGACCTTCCGGTCCTAACTCTGAAAACTCTAGCACATACATTGCATAAATCACATAGAATCACATCATGCAAAAGCATACAAAATACTCTGTCACATAACTCTGATTACCACTCTAGGTAAAGTATAGTGAGAAGACTCACCTCGGGTAACTCGGTAAAATCTCAACTCTGAAAAAATCCGATCTAGCCTCCGCCTAATCATATGAAATAAACACTCTAAATCAATATATCCCTTAAGGCTAGGCTATTCCCTCTCTTAGTACTCTCAGAAGGGTAAAAGACCATTTTACCCCTCCCATGGCTCAAAGACTCTAAAGTTGACCAAACCCTAAAAGTCAACAAAAGTCAACCCTCCGGGTTATGCTGTGCGTACCAAACATGTACGTTGGGCGTACCCGGCGTCCTCACAGAAACGGGGTGCGCGACCCCTTACGTCGCGCGTATTGGGATTACGCCCCGCGTAAACCCCAGTTCCAGACTCTAAGCTCTTGAGGTCTTAAACAGTTAATACCCACATCCAACTTTTAGATCTGACCATTTCTAAGCCTCTTAATCCATAAAGTTGGTGACTTTAAGCCTTTGCATGGCTGGACAAGTCACTAACACCCATAACATTCCGTTTCCCAACTCTAGAAAGTTCATACTCAAGCATAACCTCATGACAAAGACCAAGATGGCAACTTTATGGATCTATAACACAAATATCACTGAAATGGGACAGATCTAGGTCCATGGAGTACATTACACTCATAAAGTCTCCACCTTTGGGACTTTTAACCCTAGAAATGGTCCATGAAATCATTTAACCAAATAAGGAGGAAAGTTTTGAACTTTATACCTCCAAATGCAGCTCCTTCCTCTGTAGATCTCAGATCCAAACATGCACTTCAAGCCTTATCCTCCACAAGCTCTTCTCCTTCTTCTTCACTAACACACCCAGACACTTTTAGCTCCAAAACACACACACACTCAAGCTAAGAACGATGGAAGGCTCTCTCTTAGGGTTTCACTCACTGATATGGAGGCTAGGAAATGAGCCTTAGCATCCTTTAAATAGTGCACAAACCAAACATTTAGGGTTTGCATCTGGACCCTTTACGCCCAGCGTAACCCTGGGTACGCCCAGCGTACCCAGGTGAGTCCGCATCCAAATTAAGTGCATGCGTACGCGCAGTGTACCCCGGTACGCCGAGCGTACTCATGTGCTACAAGAACTCACTCAAGGACTAGTCTTGACCATTTGATAAAAAGGAAGGGCTAAATGGCCTTACCTGAATTTCGGGATGTTACACATCCCTAAATACGAAGATGATGAATTGGTGTTTTGATTCTGCTCCAAGCTTCTTAAGGCGTTATGTCTTCGAGAGCCTTTGTAGGGCATCTATTCAAGACATAAAATCTTCACATCATTACTTCTCCATAGAATTTCTTTGGCATATACTTTGAGGATCTCATTGACACCACCATGTTGATAACAATTTGATTTTTCCACTCAACGACTCTGTTTTGTTGAGGAGAGAAGCTAGTTGTGATTTGTCTTCTAATCCCATGCTTCACACAAAACTTCTTGAAGTCATTAGACAAATATTCACCACCACGATCTGTGCGGAGAGCCTTAACTTTCTTTCCTGTCTTAGTTTCTACCTTATTTTTGTATTTTTTAAAGCTATCAAGGGCTTGATATTTCTATGATAACATATATACCTAACTTTTTCGGCTATAATAATCAATAAAGCTCAAAATAATACTTGTTACTGGTTTGTGATGCTGGTGTTATTGGCCCACAAATGTCAGAATGAACCAGCTCCAAAATCTGCTTTGCTCACCAATTGCTAGTCTTTGGAATGGCTGGTTTAGTCTTTTTTCCTATTATACAGTTTTCACACACAAATTTGTTGATAGAAAAACGGTGTAAATGACTCACCATAACCTTCTTTTAGAGTGTCTCCATACATGTACTGCTAAGATGACCCATTCGTTCTTGCCATAATTTAGCATTGTCCTCGTCACTAATATACATGCATCTATCTATTTTTTGATTTGTGACAACTTCTGTTCTTCACAAATTGGAAACATTCGATTTGTGCTCATCCAGCTTTGAAATATTATATGTTTCTCTTGGTGAAATACCTTGCACACATCCACCTAGAATAAAAAGGACAAACCCTTTGGTTGAAGTTGTCCTATGCTAAGAAGATTGTTCTTAAGGTCCAGAACATGATACGCATCATTGATAACGTAGGTTGCTCCATTTAGAAATAGTTTCACATTGCCTTTTTCAACCACCTTCATTCGAGAATTGTTTCCTGATTTGACAGAGCTTGTGAATTCTAGATCAAGGTTAATGAACCTGTCTCTATTGCCACACATGTGGTTAGAACAACCAGAATCTAGGAACCACATCATACCTTTGCTCTCTTCAGGTGTATATGCCATGAAAGTAGTATCCTCCATGTTTGTCTCAGACATAAGCATAACCTCCTCATTCTCTTCAAAGCCAACATAGTTTTCTTCCTTTGAGAGAGGACATTCATAAGGGTAATGTCCCAGTTTGTGGCCATTGTAGCCTTGTATCGTTTCCTTGTTGAAGGATAGTCTTCCCGTACCTCATCCTCTATCTCTGTTGTTACTACGCCCTCTTCCTCTTCCATGACTATTTGGATTGAAGCTAGATTCCACTCTTAATGCTTGATCTTCATCTTTCTCCACTTTCTTGAACTTTTGTTCATGAACCACCAATGTACTCTGCAGTTCTTCTATAGATATCTCCTCCACGTTCCTTGATTCTTCAATCAAGACCACCACATACATGAATTTGTTTGTTAGAGTTCTGAGAATTTTTTTAACAATTTTAACATTGCCTATTTGCTCTCCATTACTCCTTATCTGATTTGAAATTGTCAGCACTCTTCCAAAATATTCAAGAATCATTTCATTTTTCTTCATCTCCAGACCTTCAAAGTCCCTTCGAAGCTTTCGCAACATAGATCTCTTTACCTTTCCGTTGCCTGCGAACCTTTGTTTCATGGAATCCCGGACCGCCTTGGTCGTTTTTCTGTCCATAATTTGTTCAAACATTACTCGATCAATAGCTTGATATAAGTAATGTTTGACTTGTAAGTATGGTAATTCAATTGAATCGTATATTGATTTGTGATGAGTACATTGATTTAAATACAGGAAGATAGTAAACTGAAAAGAGATAAGATCTCCTATTCCTACTCTACGGGAGTTGCCTAATAGACTAAATCAAATACAACAATTTACACGTATGAAAATATACTTTGGCTATTATCCCCCGGCAAGCTCAAGAGTCGGATGAACTTGTAGCTTGGAACGAAGAAACACAATTCTGTCCTTGGCTAACGGTTTGGTAAACTAATCAGCAAGTTGATCTTTAGAGGAGACATGACAGATTTTTAGTTGTCCAGCTTCAACTTGTTCTCGTATAAAATGAAAATCCAATGCAATGTGTTTGGAGCGTGTGCTAATTATCGGGTTCTTGGTCATGAAGATTGCTCCTGCATTATCACAAAGAAGTAACGGAGGACCTGTAATTGGCACTTGAAGATCAGAGATTAGTTGTTTAAGCCACAACAGTTCAGCAGTTGTGTATGCTAACGATCTATATTCTGCCTCCGTGCTTGAGCGAGCAACAACTCGTTGTTTGCGCGAAGTCCAACTGATTAAGTTTGAACCATGAAAAATGACGAAACCATATTGAGATCGACTGTCATCGTGATCGGAATTCCAGCCGGAATCGGAGAAGGCATGTAGAGCTTTGGCATTTGTAGGTTTGAAATGTAAAAAGTGTGTAATTGTACCATTTAAATAGCATAGAATTCTTTTTACAGCTTGCCAATGACGTATTGTTGGATGATGCATGAATTGGCATACACGGTTAACCGAGTATGCGATGTCTGGTCTGGTTATAGTTGCATATTGAAGCGATCCAACAATTTGACGGTAGAGTTTTGGGTCATCGAATGGATCTCCTAATTTTGTGAGATGACTGTAAGGATCGGCTGGAGTGGTCATTGGTGAGGAGAGTGACATGTTGCTTTTAGTAATAATGTCTGAGATGTAGGACTGTTGTGATAGAGTGATACCCGTCTTTGACTTTTGAATTTTCAAGCCAAGAAAGAAATGTAAGTCGCCAAGATCTTTGAGCGAGAAAGCTTGATTTAAGTTTGACACAAACATCTGAAGTTCTTGATCATTTGTTCCTGTAATTATCAAGTCATCAACATATACTAGGACATATAGTTTTGACTTTGGTGTGATTTTGACAAATAGGGACGTATCAGATTGGCATGCACGAAAACCTGTTAATACGAGATAGGTTTTAAGTTTCGTAAACCAGGCTCTAGGTGCCTGCTTAAGACCATACAAAGCTTTATGTAAATGACAGACATGTGTAGGTCGTTGTGGGTCTTCAAATCCCTTAGGTTGTTTCATGTAAACTTCTTCGGACAAATCACCATTTAGGAACGCATTGTTGATGTCCAATTGTCGAATCTTCCATCCATGAGAAAGAGCAATAGACAAAACAAGACGAATAGTTGTCGGTTTAATTACTGGGTTGAAGGTATCGAAATAATCAACACCTGCTTCCTGACTGAATCCCTGAGCCACTAGTCGTTCCTTGTGTCTCTCAATGGTACCATCTGATCGCTTCTTGACCCTGTAAACCCACTTACAACCAATAATGTTAGAGTTAGTGGGACAATTAACAAGTAACCAAGTGTTATTTCTCATGAGCGCATCATACTCTACTTTCATCGCATCTTGCCAACATTTGTGCTTGACAGCTTGAGAAAAAAGACGAGGTTCAACAGTGGGTGAAGAGAGTTGAGTGTGAAACGATTTTGGTTTAAAGGAGTTTGTGCGAGCTCGAGTGACCATGGTATGTTGACTGATTTCAGATTGTCGAAATATGGTAGTTGGAGCTCGTGAGGAGACAGTGGGATTTTGAGATGGGGGAGATGGCGTAGGGTTAGATATTGGGGTGTTATTTATTTGAGAGTTAGATGGACTTTGAGAAGTGGGCGGCAGCAGATGGGTAGGTGGTGAGTTGTGTTGGACGGATGGTTTAGATGTAGTTGGGCTGAAGTTATTTGGGCTTGGTGGAGGCGTGATACGTGAGCTATTGATAGGGGATATTTTAGTAGCATTTTTGGATGGGGCTGATGGAATAATGGGAGGTGAGTATATGGTAGCGATGACATTGGGTGAGTTTGTAGGTGGAATGGATTGACTTTTATTGGTCTCGGTTTGTAAGGAGTGAAAAGGAAATATATCTTCATCAAAAACAACGTGACAAGATATATAAATTTTTGAAGTGGGTGGATGATAACAAATATAGCCTTTGTGAGAAGCACTATAAGCAAGAAAGACACATGACTTTGATCTAAAATCAATTATGTGTTGATTGTATGGACGTAAATAGGGGTAACAAAGACAACCGAAAGTTTTTAAAAACTCATAATCGGGAATGTTTTGATACAACTTTTGATATGGAGACTCATACAAAAGAACCGGGGTAATGGTACGATTGTGTAAGTAAGTTGCGGTTTTAAAGGCATGTTCCTAAAAAAATTTTGAGGAAGTGATGATTGCGCTAAAAGAGTGAGACCTTTTTCAACAATAATACGATTTCGTCTTTCGATGGCTCCATTTTGTTCTTGGGTGTAGGGACATGACACACGATGTTCAATACCATGAGTATTAAGAAATTTGGACACATTTCGGTATTCCCCTCCCCAATCACTTTGTACACTTTTTATGTCACACGAGAATTGAGTTTTGATCATTGTTTTAAACGTAAGAAATGTGGAATAAACGTGTGATTTGTGTGACAAAAAATAAATCCAAACAAACTTGGTGCAATCATCCAAAAATAACACAAAATATCTATGCCCATTCAATGAAAAAACTAGAGAAGGTCCCCAAACATCAGAATAAATTAATTCAAAAGGTTTGGAAGATGCAACATGAGAGGTTGGAAGATGCAACCTGTGACTCTTTCCTAATTGACAGGAATCACAAACATTAGGAAATTTATTTGTTGAACCAGGAAGATGAAATGTTGAAACTAATCTACGCAGAATGGACTCGTGAGGATGGGCAAGTCTCCTATGCCATCCATGCAAAGAAATACGACTTGAATGAAACGCTTTTGGCGAATGAACATTGTGATGTGGAACTCGATATAGACCTCCCTTTTTATCCCCGCGGAGTAGAGTTTGTCCCTGAAATGACTTAACATAACAATGTTTAGGCCAAAACTCCATAAAGACATCATTGTCTTCTGTTAATTTTGACACACTGAGAAGATTTTTAGTAAGTTCAGGCACAATAAGCACATTTGGTAATTTGAGATTAGGTAAAGTAGATGAACCAGTATGAGAAATAGACAGATGGTTACCGTTGCCCACTTGCAGCTTGTTAACATTGTCACCTACTATAGCATGTGACAATGGTAATATATGAATACATTTAATAAGTTAAATGGTCAAATGTATACAAAAAAGAAAGTTGTTTATATGTGAATAGTTTTTTTTTTTAATTTATACATTTTTATGATATTTTTTTTCTACGAATTTTCTAATACAATGTTTTAAATCTTTGTTTAAAACTTTTTTTTTACTTCTTTGTTTTTTCATATAATTTTTAATACACATTTCTTTAAACCAAATATTCTATAAATGTTTTAAAATTTTCTTACAAGTATTTAACTTTTTTTTTTTTTACATTTTCATACAATTGTTTTTATAACTTTCATACATATATTTTTAAACTTTCTTTTACAATATTTTTAAAGTGTTTCATAGATTTTGTATGATAGTTTAATATTTTTATAACATTTTAAAATATTTTTATTAAATACTAGTTTAGAACGTTGTATTAAAAAAAAATTATAATGACTTATCAGGATAATAACTTTTTGTTTGAAAAGAATTGATCAATATTTAAAAGTTTATAATGACTTATCAAGGTATTTATTAATTAAAAATTAAAGTTTAAAATTGATCAATATTTAATTAATATTTAGGAAATTATGAATATTTTAAAAATAACGTTTGAAAAAAAATAATAAAAACAAATATGAAAAATAAAATCGCTATTAAAAGTGAGGAAAATCATTTATCAGGGTAATTAACTTTTCGTTTTGTTCACATTTATGCAACTTTCTTTTTTTCGTACACATTTAACCATTTAACTTGTTATTTTGTTCACGTGTTAGCATTGTCACCTGCTATAGCCGGTGACATTGGCAATATGTGAACATATATAACAAGTTAAATGGTCAAATGTATACAAAAACAAAAAAAAATTACCTAAATTTGAACAAAACGATAAAGATGATTACTCTCGTAAGTCATTTTCCCA
This sequence comes from Lactuca serriola, assembly GCF_051521515.1. NCBI lineage: Eukaryota > Viridiplantae > Streptophyta > Magnoliopsida > Asterales > Asteraceae > Lactuca > Lactuca serriola. The sequence continues at coordinate 376,340,620 of NC_136411.1, forward strand.
ATTAAAAACTAGAAAAATTACCATCCAAAGAAATTATGTTAAAATGGTCTTGAAATGTAATAAAAAGATACTAAATAAAGGTGTCTAGAATCTTTCCAATCACTTTTATTAACTTATAAATACCTCCAACACAGATAAGGGCAGACAATCATTGCATACTCTATAAGGGACTAATATGAAACTTGCAAATTTTCTATTTTGTAATGCCTTGTAAAACATTATTACTTATTTCCTATAGAATTTGTTAGCATGGTTCATAAAATAAAATAAAATAAAAAAATAAAAAATAAAAAATAAAAAATAAAAAACCCTAAAATGTAAAGATCGGTGAGAAAACCACAACTAAAAAAACCGAAATGGAAAATAATAAAATATATTTTGTTTGAAATTTACATGTAAAGCAACTTATGATATAGGTTCATTTTATGCCTATGAATGGGTTGTCACTTATTCTAGACCATATTCATATATTTGTAACTCAACATATAAAAAAAGATTAGGATCCATTAATGTAATCTAATGAATGATTCAGTTGATAGACCCATTTAGGAATGGCTAGTTGTTTATGAATACTTAATTAAAACTTCATTTACTAAGAATAAAACAAAAGTACAATGCTATAACCAGATAGGCTTTTAAAGCTACGGTGACTTGATAAGAAAAAATAAAGTACATGGCCGTAATAGAAAGTACAAAATTCTAGAGAAGATGATGAAAATTTGTTAATTTTTCTTTACTTTCTCTTGAACTCAAGAACCCAAATAAGATAATAACTTTCTTTCTTACTTTTCTATCCTTTTGACTCAAGTGAACACAGTGTACTTCTTAATCACCCACAAATCCCTCTCATACCCAATTAATTGAATCCTTCAAAAAACTGCCTGCAATTCATCTCAAAATTTAAATACAAAAGTTGGAAACTAAAGTATGAAGCCACATCAAGTTAAGAATTGATCAATGTAGAATACCAATACTCAAACAAGTGCTAAAATAGGTGTTAACCCTTTATTCTGTTGAAGGTGGTCCGATAGATATAAATTAGAATTTTTTTTTTCGTAATTTTTGGGCCAGAAAATAAAATGGAAGTGGTGATTAAATCTTTGTTTAATAAACAAACCTGTAGAAAAATGATGTCCTAAGGAACAAGTAACCGAAGCAAGTTCCAACAGCAGAAACCTTAAGAGAAAAAAACAATTTTATTCATGAGATAAAATGATGTGTCCAAATTACACATGTAAATGGTGGGAAATGAAATTTGTGTCAAAGATGGTAATATACCAATTTACTTTCCTCACCACTAATAACATGTCATGTTTGATATAAACATATTTTGTTTGTTACACAGTTTCATATGATCATCATCTAAAATATGTTACCTTTCTTTTATTGAGAGCAAGATTCAAGGTGTCCTCAAGTTCTAGTTTTTTTGTTCACGTTGTGCTCTCTAGCTTTGTCGAAGCACTATCCACCTGTGTAATAGTTAAACAGGTAATTATGCATAAACCTCGACTACTACTTGTAACTTGCAAATTGCAAGCATATCATCTATTCTTCTTCATATCCATCATCTCTGTTGCGATTTCCATTTCCATTTTTCTCTTTTATCAAATGAAAGAAAGCTCATATTCTACTTTTAGGCAGGTATAACTGCAAATGCATATTGTTTAAAACCGTTGACATGTCAAGATCCTAATCAAATGTTTATAACTAAAATTAAGTTTAATTAATTTTAACAGACACCATCTTAAACTTACTTTTAGTGTTGCGTCATCTAGTGAGACTCTTCTTTCCAAATGTTAGTCAACAAAACATTCAATATGTTGTTTTAGAAATAACACTATGTCACTATGAAACCAAAATAACCCAAGAATATAATCGGGGTTCCTAAATAAAATTGAAGTAGCACTTCAACAATAAAATGTGATAAGTAGTGGAACGTAGATTACCAAAAGGTGGAGCGAAAGCGTTGCAGATCCATGAATTGAAACTAATAAAATTCGAGGGGGTTGTCAGTAAATACATGGACAAAGTAGATAGCTAGATGTACTTTAACATGCCGAGAAGTTGTGTGAGTTCAGCCCTGCCTTAATCTTGGTACAGGTCCATTTCAAATTAAGCGAGCCCTCACACTCGGAACCAACAAATCATGGCATGGATTATTCTACATCTCAGTCTGGTACATGAGTAGAGAGAGAAACACATGTGGTTAGGCAATCGTCTACAAGACTACAAAGAGAAAAATAAGAAGAGTGTTAGTGATTAGGGTTTAGGCCCAAGTCTTTAGAGTTTAGATTAAGTCTCTTATGTAACCATATTTATATGAGGTTTAACCTTAGTATTTATCAATAAAAACAATCTATTATCTTATATCGTATCAGAGTCTAGGTTAAAACTTTACTTCTGACCACAACATGTAGCCGCCACCCTCCACCTCTGACGACCTTCTCTAATAGTCGTCGGAGGTGCCGTTATTATGTTCCTTATTTTTCCGTTTATTCTCTTCGCCGCCTAAATAATAAAACAGTCGGATGGCACTAAACTAGAGCCCATTCACCAGCTTCTTCCACTATCTCGTCTACTTATGCCTCCTCACCTTCCGCCTCCTCCTCAGCTGGCCACTTCTTCAGATCTCTTTTCCGATTCAGCCCCTTTTGATGTTATGCATGCCTCTCTCCAATGGCACATTATTGGTGTTATAAAACGTATTGTTGTGTGTGATTTGACGAGTAAATTGAGCAAGAATATGAGTCGAATTTTATCCGTTCCTTTTACCCTAAGAGGGATAAAAGCGATATTTGTGGGTCCCTCGATAATTTAGTGATGACCACTGAAACGCTTGGTCAAGCCTGGACTAAATTGATGTGTTCAATTTAGTAGACTTATCCAAATAGGAGACTGTTGGGTTAGGTGTCTAAACCGATAACTATAATTGGTATGTACTTGACCCGATAATAGCATGATCCTTTTGGGTTACCTTCATCATAACAATTTGATATGATGAATAATAGAGAAAGAGGTTAATTATGATTTATTAATATATTATAAGAATAATATATTAATTGAGAAATCATATTATTTAATTAGTATTGATCAAGAATTAATTTGAAATTAATTTAGTGATCAAAAGAGAGATTAAATTAATGGGGACTGATTATGTAAATCAGTAATAGTTGTAGTTTGGGCTAATGAATCCTATTGGTATAGGATAGACGAAAATCTATGGTGAGTCTGTAGAATTTTCGTCCAAGGCTTCCATATAGGGATCCATATGTTGCTTACGGCCTAAGCAAGGGAATTAGGGTTTCCAATTTGATAACCCTAGGAGCCTCAACTATAAAAGGAACCGTCTTGCTCCCAAATTCGAGTCCTATGCTTTCTTAGAGAACCCTAGCCGAAATTTGGAGCCTCTTATCTCTCTCCCATATTCCTCAATTGCTACCTTAATTGCTACCTGGTGTTTGTGACTCATTAGAGGTGCAACAATTAAAACACTAAGCTCTTGAAGGTCAAGATATACTAGCTACAAGGAAAAGGTATTCTTCTAATCTTTATTATGTTTGAGAATTTCAATTATAACATGCTAGTTTTAGGGTTTATGCTTTGGATTAATTATTTGCAGGTATAATTTGAGAAAAACCTAGATCCAAATCATTAGGGTTGCATGTACACCATAGGAATGTTCTAATGGTCATCTTCAGAAGATTCTTAATGGTCATCTTCCACATCTTTTCCTTGATGAGTTTTGAGCATAATGATGTGGAAGATAACCATTAAGAATCTTCTGAGGAAGGTTGTCACACCCCCGAACCAGACAGCGAAACATCCGAGGGAGGGTGACTTCATTTTGTAATATCATAACAAGTGTATATAAATGAAACACAGACATCATCATCACCATACATAAAATATAACAACCAACATAGTTTACATCATTGTGTTTGTGCAAAAATATCAAGTATGGTGAGAACAAAAATACAGCAAATATCCACATTCCTTAGCTGCCAACCTGTTTTAACGAGCTCCTGAGATTACAAGTTATTTTGGAAAGCGTTAACATATAAAATGTTGGTGAGTTCATAAGCAAGTTTATATAAAAAGCTTTTTATTAGTTTGTAACTCCAGAAAATCCGATATTTTCTGTAAAAATAATTTACGAGTTTTGTTTCAAATCTCGTATTAAAGCATGTGTGTTCTTGTTGATAGTGTATAAAGAGAGATTCCCAGAAAATCATGTATTTTCTGTTAAATGAAAAAGTGTGGTCTTAACCTTAAGACCTGAGTGGTGAAAATTAATCGTAAAATAGTGATTGTATAGTTCGTACTTCGTATCATGAGTAGAGTATGTGTGTTTTGTAAATTTATTGTGTTGGTGTTCTCTATGTAAGTCGTTATAACCATACTAATATGACGAGAACGTCCGTCTTGACGTTCGTCAGACGTCGGTTTCTGAGAAGAAGACATTTGTCACCCTAGACTTGCAAGGTTTCAGCAAATTATCGTGAATTTTGTCTTTGCAAAAATTGGTTCATTCACAACCAATATTGATATTCTTTCAAAATTCAGTTTTGTATATCACTCCCTCTGTCCCAAAATTATAGTCCATCTTTCCTTTTTGGTTTGTCTTAAAATAATAGTCTAATTCTAAAAATAAATAGCATTTTTACCAAAATACTCCATTATTACTTGACCAACTAAGCATTTAATAAAACATTAAATGCAAAGTAAAGACAAAATTGTCATTTTATTATATAAAATTAATGGTAATTAATGTTTTCTTAATATGTGTTTTTTATCTGTGGACAATAATTTTGGGACGGATGGAGTATTAAACATGTAATGTTTAACAAAATATATTAATTTTGTTTAGAAAATACCGATGTATTACACGGTTTCACACTTAGTTATTAACAAAAGAAAGAGCTGGTGATGAAGAATGTCACCAGATACCGCCTGCATCCAAGCAAATTGTTAAATACATATTCAATTAATCTCTGTAATCAATCGTTAAGAAACTTTACTTAATAACTTTTAAGACAATCTTTTTTACATGATCGGATGATTAAACCAATCAAAACTAACTGAGCTAGAGCATGTTTATCTTAGCTCCCAAAATAACTACCATCCACTAATTGAATATTATGTGTTGATTTTATATTTTCATCAGCTTCAACCTTGTTTGTTTTTGTTTTAGTGATATAGGGAATGCACACAAATAGTTTAATAGATCCCTAAAGAGAAAATAGAGAAACGAAGTTAATTCAACACAGCATTTTTTTTCATACACACAAAAATGATATGCTTTTTTAGCATATCACTTAAATGTTAGTTATGCTAGGCAACTCGTATAAAGTTTAACCATAGCCTAGAATCTAGGAAAAGGCTGCAATATACAAACTTATTTATGAAAAAGAACCCATCGTTAGATTTTGCAAATCCAGCTTTGCAACAACAATGAATGGATAAACTACAATTATAAGAATCCTGATTTTAAATACAATAAAAGGCAGACTTCCATACGATATGATAGATAAATGTATTATCCCTCAGAATGCCTATTATCAGCCTGACATGTAGTTGTGAAATTGTGATTCCTCTACCTTATGCTTATAAGAGCACCACATTTGCAATAACATGTACATATTCAGATTACTAAATATTTCATCATGGGGATATGGAAATAATTATCATAATTAGGACAACAAAATTAAAACAGACATAAGAAATAAATATGTAGGGAAGTATTCATATGCTCTTAATATGCTAAACCGAAGCATATAAATTGCAGCAAAAAGATGCCAATAAAAGAAAACAAAGCACCTTGTCAACAAAAAATACCTTAACAACATCATCATTTGGATGTGTTTTTTGCCACATCAAATAACTGCCCACCAATGTAAGAGGCTGAATATTAAAAATGTGTAGTTTCATATTCCCCCAGAACCCATCACATAACCTGTAAATGTAAACAACACAAAAGAGAAAGCATATATAAATCCACAAGCAAATAAAATAAAGCTAACTGGAGAAGAAATGGCAGATTTAAGATAAAATTTAAAAAATAAAAAAAAACAAAAGCAAAATGGTCCAAAACATGACCCTACCTGACCATTTATTTGGATAGTTCCTCTCATCATATAATCTCCAGATGAATGTAATTGCATATACATGACATGGGTAAATGCAAAAGGTCGTTTTTAGTAAAATGTAACAATAAGATTATATATGAGAAGAATTGTACATTCATACCTCATAAAAAAACAATCAAGGAGAAGACCCTACCAATAAAATTGTTATTTATTACCTTTAGCCAAATCTTAAGCTATATGCAATAAATAACAACATACTTCCATTTTTATGGTTTATAAGTATATTATACTTAAAAATATAAAAAAGAGTAAATAATGTTTAATATAAAGACAGCATAAATAACAACAAAAACATATCATATTGTTTTTTTTCTTTCATTTTAAATGGTCCAAATTAAGGAAAACAAAAAAAGATACGGATGACTAAAACAATACAAAAAAGGTCAAAATGATCAAATTGACCACGATAGTCATTTTCATTAAAATCTTCTACTTTGTGTCTTCAATTTTCGTATCACTGTCCAAAATAACAACTTCAAGCTCAATTTCGATTCCAAGTTGTCTCAACTGCAAAATTTATCTTAATTGCTGAACGGACAGCGTTAGCATCCACTTCACATTGAAAAAACTTATTAATAACATTTTATATAAAAAAACTATACCTACAAAAATACATTTAAAAAACATATTGGCCAAAAGCAATGCCCTTTGTTTTATCTTTGATGGATTTTATCAAGGTTCTAAATAACATAAGGCGTGACTTGGCGGCAATGTCAAGCCTCAAGCTTTTCCGAGCCTTGGCGAGTCACGACGTTTGTAAGGCATGACTTAACGCGGCAATTTTCTATATAATTAATATTTTTATATGTATTTTCAACTATTATTCATTTTTATACACATATATTAGTTAAGGCGGCGTTTTGGCTAAGCTCGGCGGCATGTACAAGCCTTGGAGTCGTGGCGCGCCATGGCGGAGCCATGGCGAGCTTTTTAGAACCTTGGATTTTATGTTGTCTCATGACCCGTTATGAAAATGAGATCATTTGCAACTAAAAAAAATTATGATATAAACAAAACTTTTACATATTATTTATTAACAAAAATACTTACTTCCCCAGGTTGACAATAGCACCAGCAACAACTTTGTTATTATAATTGCATTTTCCGTCTTCTGACAGTGTAGGTCACCCCTACACTAGTAAGAGTTGAAGTTGTGTCCAAAATCTCATTTCTAAATAAATTAAACATTAGACAAATTTAAATACAAAAATATCAAAAAAATTAAAAAACAAATAAAAAACAGAATTTACTTTAGGCGATCCTAAATAGTTCAAAACTGTCTCTATCAAATAGCTTCGTAGAGATTTTTTTGCTGCAAACAAAAAGAATGTATACAGCTAGACGGTTAGACAACTTAGGAGGAAACTATAAGAAAGGTACAAGATGAACAATGAATCAACAAGCAACAACAGCACAGGAAAAGATGAGGGTCATGCAAAGAGATGCTAGAGACGAAAACAAAGATGCTAGAGATGTTGAATGAACTAACTCTGTATTGAATCTCATCTAGGGTTAGCAACATGGATGAAAGTTAGTCGATAAGATTCAATTTCAATACAGAGTTGGTCCAACTTCTTCAACATCTCTAGCATCTTTGTTTTCATCTCTAGCATCTTTTTGCATGACCCTCATCTCTTCCTATGCCCTTGCTACTTGTTGATTCCTTGTTCATCTTGCACTTTTCTCATAGCTTCATCCTAATTTGTCTAACCGTCTTGCTGTCATTTCTCATACATTCTTTTTATTTGTAGCAAAAAAAAATCACTGCAAAGCTATTTTATAGAGACAGTTTTGAACTATTTAGGATCATGCAAGTAATTCCATTTTTTTTTATTTTTTTTATTTATTTGATATTTTTGTATTTAAATTTGTCTAATATTTAATTTATGTAGAAATGAGATTTCAGACACAACTTCAACTCTTAGTGGTGACCTACACTATCAGAAAACGGAAAATACAATTATAATAAAAAAAGTTGGTGCTCGGGCTATTGTCAATGACGGGAAGTAAGTATTTTTGTTAATAAATAATATGTAAAGGTTTTGTTTATAATATATCATAATTTTTTTAGTTGCAAAGGATCTAATTTTCATAACGAGTCAAGGGACAGTAGAAAACCCATCAAAGATAAAACAAAGGATATTGATTTTGGCCAATATGTTTTTTAACGTTCTTTTATAGGTATATTTTTTTTTCTTTTATACAAAATGTTATTAATATATTTTTTCAACGCGATCTTATGGGTGGAAAAACTTGCAGATACCAGGGATTTAGGGATTTTGACTGTAAAGAGAATGTTAACCCTGACCGTTTAGCAATTAAGATAAATTCTACAGTTAACACAACTTGGAATCGACATTGAGCTTGAAATTGTGATTTTGGACGGTGATACGAAAACTGAAAACACAAAGTAGAATATTTTAGTGAAAATGACTATTTTCAATTTGATCATTTTGACCATTTTTGCATTGGTTTGATCAATTTGGTCATCAGTACCTTTTTTTTTTCTTTTTCTTAATTAGAACATTTAAAATGAAAAAAAAAAACAATATAATATATTTTGTTGTTATCTACGTTGTCTTTATATTAAACATTGTTTACAATTTTTAATATTTTTAATTATAATATGGTTACAAACCATAAAAATGAATTTATTTATAGCTCAAGATTTGGCTAAATGCAATAAATAACAATTTACTTTTATTTTTATTATGTGCAACTTGTTTTTCATCAACCAATACTTAACTAAATTTAATAGTAACTGACAGAAATATTCTTTGAAAGATGTAAATACGAAGCAAGAGATTAAAATACCAAAAAAACCACCCGAAATCCAAACTTGAGATGAAATAAAACTCATTTGCTTGCTAAAATGGTGATGTGCGTTTCATCTCTTTGTATTTTACCTTTTTTTTTTGGAAATCTATAAACTGGAAAACTCATCATTTTTAACAATATTAGAAACCTTGAGGTCTCTATAATTCTACAAGAACATGAGAACTATGACTGCAAAAGAGAATTTTACCATAAAGAGATAATAATAAAGTAATCAAGTAAATCCATGAATGCTTACTTAAGACAAAGGGTTACCAGATTTGAAGGTCAAATTCTTGGAGTTGTTTTATATCATTTGCAGTCACTTTAATGGACACTAATCTCAGAGATTTTAACTTCTTGAATGGCTTTAGATGCTGCAATCCTTCACTTGTTACTTGAGAAGTTGATCGTTTTAAAGACACCGATTGTGTTAGACCTGCAACAAAAACACAACAATTACACATCTACCCTTATCGATCTTAACATATTTTATAAATCCTCTTTTCATCTAATCTTGTCTGTTTTTTAAAACATAAATCGGTGAGCTGTTTGCGATTAAGATTCTCTTGTACTGCAGTTGATCCTGTAGACGAACTAATACCTAAAACAGAATACTTTGTTCCTTCCAACTTGAGAGAGAACAAGGTTAAACAAGATTATTACAACCATCTTTTGCTTTCTGTATCTCTATTTCTCTCTCAGTTGGGGAATGAAATCACACAAAATTAACAAAAATAATGTTGCAAAATAGAGATGGAACTGGAACCAGAAATATTCACAATGTTACAGCTCCACACGACCAATTACAAAATTCGGGACAAATTACTCTCATAACAGATAATATTCCTTAAATTATCCAAATATGAATTGAGATACATTATCCTTTCACACATAAATCTAATTTTCGACTTCCGAGATCAAATGTCAGAAATCATGTTATAGCTAGAAAAGAAAACGATCAACAAGAATGTACCAACAAAGGATAGACTTCACATATCAACTTGCGTTTAATACTTCACGTGTCGCCGGAGTATGCTGGGCATCGGCTTCCGGTGTGCGTGTCGCCGGTGTATGCTTTGTGCGTCGCTGGTAGGCACGCTTCTTGTTTAATAGAGAAAGCAAAGAAAACAGCGGACGGAATATTGGAATAAGACAAGAATTAGGGTTAAGATCATTTTGAAGCCTTTTTTATTAATTTTGACCATCTTTGACCATTGACTAATTTAGACTTTGGGAGACCGTCGTTGACCGCCACATCTGTTGTTGACCGAAATTGATCAATTTTCGTCAAAAACCCATAATCATAATCTGTTGGAGAATGTCAAATGATTAATACACGATTAATCCTGATTTCTATAACATTGGTTAAAATAGTCAAAATCGTTGTTTTTTAATGTATTTTTATGTATAACAAACTAAATAAATTAACTGGACGGATATATAGTATATTTAATTTCTAATATATTGGCATTCATAACTGGTTATTTGAAATTTAGGTTGTCCTGTTAATGGGAGAAAATCTATCTATCTATCCAATTAATTTGTATATATCAATAATATAATTATAACGTTTTAGCATCTATTGTTTAAAATCTGGAAAAGGGTCTCGTCTAAATTTATTCCCTTCAATTCTTTTCCACTCCACTCTACTCTACATAAGACAACAAATCATCTAAGCTTTCAATACAACCATTTTCAGTTTTCAATGGTTAAAAGCATCATCATTTAATTTTTTTTCTTTTTATTAACTAATACCCATGTCATGCTAAATCAGTAACTTTTATTTTTTATTTTTAAAGTAAAAGATAATAAAATAAAAAGTCATTCAATAGTTTTATATTACAATAGCTAAATGAGTGGTTGATGAAAGGTATAATGAAAACAAAAATGTTACCTTTGTTGATCTGCCCTCACTTCTGGAGCCTGTATCCTCCTGCTCAGTAAAAAACCCATATTAGCTTCAAACTCGTCTGATGGAATGTACAAATAAAGGAGAATGAGATAGCATACGGAAAATGACAAATATACCCTTTAAAAAGTTCGATTGCATAAGAAAGCATTTTGTTAACCTCATTCTCTATGTTTTGTTCCCCAAATGTCATCTTCAATTTGTAGAATGTCTTCATAACGCGAATAGCTCCTTCTCCGTGTTTTATTCTCCAAATTACTCCACATTTCTTGCAAACAGAGTGCTGACAACTGTGATTCATAATTGTTCCAAAAAAACATGATAAAAACATCATTTCTAGGCTTGATAACATAAGGAACAGAACAACAAACCTTTTTTTGCCTCATAAAACTGAATTACCATCCAATAGAGCATTAGGTAATGCATTTTGAGTGTTGCTTTTCTTCCTTTCGTTATTTCCCATCCATATGTTGCTTCCTAAATGTTGAGTGTTATTGTTAATGTTTTATTTTTCCAACTCCAGTTCATCCAATGAATGATCAGATAAAATCATTTTGTGGTTCTACGGATTTATAGTGATCCTATACCTGCATAAACAAATACCTGGTTTCAAATAAAAGTTTCACCATTTGTAAAAAAAAAAAAAAAAAAAAAAAAAAAAAAAAAAAAAAACCTTGAATACACTTGGAATTTACTGATGATTGTATTGGTTGGATAATTTGAAATGTTTGAACGCATCTGATATTCATGTGCCCGATTATGTAGTACAATGTTAATATTATTGCTTTAGAATCATTAAATTAGTGTTAACTGTTTAAAATATACTCATGTGACGCTATATCTGAGCTCCCTACTTACTTGTGTCGTTACAATGGAGCAGTTTTCTTGAATATGAAAGTGTATGATGCACTCAAAATACTCCAAATCCTCTTTTCGTATACCAAAATTTTAATATTAAAAAAATAGAAGACAATGTGTCCATATCTTGAGAGAATGAGAGGGAATTGCTTAAAATTCTTTTAACCAAACAAAACATAATCTAAATTTATAAATCAAAACATAACAACCATCGAACAAAATATAAAATTTTTGAAATTTCTAATCTAAAAAAAAAACCCACAATTTCCTCTCTATCTAAACTTTTATCATAATAGCCACAAAAATTGAGAAAACAAAATTAAAGAGTACAAACTAGGAAGCCCTAACCGCTCCTCAGGTCGCTGCCTTAGAGATGGAAGTCGGTCATCACCTAAAACCTGCACTCACAATCTCCCATGTGTCAGGTATAAGAGCCCACCTCTCAACAATCTCATCTTTAAGGCACGTATCTAGTTATATGTCCATTTGATGTTTAAACGTTGTTAGTTTTTAGGCCTATTCATTGTGTTGTCAAAGCTGCTAAAAGCTTTTAAATTTTGTCAGCTTTTGCTTCTTTTTTCTTCTGATATCGTTTAGACAAAATTACAAAAATGGTTCCTGTGGTATGCATTTTTTTAGGATTTTAGTCCAAACCCCGACTTTTTTGGCTTCATAGTCCTTTTGAGCTAGTTTCATTGCGTTTTTGGTCCATCTGAATAGTAAAATGACTATAATACCCTTGGGTTATTTATTTTTCATTTTTCTTTCATTTCTTTTTAAATCTAATACTAATATATTTATTTTAATAATTAATAAATTAAGAAGGGCCTCACTTTCTCTCTCTCTCTCTCTCTCTCTCTCTCTCTCTCTCTCTCTCTCTCTCTCTCTCTCTCTCTCTCTCTCTCTCTTTCTGCGTGTGTGTGTGTAAAGAAAAAAAAAACCCACCTCCAATCCATGTTCTTCTTCTCCAACCCATAGTGTTTCCATATTATTGGTAAAGGAGGAATCAATCAAGTGTATAGAGGTTGTCTCGTGTGTGTATGTATGAGCAGTTGTCGCCGATGGTGGCGGAGGCTGAGATGACTTTCGGTGTTAATGGAGATGTGGGTTTTCTTGAAGAAGAAAAAGAAGAAGAAGAAGAAGACCATGTGTGTGTGTGTGTGTGAGAGAGAGAGAGAGAGAGAGTCCCTTTCATTTTTTAATTATTAAAATGAATAAATAACTATTAAAACTTTAAAAAAATGAATTTAGAAATAGAAAATAAATACCCAAGGGTATTAAAGTCATTTCAGTTTACCAAGGGACCAAATTTGCAAAAAAAACTAGCTCAAAATGACCACCAAGCCAAAAAAAAAAGTCGAGGTTTGGACTAAAACCCTCCAAAAAAATACATACCACAGGGACCATTTTTGCAAGTTTGTCTTTATTTTATTACATTCCTCTAATTTCAAGAATTTAACAAAGTATAACATGTAAGGTAGCATGCTTTGACAAATTATATAATTGAAACAGTAGGTTACATGCATGCAAGAAACAACAATGTACTTTCATTTATTTGAAAATACAATGCTCTAATAAAAAACAAATTAAAATGATTGTTCTATGTTTATTTTTCAAAATTGATGGGTAGTATATGATGTCAACTCACTAACATTTTTTTTCTAAATATCCTATGATTTTTTATGCTCTTTCCCTCTTTATAGTGCAATATAATTTTTTTCTCATGTTGGGGGTGGCAAAGATGGATACACGGATGTTGATACTGATGAAATTCGCAAAGAATGGTCTTCTTTTGTGGCAACCTTTATTTTCCAGTGATATTTTTTACCAGCAAACAATATTTTCGGTAACTTAGAAATGTTTGTTAGTATTTAGCATAGGATTTCTACAATAATTTTGATAAATTATTATTACAATTACATAATGTTGATTTTGTTATAATTTGCTTTGGAAATAAAATTCATTCATTTTTGTATGTATTTGAACTAATGATGTCACCATTTTTGGCTATTGATATTTTTACAAAGTTACTACAAATTTACTATGAAATATTTGCAACAGAAGTGTATTATAGTAAGTTTTCTACGGAAGTAACCGTAGTAAATTTACTACGAAATATTTACTACGGAATTATGTCGTCATAAATTCAATATGGAATATTTGCTAATTTATTATCGGCAGTGGATTTTCTATGGAAATTAGTTTGTAGTTAACTTGCAACGAATTAACTACGGATCGGGTCGTAGTTCATTTCCTATAGACTTGCTATGGAAAAAATTGTAGTTAATTTGCTACAACATTGCTACAGGTATAGTTCATAGCTATTTTGCTACGGAATAAGTTTGTTGCAAATTCAGTTGCGAAGGTCCTACGGATTCCGTAACAAACCTTTACTAACAGAAAATTTTGCTATAGAATGGTTGCATAGCAAATTCCATCTCTAATTATGTTTAACTATAGAATTTTTCTATAGTTATTTTGGCTTTTTCTTGTGGTGTGGGGGAGAAATCTCTGAAATAGTATTGTCTATGCGATGTAGGTGATTATCGTTAGGAAAAGACCCTAGCGATGAATATATATATATATATATATATATATATATATATATATATATATATATATATGCTAGTCGTTTACCCGCGCTAAGCGACAGGTGTGAATAGGGGGGGGGGGGAGGGTTATGAGTTATCTTGTTTTCGATGAATTATTTCATTTTGACGGAAATATATTGTTATATAAGTGGCCTATGAGAATAGTTTACTTTTAGCTATTAGATTCCTTTCGGCAGGTGGTGGATGGTAAAAAATTTCGTTTAAGTGAATAGTATTCTTTTGGTAAATCTGGTTCTAAAGCATAAATAATTAAGTAGTCTAAACCACGGTTGCGAATTGTTTTTTTTTTTTTTGAAAATTAGTTTCAAGAGTGGATTATTACTACCGTGCAATAAATGTTTAGAAAACATTTACAAAACAATGAACCTTTCATTTTTAATGATATACAAGATGTATTATGTTACCATCTATCATATTTTAATTAAATCAACAATATTTTGCATTTATTACATTAACTATTAATTTTTTTTGCCATTAATGTTTTAGATTTATTCCATTATTTTAAAAGTAAACTTTTTTATAGCCTAAATAGTTAAAAGATTAAAAAAAACCTTTATTTTAGTGATTGAAGAATTACACCAAAATGCATGTAAATTCTATTTTCTTTTGTTCATTTTGATGATATACATCACTTAAGAAATTAAATGGTTGAAGTGGTAACAGCATGAGCAATCCTTAAATTACTATATAAATACGTTTTTTTAACAGGAAAGAGGTTCGACAAAATACAAAAAGATTTTAAAAAAAAATTATTTAAGAACTATTATTTTGTATAACAAGGAACACAACACCATTTAAAAGGACATATGTTTATCATGCTCTCCATCTGAGGCACAAATGTCTCAAATGGTGTCCAATTGAGAGAGGCAAAGCAACAAAAGAATGAAATTAACCAACCCTAACATCAACATCAGGGACCAAAAACATTAGGGGCAAAACCGTCCGGATATGGTATCCAATTAGGAAAGGCTTCCAACTATGTTTCAAATGCATATAACTTGTATCTTTCACCAATAAGCATGGTCCACTGTGAAGATCAACATCATTTTGATTGACACATACCTGAAAAGAGAAATAAACATTAATCCATGAAATAAAAATTAAAAAGAAAGAAACTAATAAATCATATGAACCAAATTCTTTATAAATGGTTTAGTAAATTTTAGTAAATGTTTCTACTCTTTTACTCTATAGCCCAAGGCTACCATAAGATTTGTGTGTGCAGTTCACTTTTGTATTTCCACCAAAAGCCTCATCGATGATAAGTTTCTAAAATATCCATGAAAAAAAAGTTAGAATATTAGAGCCTTCTTAAGCATAAGGCAATTCCCATGTCACCATCTTCCTCTAAACCTGATACTATTCCTGAATATGTCCTCCCACCTGTATTTAGGTGAGGACACAGAAGCCTTAACTCTCAACCAATCTCCAACCTGTCATTACATATAAGATAATTCGCTTATAAGTCATAATTTTTCAAGAAAATGAAATCCCCTTAACACACTATGAAAGATGTGTTTGTTGATTTACCTTAAAGTCCGCTAATTTTCCAAGTCAGAAGGATCATCTTGCCATTGTTTGGAATTTCAATTATCAGGAGACCATCATTTCCTATCTCAATAATTTTTCCAAACCTGTGATGTGTTTCACCATCCCAAGCATACCGAGGCTGTGCAACTAATCGCTTCACACATAGACATTAAACAACAACAAAAAAAACCAATAAAAATCAGACCTCAATTAAGTCATTTAAACAATAACAAAAAACATTAGCCCTAAACAAAAAGCATTTTTTACAACTGCATCAGACCTGACTTGCTACAAAAAAAATAATACATTTTTTGACATCGACATTAAGCATCAGACCTTAATATTCACAATAGACAAAAAAAGAACTTAAAAGTACACTTCCATTAGGGCTTAATGATGCGAAACATAAAATGTTTTGTCCATTTGCAGGTCAAAATCATCTCATCCAAATGAAAATCGAATCCTACAACCTTATGAGTTACTTTAAGACCAAGTCATTGTTTCTATCATCACCATAGGCTTTCAATCTCCTTTTACAATGTGATCACTACGTCTTCTTACCATGGAATGCATACTTGTGTTTGGCTGCTGAAGTGCTCCTGCCAAAAGACATAACGACCAACTTAAAAGGTAAATCATAAATTTAAAACTAAATAAAATATATAATTCCATATTCGTTTTGAAACCAAATAATATGGTTAAATAGATTCACTTTGAGACAATTGAGGACTTAAAACAAACAAACAGATACTGGGCAAACTCTAAAAATGTGTTTCTTTTACTGTCTCTTTGACAATTGTTTCACTAGCTCGTATTGCCCCATGCCTAAGCTCCAATTCAATTAAGCCTACTCAGTTGGACAAACTTATATTCATCAGTATTCACATTCACAAAAGAGTAAAAGAATATTCAAAAAAATAAAGAAAAAAAAAATTTAAGTATGTGCACCATACAGTTGTGCTTTTAATCACACATGCAAATCCATCGAAGCCAATAATCGACAACTTTCTTCCCAATAACCATTTTTCAACTTTCTTCCCGATAATCCTCCTACAATTAGTGAAAATATGTATTTGCATGGTAATTCACAAAAGTAAGTACGTAAGAACACTAACAAAGAAGAAAACTCAAAGAATTTGGTTTATTTAAAAACACACATGAGTGATGGTGGTTGTTTCAGGGCTAAATGTTCCAAAGAGTTTTAGTTTTGCCTATCAAGAAAACACACAAAACTAACACTATGAGTTCACTTCATTTGAGCAGTAGAAAAACTAAAAATAAGTTTACATAAAAAACGTTGGGGAGAATGAAGCATCGGCGTCCATGGTATGTTTCATTCCGAAGATGTGAGGGACGACAATTTGGTAGTGGCCCGAGAATAATGGTGGTTGTGGCTGATGTGCACAAAAGTATCTACTAATTTTAAATTTATAACATAACTAACTTAACTAACTAAAATGCACCTAGGCTGTGTACCTAGTCAAATTATAGAATAGTTTGGGTAAGTCGGGTGTCGATCACAAGGAATGGTTTTAACTAATTAATTTACCTACTATTAAGTTAACCTAATTTCTTAGCAAAGTATTGGTTGTATCTAATTTTGTAAGTTTAGATGAACTTAATTTCTTAACACAATTCAATCAATAAAAAAACACTTCTATTAGTTCGAATTCACTTTCCCTCAATGGTTTATAAATTAATTACAACTAATCTTGTTGGTTACCAATTAAAACATTATTAGTAATTCAATTCTAAATTTACTAATATCAATTAATTCATGTAGATCTATGTATGGTCACACATAATTTAACACATAATCAGTTGTTGAATAATATTGGAGCTTATGTAAGATTGGGTTAACAAATACAAATTATGGTCATAACATGAGTTCTCTAGCACAACCTAATTTATTAATTCAATTCCTTAACTAAGATGGGTTCGATCTTAGCTCTAATAACCTCAATGCGCATATTTTTGTCTAATCTTAATAACTTCCCAATCCTAAATACTCACATTCCTTATGAAACTTCACCCCTTTGTTTACATGATACTCATTTACACAGCCCTTCGAATCACAACACTTCCTTTCTACCTTGATTTCCTGTCCACCTCGATTTTTGTGATTATCGAGAGAACGAAGGAAATATGAAATGATCGATTACCTCTTTTTTCCGCACAAGGGTGTTTTGTAGGTATGGGCAATGGCAATTTTCCAATTGATTTAATCTATTGTCTTGGGCCATATACATAACTTAGTATTAAAATATGACTAAAGTTTGGGACCCAATAAAATTATGGGCCCTATTCGCAAATAAACCGTTAACAACCATATACCTCGTCGATCCTCACTTCACTTTGCAGGTGTTAGCGACGACGAGGAAGAGGACGCAAGGAACACAACTCCCTTGATTTTGACTCTTTTTTTTATTTCTCGCATCTCACGAACGCACCAGGGGTAAATACCATTTCAGTTCTCACTTATCAGCTTTCAGGCGCTCGATTTATTTCTTGACATGTGAATCTCCACCCTGATTTGATTTCTCTTGAGTTCTTTTAACCTGTCAATGTGAATGACCCATTAGTGGGATGAATCTGATTTTGTACTAAAATGCTTGTTTAATTTGATTTTGTACTGATATGAAAGTAATATTATGTATAATAAAGTTTTACTAATTGTTTTCTCATACCAATGAACCTAGAACCTAGAGAGACCAAAGGACCTAGATCAGGCCTTGACAAATGTTTCAAAAGTCATTTCTCATTTTGGATTTCACTTAACCAGGGAGTATAGCTTCTCGCTGTTGAGCACCCGCAGACTTGTAGAAAAGTAGATAGATACTGAAAGAAAGGTATGCATATTCTGACTTGTTTTGTGCTAACCAATTATTACCTTCTTATATCACTTTTGTTTGATTGAGATTAAAATGCTAAGAGTCGACTCCAGCCAAAGTTAACGTACTCAAGTGGATAAGGTAAGGATCAATTACTAAAACCAAATTATTATCTTAAAGAAGATTTTAATTTTTACCTTTAAATAATTATTTTCAGGGCCGGTCTAATGGTTTTTCATGCCCCGGGCAAAATGGCATAACAATGCCCTATTTTAATGGTGTTGATCTACTTCGAACCTTTAAGAGAAATATAAATTAGAAAGCTAACAATGTAACAAAACCTTTTATTTTAAGGCTCATATGTACACAAACTAACATATACAAACTTAGCTTAAAACACTGTCTTATCGCATTCTTGAAGCAACAATACAAGTTATTCTATCTCACACTTGCAAAAAATAACATTAAGTGCTAAAAATTGTCACCTTTCAGTCTCTCTTATGTCTTTGTACATCATAAATGACTTCAACTTTGAAACACTCTTTTATGAGGATGGTACAATAACAAATACAATCAACATAATCTTATATACAAACAAACATTTGGAAACATATACATCATTGCAAAAGCAACACAGAAACAGGGAACTCAAGACAATTAAACCAAAAGCAAACAGAAAACAACCGCATCCGTAGAAGATATCAGCCATAAGGAAGAACTAAAAACAATCAAATCATGTAAACAACATAAAGAAAACCCCCAACAATAGACATATCCAATATAGCAACTTGTGAACACAACAACAAAAGTTAACAAACTTTGAACCAATAAACTCTGAGTATTACCAGGAATAACCATTAACCAATTTGTAAACAACCCATAGATACCAGGAGCAACAACTAACTTGTAACTTCACCGTGTCAATGTATAAATCTAAATACCACCAAACTTAAAAACAAAGCATCATGACACCTCCAAGTGCAAAATACCCCAAGTGAAAATTCATTTTCAATAATTAACAACCAAAACAGAAGTGCTCTGAAAACTAAAAAGTGGTGTTCAAAACAAACCAAAAATTAGAAGTTAGATGCCTTGTAGAAATTACTAACAGGGCAACAATTCATAAAAATTAGTAATTAGAAATTATATACCTTAGAGAGATTGTGAATCAGATGCTAACTCGTCTTTCACTCCTCTAGAAAATTAAAAAACGCAAAGGATATCAGAGAAAGAGATGCTGAGATGAGAATTTTGATTTTGAACTATACGAAACTAATGATAAAATCATGAAAATAGAGCTAATGTTAAAAAAAAATAGATTGATGTCTGTAATGTCAATCGATGGGGGAGGGGGGAGGAGAAACGACATAATCATCAATTTGTTTCCAACAAAAGGATTTTTCTGATTTCTCTCCCCTAGGTCTCGACTCCTCGTCTTTTGTCATACGCCATTATCAGTGATATATCCCCATCGTAATTTTTTTGTTAGCCGCCTAACGTCTTTTCCTTTCCTGCTGCAAGAGACATTTGGGATCCAAGAAAATCAAATTTGGGCAGACTTTTTATATATATTTATTGATATTATTTGGCCTGAATTTATGCCCCTCAATATTGATGCCCTGGGCCATAGCCCAAGCCGCCCAGGTACCTGGGCCGGCCCTGATTATTTTGTTTGATGGGCAAAAGTTTGTTAACACTTAGATGTGAGAATGAATTGATTACTAAAACCAAAGTTGAACCAAATTTTTGGTTTTTTTACCATTAAACATGTGATGTTTAACAAAATATTTTAATTTTTTTTAGAAAACATCGGTATATTACACGGTCTCACACTTGGTTATTAACAAAAGAAAGAGCTGGTGATGAAGAATGTCACCAGATACCGCCAGTATCCAAGCAAATTGTTAAATACATATTCAATTAATCTATGTAATCAATCATTAAGAAACTTTATTTAATAACTTTTAAGACAATCTTTTTTACATGATCAGATGATTAAAACAATCAAAACTAACTGAGCTAGAGCATGTTTATCTTAGCTCCCAAAATAACTACCATCCATTAATTGAATATTATGTGTTGATTTTATATTTTCATCAACTTCAACCATTGTTTGTTTGTTTTTGTTTTAGTGATATAGGGAATGCACACAAATAGTTTAATAGATCCCTAAAGAGAAAATAGAGAAACGAAGTTGATTCAACACAACATTTTTTTGTCATACACACAAAAATGATATGCTTTTTTAGCATATCACTTAAATTGTACTTATGCTAGGCATCTGGTATAAAGTTTAACCATAGCCTAGAATCTAGGAAAAGGTTGCAATATACAAACTTATTTATGAAAAAGAACCCATCGTTGGATTTTGCAAACCAACTTTGCAACAACAATGAATGGATAGATAAATAACTACAATTATAAGAATCCTGATTTTAAGTACAATAAAACGCAGACTTCCATACGATATGATAGATCCCTCAGAATGTCTATTATCAGCCTGACATGTAGTTGTGAAATTGTGATTCCTCTACCTTATGCTTATAGGAAGCAGAAGGGAGCACCACATTTGCAATAACATGTACATATTAGATTACTAAATATTTCATCATGGGGATATGGAAATAATTATCATAATTATGACAACAAAATTAAAACAGACATAAGAATATATATATATATATATATATATATATATATATATATATATATATATATATATATATATATATATATATACTAGTTGTGAGTCCCGTGTATTACACAGGTTGATTAAAAAAGTTAAATATAAGATGTAGACATTAAGTATTTTCTAAAGTAAAATTTTGAAATAAATATAAACTAAATGATGAATAAGTAAGTAATTCAATTTATACTCATAAAAAATTGTTATCATGTTTTAAATAATCGTGTTGAATATGAAAGTGTAAAAATTAAGTATTTTTTAAAGTAAACTTTCAAAATAAATACAATAAATAGAATAAACCACAATGACCATTTACGTAATTTGTCTTAATTATTCTATAATAATAAAACTATTTAATATAAATTCACAAATGGAATTTATTAATATATTAATAGAAATAAGAATTCACAAATGGAAGGTTTAATATATACATTAATTGACATTAATTACTATAAGGTGGCATTTAATATGTGGAATTGAATTAAAAATGAAAAAAATTATAAAAATGACAAGTGGAAAAAAAATAATTTTAAAATTATAAGAAAATAACATGTGTCAAATTTAATAAGAAGTTGACATTTGGCAAAATTATCTTTATTTATTAGGGTATATATATATATATATATATATATATATATATATATATATATATATATATATAGTGGTGGACCTATGTAGGGCATTTGGGGTCCCGGGCCACTGCTCAATTTCCGGCACGCAGTGTAAATTTTTTTTTTTTTTTTTTTTGGTTTTTCTATTAGGTGCACCCGCTTGAAGTACGAGGGACACCCCTACTAAAACAGTCTACGTCCGCCACTGTGTGTGTGTATATATATATATATATATATATATATATATATATATATATATATATATATATGAAGGGAAGTATGTGTAGCGAAAACATTTCAAATCGATCGAAGATTATGGAGAGGCATGAGTAAAGCCCTTCGCAACCAATCGCGCTTTATAAGTATGCACTTTCTCATCCATGTCCGTCTTCTTCTTGAAGATCCACTTGCACCCGACTGTCTTACGACCCGGTACATTGTCAACCAAATTCCAAACTTGGTTGTCGTACATGGACTGAATCTCGCTGTCCATCGCCTCTTTCCATTTCGCAGACTCTGGGCCTACCATGGCTTCCTTATAACTGCTAGGTTCATCCAAATTTACTAGTGTACTATCACTAATAAATGTATCCCCTTTAGTAGTAATATGAAAACCATAAAATTGGGGTGGAACACTAGCCCTAGTGGAACGTCGAAGAGGTAAGGACTCGTCAACAGGTTCAACAGGAGTTTCCTCCTCAAGTTGAGTGTCAGTGTCAGAGGTTCCTTCATCGTTTTGATCTTGAATCTCTTCAAGTTCAATTTGCCTCCCACTGTCTTCTTGGCTTATCAATCCCCTTTCTCGGAAAACTCCTCTTCTAGCAACGAAGACAACATTGTCACTCGGTCTATAGAAAAGGTAGCCAAAAGACTTCTGCGGATAGCCGACGAAATAACACTTCTCACTACGAGGTTCTAGCTTGTCATGAGTCTCTTGTCTTACGAAAGCCTCGCAACCCCAAACCTTGATATGTGCCAACGAGGGAGCCTTCCCTGTCCACATCTCGTGAGGAGTCTTGGAAACATTCTTGGTGGGAACTAAGTTAAGTATATGGGCGGCAGTCTCTAAGGCATACCCCCCAGAAAGCTATTGGTAACGAAGTCCGACTCATCATAGAACGAACCATGTCCAACAAGGTCCGATTACGTCTCTCAGCCACACCATTCAATTGTGGCGTCCTCGGAGGCGTCAATTGCGAAACGAATCCGCATTCTTTTAGATAGTCGTGAAACTCAAGACTTAGGT
The DNA here is from genome assembly GCF_051521515.1 of Lactuca serriola. NCBI lineage: Eukaryota > Viridiplantae > Streptophyta > Magnoliopsida > Asterales > Asteraceae > Lactuca > Lactuca serriola. The sequence continues at coordinate 376,363,866 of NC_136411.1, forward strand.
ACTCTCCTCCTCGGTCTGACCGAAGCATCTTGATTTTCCTGCCCAGCTGATTCTCCACTTCATTCTTAAATTCTTTGAACTTTTCAAAGGTTTCCGACTTTTGCCTGATTAAGTAGATATATCCATATCTGCTATAATCATTTGTAAAAGTCACGTAGAAGCGGCAAGCATCCCTTGTGGTGGATTTAAAGGGCCCACATACATCGGTGTGTATGAGATCCAATAAACCCTCACCCCTTTCACAAGTGCCAGTAAAGGGTGACTTGGTCATCTTCCCAAGTAAACAAGATTCACACGTGTCATTATCCCTAAGGTCGAATGACTCCAACACTCCATCCTTTTGGAGTTGGGCTATGCGTTTCTTGTTGACATGGCCAAGGCGACAATGCCACAAGCATGCTTTGTCTAAACTAGTAGACGAATCAATATTCAAAACATTATTTCCTAAATTATCAACAATCATCACAGATTCATAAATCCCATTACAAGGTAATGCATTGAAATAAAAGACATCATTCAAATAAACGTTAATAGAACCATTACTATTATCAAAAGAATATCTGAAACCTTGTCTAAACAACCCGTGAAATGAAATAATGTTTCTTGCCATATCTGGCGAATAACAGCAATTGTCAAAATCTATCCCTAACCCATTACTTAACACTAAAGAATAAACACCGACTTTGGTCACAGGCGACGATCTTCTGTTTCCCATAATCAGGTTCATCTTCCCATGTTCCATCTCCCTACTTTTTTTTAGGCCCTGCATATCAGAACAAATGTGGTAACCACACCCTGTATCAAGAACTCATGAAGTAGCAAATGATGAGTTATTAGATTTAATAGAATACATACCTGCAAAGGTGGGCTTAACCTTCCCATCTCTTATATCCTGCAGATATTGTGGGCAGCTTCGCTTCCAGTGGCCCTTTTGGTGGCAATAGAAGCACTCTGCTTCTTTGGGATCGGAAGAGGGCTTAGCAGGGCCAGCTTTGGTCCCACTTGAGGACGAACCATCTTGGGGTTTCCCCTTATGGTGGCTCTTACATGGAGCCTTCCTCTTTTTGCCCTTTCCTTGACCTATTGCCATCACAGGAGCGGCCACAGCAGGGGACGGTGCAACGGATTTGTCTTTGAGGTTGCTCTCAGCAGTCCTCAAGAGTCCTTGGAGCTTGCTCAAGGAGACCTCCTCTTTGTTCATGTGGTAGGTCATCATAAACTGATTGTAGCAGGAGGGCAAGGAGTGGAGGATTATGTCGATAGCCAAATCCTCATCAAACTTAACATTAAGTTTGAGAAGACGATCAACATATCTCTGCATTTTCTGCAAATGAGGGGTTAGGGATTCTCCACTCCCTATCTTAGCGGTGATCATGTTAGTAATAATCTCATAGCGCTCTTGCCTCGCGCTCTGGTGATACCTGTCCAGCAAATCCTGATGCATTTCATACGGATACATGTCCTCATAGGACTTTTGGAGTTCGAGGTTCATGGTGGCCAGCATGATGCAGTGAACTTTGGTGGCATCACGCTCATGGGCCTCAAAGGCGGCCAATTCATCAGGAGTAGCAACATCTGGGATGATCTTCTCAAGCTTTTCATCGAGGACATATTCTTTGTCCTCGTAGCGTGTGATCATGCGAATATACCTCATCCAATCGTTGAAGTTTGAACCATCAAATGTCACTTTCTGACACAAGTTCATCAACGAGAATGACCCAGAAGCGTTGTTGTTGTTGTTGTTTGCAGACATCTGAAAAAGGAAAGGAACAAAGTTTGATTAGAAATGAATCCCTAATTAAACACCCAAATGAGAAATTAGGGCTAGGATCCAACAACATTATTTACAACTTAGAAAGGATGTCTTACTCTAAAAGTAAATAATTTGAAGGTAAGTGAATGACGATTCACTAATTCTCACCATGAAAAACGAAAAAGGCAATTTAGGTTTTAAATGTATTGAAAACTCCTAGATATTTGAGATTCATTGAACTTTTCAATGGCATGTTTAAATCTCGATATGCATTTCAAATTTGCGACTGGGATACCGAGGATCGCAAACAAATTTTTGAATAACCATGCGAATCAACGTGGCGCACTCAATGTCTCTATCACCTAATCAATGTGCCGGTAAACCACACACGCTCTATTGATCTATGACAAACATCGAGTCACCCTTCGCTACGAATGTCATCCCCAAATTGATGTGCCGGTTAACCACACGCGCTCCATCAACGTTTGACAAGGATACGAAGTGTAATTCCATGGATCATCATCATTTTCACATTTTACCCTAAAGTAACTAGGAATGGGAATTTATAAAACATGTAGTTACTTTATATTTAACATTATACTTTTAATGAGGAGAGGGTTGCCCTATCGTACCCGTTCGGCTAACGACCCTCCACCAGTCAAGCAAGCGGTAGGTGTGAGTGTACACCCATTAAGCGCCATTTTATAGGCAGCAACCTTATACCCACCTTATAGACCGGCTTTGTGAATGAGGCCTACTAACGGTAAGACTAACATTTTAAGTTATACATACATATATATATATATATATATATATATATATATATATATATATATATATATATTACTTAAACTTGTAATAATATATAATAGTATAGGGTTGAATTTTAAACTTGTAAAATTCTAAGGGTTTGAAATTTAAATTACTCAAAATTAAACTTTTAATCATAAATTCAAATTTCAAAACTTGAGGGCAAGTATTGAACTTTTCAAAACACAAGGGATCAAATAACAAATAATTCAAATTAACCAATTAATTTCATAATTATCTATATTTGACCTAATCTTTTTTTAGTCATTAGATAATTACCAAATAACTTTAAATAATCCATATTTATCATATAAACAACCAATATTTAAAAGATTTGAAATTATCTATTGTTTTGGCAAGGATAATCACTTAATTAAGATAAAATTCGGATTTTAACTTCATAAAACAATTTAAGCATCAAATCCAAGTCAAAACAGCAGCTAAATCCCGAAATACCCTCTGCCTGACACACTGACTCGCCGAGTCAGACCTGGACTCACCGAGTAGGTGCCAACTCGCCGAGTCCAGATACTGACTCGCCGAGTTGAGTCGGGCAGAGGCCAAAAACTCGATTTTTAGCAAACAAAACAGTTAAGCATCAAATACAACTGAAACCAATCAAGGCTCTGATACCACTAATGGGTTTTATGCATAAGAAACATTCCTATGTGCTCATACAAACCCTAATGCTTGGATCTAGGTTTCTCTATTGAACATGCTTTGATTCCAAGACTTACAAACCCTAATCTAGTATACAAATAACAAAAATAACATATAGAATCAGATCTAGATGTTTACCTCTTCAATTGATGGCTTAGATCTTCTCTTTCTTCTTCTCTTGAGCTTAGAGTCACAAATGCAACTCCTCTAATGGTTCACAAACCCCACAAGCAAGAAGGCAATATGAGAGAGGGAGAGAGAGGCTAGAAATCGGCCTAGGGATCTCTTAGAATCAAGTGGTAGCCGAATTCAATGCCCTAGGGGTCATATTTATACTTACAGGTTGCTAGGGTTTCAGTCTAAACCCTAGTGGACAGCTTAGCCACTAAGCAACCCAAGGAACCTTCTGGAATAAGGCCTTGGACGAAAATATGATGGATACCCATCATAATTTCGTTCCCCCTTAAGCCCATTAGGTTTCCTTAACCCAAAACTCAACTATCATACATTTGACAGTTTATACCCCTTTATTCAATTAATCTCTTTTGATCACCAAATTAATTGCTAATTAATTTATGAAAAATACTAATTAAATATATATGATTTCTCCTTTAATATATTATTCTTATAATATATTAATAAATCACAATACTCTCTCTTTCTCCTTAAATTACCTTGTCAAGTTGCTTTGGAGAAGGCAACCCAAAAGGACCATGCACAACCGGGCCAAGTACATACCAAATATAGTTACGGGCTTAGACACTATTCCAACATATACTGCTAGTGCACTCTGTCTTTCCATTAGTTATTTCTATAGTGAACGGTTCTTTAAGTGCTCGTGATTTTTGCTTAAGTAAATGAGCAAATTTTTGGTTCACGAAACTCCTCTCCGCTCCACTATCAAATAGAATGCATGCATAAGAGTTATCGAGGACAACTGTACCAGTGACCACTGTGGGGTCGGCAACCGCTTCCTCATGGCCTATGGCCAAAACTCTTGCCACTCCATCGGCAAACCCTGCCTTCGGGCAGTTTCTTTTGAAGTGGCCTACCTCGCCACATCCGTAGCAAGTTTGGCCCGGGGGCTTGGTTGATTGGCTTCGCCGGAGCTTTACAGAAAAGGGCAGTGTGCCCCTTCCCGTTGCAGTTCAAACACTGCATTTCTCGGCAGGCACCAACGTGATGGAAGTTGCATTTGTTGCACTTGGGCAAACTTCCAGCGTACCGCTTTACCAGAGCAGCAGCGCCAGGTGCTATCGCAGCATGAGTTGCCACGATCTGCTGCTTCTTGGCAGCCTTCGCCTTCTTTTTGTCCTCCCAGAACTTCCGCTTGGGGTTAGCGGTTTTTGAAGGTTCTGAGATGGCCAGGGTTGTTGTTGCGGCCGAGGTACGAACCCCATGGTCTATGAGCCACTGTGCCAATCGTTTGGCACTATCAGATGTAGTGGGGTGTGATGCCGATACATTTCCCTGGTATGGTGGCATCAGCCCCCATATATACCTCTCGATTTTCTTTCCCTCTGTATGAATCATGTTGGGACAAAGGGCCACCAGTTTACAGAATCTGGCGAAGTAGGCGACTACATTGGAGCCCTTCATGGTTAGGCTCCACAGTTCTTCCTCTAGCTTCTGGATCTCGCCCCTCGGGCAGTACTCCTCAATCATGAGGCCTTTCAAAGTTTCCCAGCCCATAGAATTTGCCACTATGAGAGATAGTGACTTAACATGGCTATTCCACCATGTTAGGGCTTTTGTCTCAAAGATGCAAGCAGCAAACTTGACCTTGCTCTCCTCCGGACAGGAGCAGATTTCGAAAACCGATTCAGTTTTCTCGAACCATTGCGAGAGGGCAATGACTCCGCCAATCCCTTTGAAGGACAATGGCTTGCAGTTGGTGAAGTCCTTGTAGGAGCACTCTTTCAAGCGCACAGGGATTTCACCATGAGTAGATAGGACAGGGGTTCCTCCTCTAGTGGAACCGGATGAATGATATTGAGCCATGGATGTAGCCACAGCTGCAGCTACAACAACATTTAGGGTTGTCGTGTCGAACTGAGGAGTAGGTGGTTTAGGCGGTGGAGGAGGTGGTAGTGTTTCGTTACTAGGGGTACGCCTTGGATTTCTGCGAGGCGGCATCTTTGATCTATAAATTTACAAAGACAAAAACATTGATAAGAATTTAATGGAAGAATTGGTGAGAATGACTCATGGACTAACTCTTCATATCCCAACAGTACGATTGAATGTAGATCTAGAGCTAATAGATGATCACATTTGGATAATAATTCCCATGAGATTAGGTACCTGTCAATATTACTGGAATTACAGATGTAACTAGTTTGGGGAAAATGGCCTAGAAGTAGCCCTTACATCAACCAAAATGGGAAAATTTTGACAGAATTACAACCTAACCAAGACCTAACAGGCCTATGATTTACAAAGATAGGGAATTAGACCAGAGTTTTACATAACTAGGTTATACCCAAAAGAGAGAAGTTGATGAGAATCTATCGGTGACGAGAACTACTAGAGTGAGTTCTTCATCCCGACAGAAGACGTTCTATGTCCCTCACGCGCCTATCAGATCTTTCTTGCTGAGCTCGAAGTTCCCTGACTTCAGCTTGGGTTTCAATGAGTTCCCTCCGAAGAGCTGCATTGTGGATCAGAGTCCTTTCATGATCAAACTCTAGCTGGCGAATGTGGACTGTGTTAACACCATAGTTGGCGTCAATCTCCACGACTCGGCCGATAGCCGGTCGACCCTACTCTGTGTTCCGAGCAATCCTACGAACTATGATAGGTAGGACTCTGTCAGTGGAACCTCCCTCAGTGAGGTTGTAGAAGCTTCTGCCTCCATTGTAGGGAATGGGTTGACCTTGTTCCTGACTCCATCTATTCAAGTTCGTGGCCCACAGGGGTGTGGGTCCTTGAAATGTTGGACGAGGGTTTGGGTTTTGAACAGCTGGGGGTAGGTTGTTGACTTCTGGCTCTGAGTCAAAACCATCAGAAAAGCCTTCAGCTTCATGATCATCCAAAGGGATTGGGTAATCATCTTCTGGTTCTTCTTCCATCAATCCTGCATTGCCGTGGTTAGGGTAGTACGGGTCTCCGGGAAGGTGGAATCCAGCCATTTAATCTACGCGAGAAGAGAGGTATAAGAATCTAGTACATAAGTAGCTTGAAGTAACACAAAATACTCCTATAGTATTTTAAGTTTAGGTTCTATTGTTCTCATTGTGGTATTGTGGGTAAGTTTTTAGACTTGTTGCAACCTCACAACCACACTTAGGCACATGCTAGTCAACCCCCGGATAATATAGTTGATCAGGCTATATCTTCCCAGTTTTGACTATATATCTCTAAGTCTACTTGTGCTGCTCAACAATCGTAATACTTTTGTACTGTCTTAGTGACACTGATTTTAGTATGAATGCAGGTATGTATACTTAATTAAATATTTTAATATTTAAAGTATAAACTCTTGGTCAGAGTATTTTTATCCCATTGTATTTATAGTTAGTATATCTTTTATGGGTTGATATACTCAATTCACTATAAACAATGCTCTGATACCAATCTGTCACACCCTACAACTATGAACGGCGAAAATGTTCTGGGGCGGAGGACGTCATGTACAGTATCATAACAATGAATAGTAGTAAACAAGCAACAACATCATCCATTGCATTAATAATAAAATTTTATACAAGTGTGTCCTGTCAACTTATATAGACACCAAAAATACATATCAAAATAAAAGACGAGTCTTGAACGAACTCCATCTTCTCAAAACCTGGCACCTGTACCTGTCTACTGGTGACATGAGAATACAAGTTATTTTGAAAGCGAGCATCAGCTTTAAAGCTGGTGAGATCATAAGTATATTAGTGTCTTTATTTGTATGAAAGTATTTGTAAGATATCTTGTAAGATGTTTTGAACTCTCCAAGAAATCATTTATAAACATTTAAAAGGTCAATTTAAGGGGGTATGAACTCACCAGTAGTGAGTTGTATGGATGAACTGATGAAACAAGATTGCTAGGTGTCAAGTGAAGACTTGAGCACACACAAGGATCCTAGTTAACATATAATACCACATATATGTATCCAACTAGTCTTTAAACAACTAATTAACAAAGTTAAGTCACCCTAGGACATGCTAAACACCTTATATAAGTGTTATAAGTCCCAAAGATTGCATATAAGTGTTGTAGGACATTGCTATTGAGTTTAGGGTTCAAGGAAACCCCCTTAAATGAGTTTACGGTTTTGTGACCATCACTCATTGAGTTTACGGTCGTAAACTCATGAGTTTACGGTCATAAACTCATACTCCTATGACCATGTTTTGTTTTGAAGACCTACAAGTCCATTAGAAGCATTTCTAGTTGATGGTTAAGCCTTTGGAAGAGATTAGGGCACCATTTCCCTCCTTTGAGGAGTTTACGGCCCTAAGACCATTTCTTTTTGGGTTTACTACCGTAAACCCTTATGAAATATGGTATTTTGATGTTTTCAAGTCCTTAACATATCAATGAAGGGATCCATGATAGTTACCAAGGCATAGGAAGGGACTAGGGTCACTTTGGCCCCTATATTAGGGTTTACGGTCCAAGATATTCTTGGACCGTAAACACCTTTGATCTTGGTGTTTCTTTGTGTTTTCTTGATGTGAATAAGTGTATCAAGCCTTAAAATACTATAGGATAGAAGTACTTACAATATGGAAGCTTGAAAAGATCCAAAAATCCAAGAACACTAGTGTGTGTTCTTGGTGAAACTTGAAGATTCAACCTTTTGGAAAGATTTCATGGATAGAAGTGTGTTAAATCACTAGATTAAGTGATATACTAACTTAAAAGGGCTAGAAACACTTACTAGATGAAGATCTTGAAGAAATCTTTGGATGATACTTGAGAGAGTTTGAGATTTGGATCTTGAAAGTTGGAAAAATGGTAAAAATGACTAAGTGTCACTTTTATACCACTTCCCTTTAGGGTTTACGACCATAAACTCCTTTTTTAGGCCATAAACTCTAAATTTTTGATGTGTCGGGACTTTATTGTTGCACAATAAACCCTATGGCATCCTCTCTCCTGATATCTCCTAAGTTGTTAATCCTAAAATACTCAAACTTATTCCAAAAAGCTTGAACGTTTCCAGAAACTGTTCTGACTTCTATTAAATGGAAATGTTGTACAAAATAGAAATTTCGGGTTGTCACAGATGGAATCATGGAATCATATAAGAGCAATCTCCTGCCCTAGATCTGGATGCCTAGGAGCAATTATGGCAAGAATATTGATGTGCTTTTGCATTAAGGCTCTATGAACTGATACCATTACTATAAAAAAAATTATCTAAATGTATTACCACTTCTGTTAAAAGAATGTTGAAAGTTTTAGTATTCAGTTGAAAACTAATTGCCTGAATATAGCTCTTGAATAGAACAAAAGGATAAAGATTTTATAACAGAGATGTGAATTCAAGAATGAAGTAAAGGAGATCATACCAATGGAACTATGAGTGAAAATTTGGATAGCAGCAATTATGATGGGTTTTATACAAAAGAACATCCTATGTGCTCATGCAAACCCTAAAGCTTGGAGCTAGGTTTCTCTATTGTACATACAATTCATCCAAGACTTACAAACCCTAGATCTAGCATATTAATTTCGAAATTAACATGTAAGAACAGATCTAGATGTTTACCTCTTGTAGAATGGCTTAAATCTCTTCAATATTCTTTCCTTGGAGCTTAGAGTCACAAATGTCACTTCTCTAATGGCTTACAAACACCACAAGCAAGAGGATGACTAAAGAGAAAAAGGAGAAGCACCAAAACCGTCCTAGGGTTTTTCCAAAAGAGTTCCATGCCTTTTGGGGTGATAAGGATCTTTATATAGTGAGGCCATTAGGGTTATCAACTAGGAAACCCTAATTTGACTGCTTAGGCCCTAAGCAGCCCATGGACTCCCTTTAGAACAGCCCTTGGACGAATTCCTTATGGGCTTCCCATAGAATTCGTCCAACATATGTTCCAAGGTGATCCATAGGCCAATTGCAACTATCTTATAATTACAATTCCAGTCCCCTAAGTTTAATTAATGTCTTTTAGTCACAAAACGAACTCTTAATTAATTCTCGACTAATATTAATTAAACAATATGATTTCTCCTTTAATATATTATTCATATAATATATTAATAAATCATAATTAATCATCTTTCTCCATAAATCATCCTATCAAATTGCTTTGGTGAAGGCAAACCAAAAGGACCATGTACAACCGGGCCAAGTACATACCAAATATAGTTACGGGCTTAGACACTAATCCAACAAATTACTAGTTTTGACAATGTTAGCATAACCTGCTCAAGGAGATTAAAGAAAATAGGTGATATGTGCATATTTAGTGTGTATTTAGTATAGTTTTTTATTCATATATTAGCTAAATTATCGCATATTATGGACAAAAGGTACTTAAAAGTGTTAAATTATGGTTTTCAGTCCAAAGATGAAGCTCGGAAGTAAAAGGAACAAGAGAAGCGGTTAGAAGATTGAGAGTGGAATGAAGAAGGAAAACACTGAAAAAGAAGCTTCTACTCGTCGAGTCATATATCTACTCGACGAGTCCGGTCGAGGAATCAGAAGGATAATGACTCGGGATCCCAGATAGTTATCGCAATACGTAGAATGTGAGAGGGACTCGACGAGTCACCACTTGACTCGACGAGTCGAACCACTTATTTAAAGATAATTCCACAGATCGAGAGCAGGAAGTTCTGGGACGATTCAGAAGTGCTTAGCTGCGAATAAGAAGCCAGAAGAACCCTAGAAGTCGACCAAGGAAGCTAGAATCCAATTCCGGGAGTAATTAAGGCATAATTCCACCATTCTATTTGTTTCTTTTGTTTTGTCAACATGATTAAGCAACTTGAACTTATTTGTTTGCTGTTATTTACCTTAGTTATGAGCTAAATTCTTTAAACTTCTATTTAGGGATACGAAATTGGTAATATGGTTTGATTCTTGGTAGGATTAATTCTATGTTGGTTAATTTAGTTATTTTAGCTTGCTAAAGAACCTTGTGTATGAATGATAATTGATTTTCTGTTAATAGGGAGATAATTAATTAGCATGAACATCTATTAGTTATCAATCTCATGTGCTTAGTGAACACTTTTAGTCATATGTCTAGTGTAATGAACATGAAACTAGGATTAAGAAGAAAATCAAGTAAATTTATGTGCAAGCTTGTGAGATGACCATTAAACAAGAAGTTAATTAGAAGATAAATTAATTAGCTATTGCAAGTCTAACTTAACCCGAATATTATATCTAGTAAATTTAATTGAAATAGACAACTGGCCATTGTTTAAATTGATTTATTTGCTAAGGATTAATGAAGTGAATACGGAATTAATCAATTGAATCGGTAACTAGCAAGAGAATTAATCCATTGCACTTTTACCTTGAAATCAACCATAGGATCAATTAAGTTGAACTAAATAGAAGTACTTCTCCGTTATTGAATCTAGTCAAGTCTTTGTTTTCTAGTTTAAGTTAGTAATAATTAGTAAGTTTCTAGTCTTGTAAAACTAGAGAAAACCCCTACTTATTAGTTAAATTAGATAAATTAGGTTTTAGTATTTAATTTGCCGTTCCCTGTGTTCGATACCCTACTTGCTTGAACTATACCACAATTGATAGGTTCACTGCCTTTTGTGTGTTATTTGATAATTAAAAGTAGGTTTAAAACTAGTGGGTTTTACACACATCAATAGGTTAAGTTAAATTCATAGATTTGAAAAAAAAAAGTGAATGAAAAGGTAAAGGTAAATTATATTTGTACTAACACCCTTTGCTAAGGCAATAAGAACAAGATTTTTCCATAGTTCACTTTCTACTAGCACAAGTGCATATGGCTTCCAGTATTCAAGAAAAGCATTCACAACAGCAGGTGTATTAACTGGAGCAAACTGAATTAGGGTTCAATAATCATGAATGGAACTGAATTCATACAGAAAGTTAGCAAATGTAACATGTATCATGAGATATAAACATATATATATATATATATATATATATATATATATATATATATATATATATACCTGATATATGACATCACAAGGAAGCAAAGTCTTTAGTTGTCGTCATCAAAATAGTTAAGTACTCTTCATCTAATCCTCACTATCCATTATTTCAGCTAGTTTTTTTTCTTCCTAATTTTAAGTTTTTTGTTTACAGGGATGGAAAAGGAGAGACGTAGTCTGCATAGCCCTTGCTAATCAGTTTTGGGTATTCTGAAAAGCAAATCTAATTGCAAAAATCACTTCTCAAACACAGTGGTTGAGGGATTGAATGTATCAATGGTTGAAACCATGATGTAAGTTGAACATAAGTTAAATAGAAAAGATAAAATTAAGTACCTTTACAATGGATCTTGAAGAAGCCATTTTCATCTTCTTTTTCAACTAGGACTAAAGACGGTGGTTGTGGGAGTCGACGTACCAGATGTGGGTGAAGACCGAAGCTGGAAATCACCGATAGGAGACAAAGGAGTCGTTGATAATCAATTAATTAGACTGGGAAGACAACCTTCATCTCCGAGACCTTATGTTGACCTAATCATCATATCAGAACAAAATTTCACCCGTAGAGGTGCGAAAACATGTGATGAGCCAAAAATTAGAATGAACAAGATCATAAGGACAAACCCAAGGATTTGCCTTAGCGATGTTGTGTCTGTTCACCAATGTCTAGATGTCAAGTATGGAAAGCGCATCCATGTCCTTCCACTTGATGGCACCATTGAAGGTGTCACATGAGACTTGTTTGATGTCTTCCCTTAATAGCTGGTGTGTGATGAGTCGAATAGATTTCTTGTATGCCAAAACCCTAAATGGTTGTAAGATTGAAGAAGAAAGTCATAAGTGAGGGAAGTGTTTTTGAAACTCTGAAAATCACGATTATATGTAAGGGGGAAATAAAAGCCCTAGTTTTTGGTTGCCATTTTGTGATCTTCAGGAATGGACGTGCGTTTTTAAGAAAAAAAAATATAAAACGATGTTGTGGCTGGTATGTATTCTTTCATTTATTTATGATGAGTTGAGATAATGTGCTTATTTTATGATATGCGTAGGTACGTTTCTTGTGAATTATGTACCTGCTTTGGTGTTATTTGACTCGGGTGCGAGTCGATCATTTGTGTCGTTAGCGTTTAGTCAGCACATCAGTATTCGACGAGAGGCGTTGAGTCGACCTCTACGAGTTTCCATAGCTGACGAGCGAGTGGTGTATGCTACCGACGTGATTCGAGGATGTATACTTGAGATCTTCGGCGTTGAGTTTCTAATAGATTTGGTCCCGATTGCGATGGGGGACATCTGTGTTATAGTAGGCGTGGATTGGTTAAGCCGATTTGGGGCGATTATAGACTGCGAGCGGCAGATAGTGACGATACGGGACCCTAGTGGGGGAGTGCTGACGGTATATGGCGAGGTTACCCGATGTGGGTCAGCATTTTGTTCGGCTGCTAGAGCGAGACAGAGTTTACAGTAGGGCTGCAGCGGGTTTGTAGCTTATGTGATGGATAAACGAGTGGCTGCGGAGAGACCGAATTTGATTGATGATGTTCTGATAGTGCGTGAGTTCCTGAATGTTTTTCCCGAGAAGTTGTCGGGTGTGCCTCCCAAGAGGCAGGTGCAGTTCCGCATCGATTTGGTTCTGGGGGCAGCGCCTATTGCCAGGGTGCCTCCCGAGTAGCTCGCCGTGGGGAGCGCCAATCCTTTTTGTCAAGAAAAAGGATGGTTCACACTAGATTTGCATTGATTACCGGGAGTTGAACAAGTTGATGATCAAGAATCGTTATCCATTATCAAGGATCGATGATCTGTTAGATCAGTTGCAAGGAGCGTCTTGGTTCTCCAAGATAGATTTGAGGTCTGGATATCATCAGATGAGAGTGCGGAATGAAGATATCCAAAAGACGACATTTAGGACTCGTTATGGGCATTACGAGTTCGTGGTGTTGCCTTTTGGGCTCACCAATGCACCGGCAGCATTCATGGATCTTATGAACAGGGTGTGCAGGCCAATGTTGGATCGGTCGGTGATTGTGTTCATCGACGATATTCTGGTATATTCGAGATCTCGAGAGCAACATGAGGAGCATCTGAGAGAGATTCTCGTAGTATTGAGGTCGGAGAGGCTTTTCGCCAAATTCTCCAAGTGTGATTTCTAGTTACGATAGGTCCAGTTCTTGGGACACCTCGTTAACCAGAATGGGATATTGGTCGATTGGGTCAAGATTGAGGCATTTATGAGATGGGAGGTGCCGAAATCCCCCACCAAGATTAGAATTTTTCTGGGATTGGCCGACTACTATCGGAGATTTATCAGGGATTTCTCCAAGATTGTCGTTCCTCTCACCAGGTTGATTCGGAAGGGTGTGACTTTTAGTTGGGGTCCAGAGCAGCAGACCTCATTCGAGATGCTTCACCAGAGATTATGCGAAGCCCCGGTGTTAGCCCTCCCGGAAGGGATGGAAGATTTTGTGGTATATTGTGACGCATCGACATCGGGTTTGGGTGCGGTGCTTATGCAGAGAGGGCACGTGATAGCGTACGCATCAAGGCAGCTGAAGCCTCCCGAGGTGAGGTATCCCACCCACGATTTGGAGTTTGGGGTCGTGGTGTTCGTGTTGGATAAGGTGTCTAAATCCATAACTTATTTGGTACATACTTGACCCGGTCCGGCATGGTCCATTTGGGTTGCACTTCACCCAAACGATTTATGGATAATTTTATGAGAATTGTATACTTACGATTTGTTAATATATTATAAGTTATAATATATTAATATGAAGTCATGTTATTTAATTAGTTTTAGTCTTAAATTAATTATGAATTAATTTAGAGATTAAAAAGAAGACTGATTAAATTATGGGCTATTATATTTTATATAGTGTGGGCTAATACTCATTTGTTAATGGGCTAAGCTAATATGGAAGTCCATGGAGCTTTTAACCCATGGATCCTTGGAAAGGAAAAGACATGCGTTATTAGGGTTTCACCCTAACCATGCACACTATATAAAGAAGCATATGATGCAAGAAATAGGGCCTATGGGTAGACACTAGTAGTGTGAGACTTAGTGGTGGCCGATTCCACAAGAAAGTATACTACTCTCTCAAAGTTTTCCAAGTGTTTGTGGTGATTTGTGATTCCATTTGAGGCATTCACACTATTAGTGCTTGGCTCTCAAACTCCAAACAATCAACCATCATCAAAAGGTATGTATTTCTACTAGTACTTTTATGATTCATAATCCTTATGCTATGCTAGTTAGGAAGAAACCTTGGAAGTTATTATTTGCATGTATTTTAGAAGAAAACATAGATCCAAGGTTTATTAGGGTTGCATGCACACTTAGGAAGTGTTAGATTGCTCAAAGCCCAACAGTGGCATCAGAGCCTAGGCTTGTTTTCTTGAATACTTGATGCAAATTGCTGAAAAATGTCGAAAAACTGCATTCTGCACAGCAGACTCGCCGAGTCCATTCATGCTACTCTCCGAGTCCATGTGTATATTCAACCAACTCGCCGAGTCAGTTCATGCACTCGACGAGTTGGCAGGCCTGAGTGCAGATTTTCGAGTTTTGGTGTTGGAATTGGTCTAGAATCATTACCTTAAACTGTTTTGATCATATAAAACCTGTTTTTGATGTGGTAATGATGATGGTGGACCAATTTCAAAGTTATAATCAAAATTTCAAGTTTATATGTGTTCATATGATTCTTGAAATTGTTGATGTGGATGTTCATGTTCATATGAGTTTTGTTAGATCATAGGAATTATTTGCAAATTGTTTGTTAGTTAATTCTTGATCTTAATGTGTTTTAATGGAATTCTTAATTTTTCCTCAAGTTATGGAATTCCAAGAGTTTTTTATTTTAAATGTTTTTTAAGAAGTTGTAGGTTACATTTTGTTGAAGAGTTTTTCCCATAAATGCTTTTATGGACTTCATAACTTGTCCTCAAGTTATGGATTTCCAAGAGACTCTTCATTAAAAGTTTTAAACACTTAATTAAAACTCATAAGTTATGAATATCCAAAAGTTTATGAATTGTTCAAAACCTGCCCTCAAGTTTTGGAATTTGTAAAGTCTCATACAAACTTTAATTCCATACCCTAGAAGTTTTAAAAGTTAAAATTCTACCCTTATACTATTATAAGATTAATGGTTAATTATTATATGTATGTATAAGAACAAGTCATTTTACCGTTAGTAGGCCTCATTCACGAAGCCGGTCTATAAGGTGGGTATAAGGTTGTTGCCTATAAAATGACAACTTAATGGGTGTCCACTCTCACCCACCGCTTGCTTGACTGGTGGAGGGTCGTTAGCCGAACGGGTAAGACAAGGACTTATAAATTATCATTAAGTATGATGAATATTATAAAGTAACTAAATGTTTTATTTAATTCCCAATCTTAGTTACTTTAGGAAAAATGTGAATTTGGTGCTAGCCTATGGAATTCACACTTTGTACCTTACCAAGTCGTTGGTGGAGCGTGTGTGGTTAACTGGCACACTAACTTGGACTAGTAAGGATCACGAAGGGCGACTTAATGTTTGTCATAGATCAATGGAGCGTGTGTGGTTAACTGGCACATTGATTGGGTGATAATATTAAGGGTACCAAGTGAATTGGTATGGTTATTCACACCTTGTTTTGTGATCCTGGGCATCCCAGTCACAAAATTTGAGAGGGCACACTCGAGATTGAAACATGCCATTGAAAAGTTCAATGAATCTCAAAAGATCTAGGAATTTCAAATCCAATTAAAACCTAATAAATTATTTCGTTTTTTCATGGTGGAAATTGGTGAATCGTCATTCGCCTACCTTCAAATATTTTATAGCTTGGATTACGACATCCCTCTTCCAAATTATAAAATATTATGTTGGGTCCTAGCCTTAATATTTCATATTGGGTGTTATATTAAGGACTTTGAATCAACTAACTTGATTTTCTCCCATTATAGGTGTCTGGTTCAGACAACTATGATCTTCCCAAATCTCTTGAAGATGGTGTCCCTCAACATCATGCTTCACTTCCTCCACCTCCTCCAATTATTCTCCCTCACCCACAAGTTCTTGAAAAGTTTAAAGTTACTCAATCCCTATTGGCAAGCATAGTCTATGTGTGCTCACATCTTGGAGATAAAGTCACATATTGACAAGTCGGGAGAGTTGGGTGTCAAAGTCTCGTGAAAGTTGGATGTTCAATCACTTTCTTAGTAACATAGTGAGTCTTTTTGGGACTACTATGAGACAGACTATGACATGACCCTTAATGATGTTATCTATTTGCTTGGTGTTATGGAATCAACAATGATTTGGAACACCAGTAAAGCAAATTTAATTAAAAGAACAACTTCCCAAGTCCTAAATGGACATTGACAATGGTAGCATTGGATATCTAGAAAAAGATTTCTCTTCCCAATGGAAAGGGATCGGCCATAGTCAACTCGGTTGACCAAATGGTAAAGAGAAAGGTTAAGTCTGAGATAGTCTCATGTGCCATTACCAAAGGGTCCATGTGTTTTGTTGCCAAAGGAAGGGGCATTGGTTGCGAAGCTGCCCTATTCACCTGAAAGGTCATAAGGTTGATCAAGTCAAGAGGTTTGACTCTACTTCAGTTAAAGTCCACTGACTAACTCTATTAAGTTTCTATTTGGAGATTCTTATTACATAATGTGAATGGGTCACATGCTGATGTTTTAAGAATCAAAGAAAAGATAGGAAGCTTAAAGTAAGTATATGTTGATTCTGATTGCGAAGGTGGGTTTCGATCGCATGGTTCGGCAATCAGAATTTTGAGCTATTGCTTAAGAGTTATAATATATTGCTTATGAATAGATAACAACAAGGTTTTCATGTGGATTGTAAGGATAAGTTTTTCCGCAAAGTTTTAAAATAAACGAAAAAAAGGGTTTTAATTTTATTTATTTTGAAAATATCCTTACAATGGCATCTGTGGAAAATTGTTGCTTATATGTTTCCAGTAATAGCAATATTGGAAAGTGGATTTGATTCTTTCATTTGTGGTAGTGTCTGAATTTACCAAATGAAGAAAGTTTTTCATCACCCAAGTTTCAATTGGACAGAAACTTGGAATCATACAAGTTGTATTGTATGATGAATGAGAATTTTTATCTTTGAAAATTAAGAATAATTCTTTGATCACATGTATATGTGAGTCAGTTGAAGGACTAAGGAATTAGGTACACCGGGTGTGCGCTGGTCAAGGTCCGCCACAAAGATTGATTTGTCATGATTTACTAAAGATTAGTAAATGTGATTATACTTATAAGGTTAAGTATAATTTTGTAACATTGGAAAGGTTACAATGTATGACAAAACAAATGAGAAGAATCAAATTAGGCAGAAAGATAAAAGTTTCTCAAATCTGAAAGGATGGGAGAGTACTTTAGTATTGTATTTCATGATCATCTTAATGATTATGAAACCATATCACAAATTCATACACTAAGGACGTCTTAGTGCATTGTTATGGCTAAGAAGAGAGGTCATGAATTGTTGGATTGGTTAAGATCGAGAAGATGAGCCATACTTCGTTCCAAAAAAATTCTTAGAGTCATACTCCAAGATTGTAACTTTGAGTGACATAAAGGAAGATTTATTAACACTAGTCAAATGTAAGAGTAAAATGTTTTCTACTCTTGTACATTTGAGATTGGTAAGTTGTGATGTCTTGGATGAGACAAAGACCAACTAAGACCAATTGTGTGAAGTGTTAGTCTTGATAAGAATCCACACTATCCCTTGAATATTTGTTTTGTCAAAGAATGGTTCTTGACTGGGGAAACTTATATGTCAAGGGGACAGTGGAAGCCATAAAGATCTTGAAAGAGTTTCAAGATTTAATCAAGAGTAAAACCTGTAATTTATCACTAGCACACGACTTAAGGTTTGCAACCTATCGTGTTGACATAATTCTTATTTCTGTACCTACTTCAAATAAGTTGAATTTGCATGTGAGTTATCAGAGTTCAACTTGGAAGCATTGGTGGGCCTTGTGCTACCAAGGTGACAAGAAACTAAGATTGAACAAGTTTAATCCATGTAAGGCTGAATTTGTCACTAACCTTATCTTGTGATTATGGTTTTGACAAATTCACATGGATAGGAACTCATACAATATAAAATCTAAGTGTCATAAGGTTTCTCTCCGATTCATGAAAATGATGGTGAGGAAACGCTTTCACTAAGTAGATTTTACGTAGATATCAATTGTGTTATTTGCATTTTCAAAAGTCGTTAGTGGAGCGTGTGTGGTTAACCGACACACTAACATGGACTTGTGAGAAATGGAAAAGGTCTAAGAAATGAGACTATGATTACGGCATCCCTTTTCATAGTTCTTGAAATTGCTTAGACACACATGTGAGCTATCTAAGAAAGGGTGTATGAATCTAAATTTCAGAAGTCCAGCAGATTTCTGGAAATTTGTCAGAGCTAGTGGGAGCATAAGTGTTATGCTGATAATCATCATGTTAGTGGGAGCATGATTATTACGTTTAGTGTTGCAAGTTAGCAATGTTAATTATAGAAAACAAAGTTTCAATTCATGAAGTTGCAGGGGTTGAAAAAGTCGTTTTGCTATAATTAAGGGAGAGGAAATTATACTTCATTTCAATTCTAGAAGCTTAGATTGAGATTTTAATCATCTTTAGTCAAGGACATATATATGAATTTTATGTCTGAATGGTTCGACTTAAGGAAATTCTATATATATATTGCGTTCTCAAAATTCAATTATGACTACGGCATCCCTCTTCATAGTTAAATTTTGAAAACATGGCAAATAAAAAAAATTGTAGCAAAAGACTTGTCTAGTATCAAGTCTTTATGTCAAACATCATGAATCGTGTCCCATATGCTTCGGATATAGGATCGATTGCATGTGCTATAATATTCATCTTTTCTAAATTTTCCAAATGCTTAAGGCATTGAGAAGGGAAAAGTCTAGAACTGGACATGACTAAAGTGATTAAGCAATTGTCGAGGACAAATCTGAGGTTCGCCAAAGATTGGTTGCTCAGGGAAAGTTGGAAGTATGATGTAAGTTGTCAGAAAGGACCGTATTGACATGTTCTGAAAAGAAGTAACTCTTGTTTGGAAGTGATAGTCAAAATGGGACTATGGAAATGTCTCCATAGGTGGAAGTTATTCAATCTATGTAAGATTAGAAAACCTTAATGCAAGAAGGATGCTCAAAGCAATGTACTTTGAATATGAGACTTCCGTTCCATAGAAGTTGACCTTCTTTGGAATACTCTGTAATGACTGGTGACAAGGTTTTGGTGACTTTGTGAATAATCATTACAAGAGGAACATTGCGTAAAAGTTTAAAATCTAACAGATTTTTTGGTAAATGATAGGAATCGGGGATTCTCACATTTACAATAAGGATTTGGGATTGTGAAATGAGTATCATTGGAATCATGTTCAATTGATCTACATCACAATGTAAGGATCATAGACAAACATAGTGTGCATACTTGGAGTATGGCATACCTATTATTTAGAAAAACAAAGTGTACATGCTAGGAGCATGGGACGACTGTTGTTTTTATTCAAGTCTTAAGTTGATTGTTTGAAACATTATACAATGAATAATGTGTAATCAATATGGTGATAAATAAAAGGTGGTTCTATTTATATTCAAAAGGGTTCTGAGACCATATTGGATTCGATTATTATTGTGTTTCACTTTGCATGTTTTGACTTCCAAAATAGCTAGGTTATTCTTTCCGAATGACTAAGTTATTCAAACACTCCACAGTCGTTCATATGTTGGAAGTAGGTATGAATCAAGACTGTCATGAATCAAGTTTGTAGATGGCTAAATGGGTTTGGTCATAGCAATGGTTGCTACAACATTCATGAGTGCTCATAAGTTATGAGTATTGGAATAAACCCACGCTCACTTGTATCACTTCATGGAATTTATCTCGAGTGATCGTGAGACGGTAATATCATATAAATCTTCGAACCTAGAGATATGAGTTGTTACCTATGAGTTGGTTGTGCATTGTTTGCACGTAAACACATCAGTAACTTGATGTTATAAAACGTGCCTTTGTGTACAATTCAACAAGTAGTAGAACAAGCATATGAGTCGAAGTTTATCTGTTCCTTCTAGAAATAGAAGCGATATCTGGGCCCCTCGATGATTTTGTTGTGACCTATGTACCGGCCGGTCAGAACTAAATTGATGTGTTCGATCAAGTTCTTTGTCAGACAAATCGAAAATTGGGAAACAAACTGCTGGACAATAAGTATGACGTTGTTACATGTATTTGTCCGGCTGATATCATGAGAACAGAGGATTATATGATCACTTATCTAAAATGACGCTTCATAGTTCAACAGAGTTTTCGAGAGCTACGATTGCTAGTTGGTTCCTGAAGTAACATACACAAATATAGTTATTAGACTTATCCAAGTGGGAGTCTGTTGGATAAGGTGTCTAAGTCCATAACTTATTTGGTACATACTTGACCCGGTCCGACATGGGCCATTTGGGTTGCACTTCACCCAAACGATTTATGGATAATTTTATGAGAATTATATACTTACGATTTATTAATATATTATAAGTTATAATATATTAATATGAAGTCATGTTATTTAATTAGTTTTAGTCTTAAATTAATTATGAATTAATTTAGAGATTAAAAAGAAGACTGATTAAATTATGGGCTATTATATTTTATATAGTGTGGGCTAATACTCATTTGTTAATGGGCTAAGCTAATATGGAAGTCCATGGATGATCCATGGAGCTTTTAACCCATGGATCCTTGGAAAGGAAAAGACATGGGTTATTAGGGTTTCACCCTAACCATGCACACTATATAAAGAAGCATATGATGCAAGAAATAGGGCCTATGGGTAGACACTAGTAGTGTGAGACTTAGTGGTGGCCGATTCCACAAGAAAGTATACTACTCTCTCAAAGTTTTCCAAGTGTTTGTGGTGATTTGTGATTCCATTTGAGGCATTCACACTATTGGTGCTTGGCTCTCAAACTCCAAACAATCAACCATCATCAAAAGGTATGTATTTCTACTAGTACTTTTATGATTCATAATCCTTATGCTATGCTAGTTAGGAAGAAACCTTGGAAGTTATTATTTGCATGTATTTTAGAAGAAAACATAGATCCAAGGTTTATTAGGGTTGCATGCACACTTAGGAAGTGTTAGATTGCTCAAAGCCCAATAGTTCGCCCTCAAGATATGATGTCATTATTTGTATGGAGTTCGGTGTATCATATACACATGCCACAAGAGTTTGAAGTACTTGATGGATCAGCCCAACTTGAACATGCACCAGAGGAGATGGTTGGATGTGGTAAAGGATTATGACTGTGAGATCCTATACCACCCGGGCAAGGCTAATGTTGTAGCCGATGCTCTGAGCCGTAGGGCGGAGAGTGCCCCAATACAAGATATTTGTATGAGGATGACGGTGATGACTCCGGTGTTGGATACCATCCGAGAGGCTCAGGCAAAGGCTGTGAGACCGGAAAACCGCAAAAAAGAGTGAGTGATTAGGAAGGTATCAGAGTTTGTTACCGATAGTCGAGGGCTTATGACCTTTTAGGGTCGGATTTGGGTGCCGTTCACGGGTGGGGCACGTGCCATCCTGATGGTGGAGGCACACAGATCGAGGTTCTCGATCCATCCCAGGGCCACTAAGATGTATTTAGACCTGAAAGGAGATTATTGGTGGCCCTGCATGAAGAGGGATGGTGCATGGTTCGTTGAGAGGTGCTTGACCTGTCGCAGGGTTAAGGCCGAGCACAAGCGTCCACATGTCAAGTTGCAGCCACTTGAGGTTCCCAAGTGGAAGTGGGAACTAATTTCTATGGATTTCATCACCAAATTGCCAAGGACCGCGAGGAGTGTCGATGCAATTTGGGTGATCGTTGATCGGCTAACGAAGAGCGCTTATTTCCTTGCTATCAGTGAGAGCTCTTTTGCGGAGAGGCTAGGGGAGATATATGTGAAGGAGGTGGTATCTGTGACATCCCCAAAATCACGGCCAGAAAAGACCGATTTTGTTTATGCTTTATAAAAATCAGAGTACTTCATTTCATAAAAATGTTGCGGAATTTGTTCCCAGAAAAACATGGTAAATACGTTATTAAAACATTTTCGAAGAAACGTATTTATTTTATTTTAAAACGTTTGGGATGTCATCGCTAATACAGGAACATAAGCATAAACAGAACCTACAGTTATTCACACTAGTGGTCTACATCTCTTTAAATCTCTCAGTGTAATGTCACTTCATATCAACACCTGTGATATAAATAAACTGAGTGGGTCAGGTTGGGAAACCTGGTGAGTACATAGGGTTTTCAACCCACAATAATATAGTTATTATGTTTAAACAATCAAATAATCAACCCAATTACCCATCCCCATTATCTTCTTTTAGTCTTCCCTAAAGATATTATCTCAAGGGTCATCTCCTATATCATATTTACTTCTCATCTCCTTACATCGTATTTCCTTATATGATTGTTCCTACAAACTTTATCTAAGGATCATCGCCTACATTGCATAGACAATACTAATCCGGGGATTACTCCCTCAATATGTGTCTAGCAAGAGTTAGGGTATCATCACATGATTACGCAGCCACAACATCACCTGGACTTGTAAATCATGATAAGGGTTAGTCTATCATCGCATGAATACGTAGCCACAACATCGCCTGGACTCGTAATTCATAATAAGGGTTAGACTATCATCGCATGAATACGTAGTTACAACATCGCCTGAACTCGTAATTCATCACCTACAGGTTACTAGCCTGCTGGTGTTTCCACGGGGTTGTCTATAATAGTCCGTGGTCGCCATCTATACTCTGGTAGATGACTACATCTCCAAATTGTCGGACAAGGTTGTAGTATCCTACATCACCGATTCATAATCACCTATCTATCATCACCTTCTTATCATCACCTATCTCTCATTATTTTATTTCATCACTCACCAACTATTTCATCTATCCATGTTTTATCCCAACAAATTTGTAGATATAAAATAAATATACAGTTTAAATCATTTAAAACATGTATAAATCATTCATCCAGCATAGACAACAAGTATTCAAACAATATGCACACATAGCACGTAATTTATATTAAAATACTTCATATCTATGTGTAAGATGAAAGGGACTATGCACTCACTTGATTAGGTGGTGACTCAGCACTCGGACAGCGCTTCGATACTCTCAAAACGATATTCCTTCGATAAAACCTAGTATCGATACCACTAGGGTTTAGTTTAACGATAACCGCGACAAATTCATTAGTCCGAGTATTATTAAGTGTTAATAATACTCGATATAACTCATTTTAATAGCCCAAATAATTATTTTAAGGACCTAATAACATTCCTATAATTATATGAAAGCTATATTAAAAATTGCGTAAGCGTAGCACACTTACAGCGAATTTTATCGAAAACCGGGACTTAATTGGAGCAGCGTTTCGAAACCGAAAAACTCCTTTTTCTCGGGACTCCGGGAGCCTCGGGGCTTCCTTAGGGTGCTTGGGGTTTAACTAGGGCTTAGGGGAGGTTTATAGCACTTAGAGAGAGAAAGAAGTTAGAGAGAGAAGTGAAAAAGGTGTGAAAAATGAAGAAATCTCTGCCCCTTTTTATAGCCTTGCGAGGCCTCGGTACGCTGGGCGTACCTCGGACCTACGCGGGGCGTAACCATCGGATAAGGGCGCCACCTCGGACCAGCTGGCTTGCACTCCGGAAGAGATAAGGGCGAGGGTACGCGGGGCGTACTGGCTTCGGACGCGGGGCGTAAGCGAGGGCGACATGTTCTTCATCCGAAGTGAGATCTAATCAGCGATGGACGGCCCACAATGCGCCACGTCATCAATTCCTTATCAGTCTTCGCAAATTGCATTCTCGACTTTTAAAAATCATAACTTTCGCATACGAGCTCCGTTTTCGACGTTCTTTATATCCACGCGAAGGTGGGAACGTACTCTACAACTTTCGTTTAGACTTCGTTGGCTAATTTTGGCTCGATTTTAAATTTTATATTATTAAAAGGCCGGGACAGGATTGGTCCGTTAAATCCTCATAACTTCTTCATCCGACATCCGTTTTCGCCCATCTTTTTCTCGTTACGCTACTCTCAACGAGATCTTCGATTCTCTTTTAGGTTGTGTCGGCTAAAAACCGCTCGATCTAATATTCTAATTTCGGCCTGTACACTACTAACTCGAAACTTCGAAAAATCATAACTTCTTCATACGAAGTCAGATTTGGGCGTTCTTTTTATCGATGTTCTTAGTTTAACATATTCTACGACTTTTGTTTAGATCGCTAAGGCTAAATCTCGTTCTATCGTAAATTCACTATTTACGCTTCCCGGTGCCGTGCCGGTTCTGTCGTGAAACTTCGACGGGTCATAACTTCTTCGTTATAACTCGGATTTCGGCGTTTTTTATATGTACAGAAACCTTGTGACATATAATACAACTTGGTTAAGATTATTTATTCTAAATAATCTTTTGTC
Organism: Lactuca serriola; assembly: GCF_051521515.1. Lineage (NCBI taxonomy): Eukaryota > Viridiplantae > Streptophyta > Magnoliopsida > Asterales > Asteraceae > Lactuca > Lactuca serriola. Next base: position 376,388,748 of record NC_136411.1, read on the forward strand.
GAAAAGTCGTTTTCGACTCTTATTGCCTCTAATTGACTAGCCCGGATCTACGGGCATTACAGTATCGCGGCATGGAGTACCGATCTCGATTGTGTCATATCGAGATGTACGTTTCACTTCCAGATTCTGGAAGAAATTCCATGAGGAGTTGGGTACGAGGTTGCATTTCAGCACCGCATACCACCCACAGACAAACGGACAGAGTGAACGGACGATTCAGACGCTCAAGGACATGCTTCGAGCATGTGTGTTAGACTTCGGAGGAAGTTGGGACACTTACCTACCATTGGCTGAGTTTTCCTATAACAACAGCCACCATTCGAGCATTGGTATGCCTCCCTTCGAGTTGTTGTATGGGATGAGGTGTCGGACTCCCATCTGATGGGGAGAGGTAGGACAACGAGTGATGGGTAACACTGAGATAGTGCTTCAGACGAATGAGCATATACATCAGGTCAGGAAAAGATTGCTAACAACCCAAAGTCGCCAGAAGAGTTATGCATATAGGCGACGATCCGAGCTTGACTTTCAGGTTGGAGACTTCATTCTCCTGAAGGTGTCTCCTTGGAAAGGAGTGATCTGATTCAGGAAAAGGGGCAAGCTGGGGCCCCGGTACATTGGTCCTTTCAGGGTGACCGCGAGGGTGGGCAGGGTAGCGTATCGTTTAGAGCTACCTGTAGAGCTGGGCCAGATACATGATACCTTCCATGTGTCTTAGTTAAGGAAGTGTATAGCCGATGTATTTTTCCACATAGATATCTTGAGAACAGAGCTGGGCCAGATACAATAAGTATGACTATGTTCAATGTATTTTTCCACATAGATATCTTGAGAACAGAGGAATATATGATCCCTTATCTAAAGGACGCTTCACTGACTGGTTCAGAGTTCGACAACGACTTTTGAAAGCTTACGGTTGCTAATTTGATCCTGAAGTTGCATTGGCAATTATAGTTATTAGACTTATCCAAGTGGGAGACTGTTGGATTAGGTATCTAAGCCCATAACTATAATTGGGATGTACTTGACCCGATTGTAGCATGGTCCTTTTTGGTTGCCTTCATCAGTGTAATTTGATAGGATGGACTTTTGAGAATAAGTTTATTTGTGATTTATTAATATATTATAAGTATAATATATTAATTGAGAAATCATATTATTTAATTAGTGTTGATCAAGAATTAATTTGGAATTAATTTTGTGATCAAAAGAGACTAATTAAATATATGGGGATTGATTGTTTAAATCAATGATTCTTATAGTGTTGGCCAATGATCTATGGTTATTTAGGATAGGCTAAACCAATTAGATAATCCATGGATAGTCCATGGAGGTTTAACCCATGGAGCCTAAGGAATATGGAATGTCATGATGCATTAGGGTTTGCATATATGGATGTAACCTTAGCATTTGCAACACTATAAAAGGAACCCCTCATGGCCAAAATCGGTGGCCCCATCATTTTAAGAGAGTGATAATCGATTTTGAGCCAACTAACTTATTCTCTCAAGTCTCCTCTTGCATTTGGTGTTTGTGAACCATTAGAGGCATCACACTTGAGGTGCTAAAGTTTTTTGAAGGCTAAGAACTACAAGTCCTACTAAGAGGTAAGTTATCTAACTAGTTGTATTGTTCGATTGTCAAATTGTATGCTAGTTAGAATGTATGCTTTGGAAAATCAAATTGCATGTATAATTAGAGAAAACATAGATCCAAAGTATCTAGGGTTGCATGTGCACTTAGGAAGTGTTATAGTGTTTAAAACCCCAAAAAAAGGATATGTAAATCATTAGTGTAAATGAATGTAAGGTCTATTTATGCTTATGTTTATATATTGACAATGACATCTCAATGTTTTAATATAAATAAAATACATTTCTTCAGAAATGCTTTGATGATATATTTATCACGTTTTTCTGGGAACAAATTCCGCATTATTGTTCTTCAAAGGGATACTCTGATTTTTAAATAAGCATATATAAAATTTTAAAATGACTGTGCATTTGAGGATGTCACAGTTAATGAAACCAAACACACACCCACTCCTTTTTCTTTCTCCCGATATATTTTACGATCAACAGCTAACCCATCAATCAACTCCCGAAAAACCTACCCAAAACCACCACCACCGATCTGCATTTTGTCAACCACCTAAAACTACCGACGAGTTCTACACAGATAAAAGATGAGAGAAAGATGATCGATTCCAACTTGAAAAGTTATGGGGTGAGGTGAGGTTATAAGGTTGGTGGGTGGTGGCGACAGAAGAAGATGTCGCATCTATAAGCCACAGAAGAAGATTTTGATGCTCATGCTCCCCCATATAAGTAACCGACGATGTTGTTTTTCCGACAATGAGCTAGTGTAATCCTCCACGATGTTGAAGTGACAGGGTAATCCATTCTGTTGAAGATGATGTTGTAGAGAAGAAGGGAGATGTGAAAGATGCAGTGAGAAAGATACGATGGTGGTCCAGTAGGTATCTCAAGGTGGTGTTAGATGTTGGTCCGATAGCCAGATTTGATTTTTTGGGAATTAAGTTCGTCAAGAAGATGGAAAATGGGGTAAGGTAGATAAATGGGTGGGGTGGGTAGGGTTGAAAGATTTTATTTATTTAAAATTTATTAATAAATGTTAAAATAAAGGTTTAGATTTATTTTCTATTTTTTTATAAATACAAAATAAAGCATGAAGGGTAATATAGTCATTTTATGAAGGGTAAATGATGAATTGTGAAAATTTAAACTAATGAGGTATGAAGCATTCAAACTTAAGACAAATCAGGGATGGTTCGAGTTAATTTTTAAAAATACGGACTAAACATGTGTTTTGACATATGCACGATGGATGATTGGTATAATTTACCTAAAAATTTTTTAAAAAATTTATAACGATATACTAGTCTTTTTAATTCAATAGGGACCCAACGAGCAACATAAATACATTATAGAACCGTCCAAGTAAATAAAAGTAAAAAGTAAAACACATAAATTATCCAAACCATATAATTTACTCAAATTTTTAATTACACATTAATCAAATTTTGAGATAAGGTATATGTTTCCAATCGATTCATTTATGACCATAATTTACTTATTTTTGTTAAAATTTTAAGTTAAGGATTGAGTCAACTTTTAAAATTAAAAAAAAAATAGAAATTATATTATTTAATTCACGCTTTTCTCGACAAAACTTTGTACAAATAAACGACTTTAAGAACTAAAAAAATTAATTTAAAACTAAAACTTGATAATAAAAAAATAGATACACTTGATAATACATAACTAACTCATCTTGGGCCAGAGAGTTCTATGGCTTGTCCAAGTAACGAAGAGTCGTCTGTGAGGTCAGAATATCTTTCCGACGAAGACAGCTCCGGCGTTCTGAACTTTCCGGTGGACTCTATCCCCTGTGAAGCTTCCCATCTCTCTGCCAACCCATCGCCTTCCAGCATCCGTACAACTTCCGACATCTTTGGCCGGTGGCCGGGAAGATACTGTGTACACAACAAAGCCACTTTTACAAGCTCTTCCAACTCCATTCGATCGTAATTATTCTTTAAATCTTTGTCTACTAATATGTCTAGTTTCTTCTCTTGATGGATCTTTTTCACCTGAAAACAAGAAGTACAACTGTTACTGCGTGTAGTACAACTCATAATGCAAAAGGTACAAGTCACTAATGCATGGCATCTTTAACACAAACTTCTGTGTCAAATAACCGATGTACATTTGGTACAAGTCTGTAAAGCACTATTGATTGGGCCAGAAAAATAGAGTGAATGTGGTACAACTCTTGTATAAATCCATAATGCAATTTTGGACATTTCTTAGGACAAACTTTTGTGCAACGAGCTAAAAACAACTCTTAATGCATAAAGTACAACTCTTAATAGATAAGCTAAGAATCCATAAAATAATGTTGCTCTCCTTTAGACATTCAAAGACTAATTCAACAAGTGTCCACTATGTCTTGTTGGGAACTTTTCGGTATAACTAGCCAAGAATCAAAATCAACTTTTAGGGCAAATTCTACAACTCTTATTGCATAAGGTACAAGTTAGAAAAAACTTATATCTTTGGTCCAATAAATTAAATTGTGAATTTATTGTCATTTTGTGCAGAGAAAAAGGGCCCATAATCCCCTTTTGCATCAAAATACAAACGGTTGATGTGGGTAAAAAATAATTGTTTTATATGAAATGACACATAATTATTAACTATTTATTATATAAATTTTCGATTGTTTACCATTTGATATTAGTTTTTGTAACAATAATGTTTTGTTTAAAATCAAATAATTTGTTACTTATTTATAATATAAACTCAAAACAAAACTTACAAAATTAAATTTTAAACACCGAGTTTTCAACCAGAAAATGTCCAAAATATATTTTTGAATATTTTCTGGTTCCATGGTACCCCAAAAACGTCGTTAGAAAATCTACAAATATACATTGTGGGATTGTACAGTACAAATATACAATCCCGCAATGTATCAGATCAGGAGCTTACCCAATCAAGCATTGCTCCTTTTTGATTTGCGGCTTTCCCAAATTCTAGAGCCCGTTGACCCGTGATGAGTTCAAGCAGAAGGATCCCAAATCCAAAAACATCTGTCTTCTCAGACGATTGGCCCGTTGAAAGATACTCGGGAGCAATATGGCCCACGGTGCCTCGAACCGCAGTGGTGACATGAGAATCTTGATGGTCTAAAAGCTTTGCGAGTCCAAAATCACCAACAACCGCCTCACAACAGTCATCGAGTAATATATTTGCAGCCTTGACATCTCTATGAATGATTTTAGGGTCACATTGTTCATGAAGGTACAACAATCCCCTTCCTGCCCCTAATGCAATTTTCTTCCTAAGGCCCCAATCCAACACTGGTTTTGCTGTAAAGGTACAACACCATAAAGCATGAGTCTTGATTTTTGCCCTAATTTTCAAGATTTCATGAAAGTAACACAAGTGATGAAAAAAATGCAAAAAGACAAGATTACCCATGAATAAAAGTACATGTATCCATGCAAAATGAACATCAATCTTATTTTCCCCCTGGTTTTAACAGATGAAAATTGAAAAGACAGGACCTCTATGCATGCAAAATGTACACCAGTCTTGATTTTTGCCTTAGTTTTCAAGAATTCTTGAAATTAAACACTACTACTCGTTAAAACTGAAAAGACATGATTACCCATGAAGAAAAGGGCATGTATCTATAATCTATGCAAAATGTACACCATTCTACCGGTGATGAAATTTTGAAAAGACAAGATTACCCATGAAGAAAAATACATGCGTCCATGCAAAATGTGCATCAGTCTTGATTTTTGCTCTAATTTTCAAGATTTCTTGAAACTGAACAAAAACAATGAAATTTTGAAAAGACAGGATTACCCTTTACCCATAAGAAATAAGTACATATATTTATGCAGAGTGTACAATCATGTAATGCATGGAAGATTGTTTGTTTACCCTTGAGGCGAGAAGCGACACTGCCGTTGGACATATATGGGTAGACTAAGAGCTTTTCAGTCGGAGTCATACAGAATCCGTATAACCGGAGGAGATTCCGGTGAACTGCTAGGCTAATCATTTCGACTTCTGTTTGGAACTGCCGTTCTCCGCCGGCGGCTCCGCCATCTTTCAGCCGCTTGACAGCCACCGATGTTCCATCGTGGAGGATCCCTTTGTAGACATGCCCAAAACCCCCTTTTCCTAATATGTTCTTGTTGCTGAAGTTGTGTGTTGCGATTTGAAGTTCCCGGAGTTGAAATTTCCGCAAGTTTCCGAGTGAAACTTCTTCCGGATGTTTATCTGCATTGCCGATTTGATTAAAGAAAAATTACGATCTAGACGTTACCCTTGAAGTCAAAGTAAACAATTTTCAACTTTGAAATTGGAGCCAATTTTTTTGCCTTTTTGAGGAATTTTTCAGAATTACATCAAAGTCATACAACAATTACAAACATATGATCGTGGTTGTTGAATTCGATCACAAAAATCTCGTTGATCTTGATTTTGAAAAATGATTGGTTTAACCTTAAAAGTCAAAACCGATTACTACTGTTCCAGAAAAATGGAATAAAGTATTTAAATTTGAAGAATTTTTATAACTACATTAAACTTTATACAACAGTTTGCTATGTTTTGAATACAAAAGTAAAATTCATCACAAATTGTAGATCGATGTTTAAAATTATTAAAAACGTAAAAAGTTTGACATGAAAAGTCAAGCATCTTCATTTTCTTGTAATGAAACATGAATCAAAATAGTAACATTTAAGGAAAAATACAGAAAATCACTAGTATTTATATGATTTTATTGATATAGTCAATTAATTATTATGATTAAACTATTATCTTACCATTTTTCAAAGTCTATTTTTCGTGTTTACCCGATTTTGCTATCAAAACAAAAATTCCTAAATCATAAAGTTATTTTCCAGTTTTATACTATTTAGCTACTTAACTATTTTTATATCAGTTGTCCACACAACTGTGCGTTTTTTTTTTCAAAACCAGGTAACCAAAAACATTGGTTTTTTGAAATGTTAAAAATATGAATAAATGTAGAAAGTAAATAAGTGGTTAAATCACGTGATCGAAATATGTTGTGTTTCATCATAAATTTAATTTTGTAAATCACTAACCTTCTGCATCAAATGAGAGTTCACAATTACGAGTTTTCCTCCACCAAATCAACACAATTCCAAATAAGAGTGACAAGATGCATCCAACACTTGTACCAATAGCAATAGCGATTTTATGAGTTTTACGTTTTTCCAAGTTGTTTTCGGCTACAAATTAAAAAATAAATAAATAAAACACCATAAAAAAATTAGTAATACCCTTTAAATTGATATATAAAAAATATTCAATTTAATTATAAATTTATAATCGTACATTGTGTGTTGTTTAATGGCATAGAAATGGGCATAAGTGTCATTCCATAACATTGTTGGTCGGATCCTGTTTTGCACATCATTGGGTTCCCAATGATGCTACAATAAATAAACATCGATTTAGAAAGAAAGCAATGAAGATGTCTATTTAGGGTGTATAATAAAATTACTTATATACCCTTATGTTATAAATTATCTAGAGACTTACTTAAAGGTCTTGGAAGGAAATCTAGGAACAGGGCCACTCAAGTTATTGAAGGACAAGTCTCTGCAATGAATGAACATAATTACATAACACCAAAAAGACTCCTTATAAATTATTGTGAATGAACATAATTACATTATATATAGATACACAAATATGTATTTATATATTTATTTGAATTATAAATTATTGTAAAAAAAGATTGGGAAATTAAATCTTTACACAAATGCAAGTTGCGTCATGTTTGCTACCGATTCTGGGATTGACCCAGAAAGAGAATTGTTGTTTAGCCTCCTAAAAATATCAAAATTTGAAATTAATTCAAGAACAATGATAATATAAAAGGTATTAATATATTATATTATTTAAATAAGCTTACATGTATTGAAGGGTTGTTAAATGACCTAAAGAAGATGGGATTTCATCGGTGAAATGATTATCCGAAAGATCAAGTGTTTGAAGCTTCTTCAATTTACCAATTTCTTCCGGGATTGCCCCTGTGATGTTGTTATTTTGCAACAATCTACACAAAAAATCAACCATTTTTATTAAAGTATTAAACCATAAAATAAAAAAATGAAACCAAAAATTAATAATTAATACTTATATTACTTACACAATCTGAAGATTGGTTAAGTTGCCAATGCTTGGAGAAAGTGTGCCAGATAAATTTTGACTAGGTGTCCCTCTGAAAAACAATCGTATTATCAATAATGAAAAACAAGATAAATTTTTGAGATAATTTATATTTATGTTTATTATACTTTATATATATTATTATACACACACGAATACACATTTAGTGTGTGAAACTTACAAGCCGATGACTAAACTTTCGGAAGAACACGTGATCATAGTCCAGCTACATGGATCAACAGCATCAGCATCCCAATTTTCAAGAACATCATGAGGATCCAACAATGAAGCTTTGATACCCATTAAAGCTTGAACTGTAAAAAATCAAAAATCGCAATACCCAGATGAAAAAAACTCCATTTTTAACCATTTACGAACGAGATTTCATTGAAACGAAGTGGATTTATCGTTTATATACCTTCGAAGTTGACGCCTTTTGGCGAAAGTAAGGCGTATGAACAACCCCAAAACGATAGAAAGAGAAGAAAGAAGGAAGGTGTTTTTACTCGTTGTACTCTCATTTCAATCAAAGTTTGAATGAATCGATTGAATAGAAGATCGATGTTTGGACTTTGGAGGATTAATTGAGTGGGATTTGTGATTGTTGTGTGATTTTTGAGCTTTATGGTTTTGGGTTTTGAAATTTGATGATGATGATAAACAATTTCCACAAGAATCTGAAAGAACCAAGAAAAAGCAGACTGAGGCGTTTGGTGTTGTTTTTTTGTAGCATAAAGAGAATTGGCACGCCTGTCTTTGCCTCATGTCTCATGGGGCATGAATTAAGGGAAAAAGAAAAATATAAACAAGTTCAAATTTTACTATTTTAAGGGTTCTTTTTGTTTGATCAATTCATAAAAGCTATTTTTTAATATAAAGTTTTACATAATTTGGGTTTGTTATATTAGAATTGTAAATATCGTGTTGTTGTATGAATTAATAAAAAAAATTAAGAAAAAAACAAATTAGTTATATTTTTAGATATTTTATGTGGTTTAAACATTAGTAGTTTATTTTTTTCAATTAAACCTTTAGAATGTCTTTAATTTTTTTTCTAAATTAACCAATTTGATATATCTGTATGTTTAGCAAAATTATTTGGTAACACAAAGTTCAAATATATAATTTTTATTATTATGAAAATATTTGGAAAAAAATAGATATAATTTTTTGAAATATGTAAACGTACATATAAAATAAATCTAAAAAGCTAAAAACTATTGTTTGAAATAACTTTGTGATTCAAATATTTTTGTTTAAAAAAAGTTTAAGTTTTTATTTCCCAACGATGTTTTATTAACTCAATTTTTTTCTTAAAAGTTAGAACCTAAAAACTCGTTGTGAAATATAGTTATACTATTAAATTTCACCGGTAATTGTCCAAATTAACCGGTCAATAAGTCAATAATGTTAAACTTACAAAATATTAATTTTTTTATTGTTTTATTGAATACATAATAATATTCAAGTGGTAAACCATACTATTATCTAAAAGATAATGGTTTTTAGAATTTGCTATTGCTAAAATGATAATATGTTGATTTTTTTTTATTTTTTTTCGTAATTAACATGCATTAGTTTTATGAGAACAAAAGATTTTGGATGAAAATGACAAACTCTTCAAATTACAATCCTTTTGTTAATATTTCTGCAAGATAAATAGTTAATTGATGAACTACTCCACATGAAACAAAACGACAATAGGATAAAGATAAATTTATTTGATGATATCTCCAAGAGTAGTAATTTTTTTTGGGAAAACTAAAATAATCAAGAGGACAAATAACAAAATGTTAAATTTATGTGTTTTATGATCACTAGTCATGTTATAGTCTAGATATGTGTTCTTGTGTTTTTATAGTTTGTTGATGGATTCTTCATTTGTTTATAATATGTAGACAATGAGGAATCAAACATTCCCTGAGTTTGGCCATTCAATATACTCACAAAGACCATCTTTGTTTAAGGAAAAAATACATAGAATTTGAGAATCTCAAAGTAGCTTAACACCTTGAAGTTGCTAATTTTATTTTTACTTTATTTTTTATTTTTTTGAGGGGGTAAAGGTAGGGGTAGGGGGTAGGGGGTGGGGGTGTGCCTAGAGGTGGGTGGGGTGATGGTTAGATTTTGTGACATTTATTGATTTGATGATTCCATGATCCACTAGAGAAATATACTTTTAATATAAAGATTTTTTTTTCTTTCCATTCATACATTGAATATGACTTGATAAAATTATACATGTCAATTAATTATAGAAATAGAAAAAACGATTGTACATTTGTACTTGTTAACCATCCTTTGATATCATTGTCTAGTAATTCCATGATCCACTAACAAAATACATTTTCAAATATACTTTTATTTAAAACGAAAAATACTTTTTTCTTTAAATCCACACCTACATTCTAACATATTTAAGATTGACAAAATCAAAAAAAATGTAGTTCCCCGACTAGAATTTCATAGTGTACATTTCTAACATATTTAAGAATGGCATGATATAAAAAATCTAATTTTATATTAGAATTTTTAAAGAAGCTTATATTAATTATAAAAATGGAAGAAATATTGTTAAGCTTCTTTTAAAGCTTATAGGACTATAGGTTATATGAGGGATATTTTAGCGATTTGAACAAGTTCAACCACCCTTTTTACATGAATGATTTTTAAGAGATTTGACAAATAAAACATTTTATAACACTTCGAATACGTATCTCAAAATGATATCATCAAGAAAGGCTGCAACTTTGTTTAAACATTAATATATAATCACAAAAGTATGAAATCATCAAGAACATACTAACTTCGTAAAAAGTTTCACTCAGAAAATATATTCAAGTTGGTTATTATTTACAAAAATCGGTTCTAATTAAATGAAGTAAATGTCAACAAATTAGAACTATATTGCCTTCAATGAAACATATTTAAGTCTAATTAAATGAAGGGGGACAGAGTCTTGACAAAAAGAGGGGGAGTTACCTGTGGTAACTCCAAGAGACCACTCCCTTCTCAGTGGGTTGGGAGGGTTGAGAGTGATGGGTTGTTTTTGTGGTTTCACTAACCCCCTCTCTCTCTCTCTCTCCACATGATTTAAGGCTTTTACTTTAGTTGTTTTGTATTTGTTTAATTAGTGGGTTGAGTAGATTGAAAAAAATAGGATTTTCATGTATTGTGAGTTCGGAAAGATGGAAAAGAGAGAGAGGAGAAAAAAGAATCTAACGTGGAGCTGATATGACGGTGAATTGAATGGAAAGAAGAGGGTGTTTCGATAAATTAACTTTTAACTTATTAGGTTATTAGTGGTGAGAGAAAACAGTTTTTGCAAAGTGTTTGGATTAGAAATAAGCAATAATCTATAAACAAGAGGGAAATGCTTATTAAAATTAGTTTATTTAGTTTATTTCCACCGTAATAAGCTGATTTTTAGTTAGTGTTTTCTATCCAAACATTTAAACTTAGCTTATAGCAATATGGATAAACAATAAGCTATAAACTCCCTTTTTTTTCTTATCCAAACACCCTCAAAGGAAAGGGTCCTAGGTTACCAATGATCAAGATGAGAAAATCAAATCGTCTATAGTTGGACCCAATATTTTCCCATAATAATTTCATTAATCAAAGAAGAAATTGCATTGGGCTTAATTAAACCATGTACAAACATGGGCTACATACAATACAAAAGCAATACACAACAATATACATTAATATTTATATCTTTAGCAAAAGGGAATAAAAGATAAAAGGATTTTTAAACGAATGAATAGCTTAAGGATTTCTCATTTATGGAGTAGGTGGGATTGTGTAAAAAGACCAAATAGATTGATCCAAAATTATAGAGGGTTCAAAGTGCAAACTCTTTAAAGCATACACAGATATATAGACAAAATTGTCTGGGAAAAAGTAAGCTATGTAGTTTGTACCCTGGCGTTGTACGAGTTGTACAATTGCAGTGGTAGTGGATGTCATAAACACAGGGTTATGTCACAGACACACAGTCATGACCAAAATACTTGGTTTTACTGTTGTAACCCACTAGAACTTCAACTTTTCTTTTCTAGTCCCTCAGAATCTAATGAAAACACAATTTAGTCCCTTGAATTCTTTAATATATGGTTAAATGTACACATCAAAATACATTTTAGTCAAGCTTATTTTAAATAGTGTCTATGCAATATGCATGGATCATCTAGTGTGCATACGCCTACGATATTTTTATTTTTTATTTTAGTTTTTTCACATGAATGTCATTTACAAAAACGATCTTTATACTTTAAACAGAAACATTAGTATAAGTAAAAGATTTTGAATTTAAGTTCATATGACACAACATGAATTAACATATACATGCATTTAACTAGTAATATACCAAATCATGACATTGTGTATTTGTTTTAACATTAGCGAAGCTTTTCAATAATATAAATTTCAATACATGATGTACAAGTAATTAAAGCACACCATATATCATGAGGTTTAAGAATTTCTAATCAAGTTGAATAACTCAAAGGTCCCAAGAGACAATTGAGAAAGAATCTAACAAAAACAGAATGACATTGACCAAACATAAAGAAGGAAACAAGATGCCTTAATTTTGAAAAATGACAAAAATGTCCCAATGGCCTTAGCTTATAACAGCTGGGCAAAATTGTCCCTCCCTTATTGGAAAATCAAATAAAAATCCTTTCATAATTAAATTAAATTAAGATTGTTTGGGACCATTTTTCACCTAAACTTAGATACTGAATCCCAGGTAAGGTGCCTCTTGATTCATTTGTCCTCTCTTGTTAAACCAATGGGCAATTTTGTCTTTTCCACCAAAAACAAACACTTTGGTTAACATCATAGCTATATGAAATCCATACCTATGGCTAAAAATCGTCATGTCTAATTGTACATCCTACATAAAAAGTTGTACTTTGATGGAAACAAGCATATACATTTTAGCAAAAGCAACAATAACCAAATAATACGAGGAGAAAATAGGTTTTACAAATAAGATAATCTACTTATAAAGAATGTTGCTATATTTGGTAGAATTTTTAAACTCCTTATAAAATCATATTTTAATAGTGAAAAGAGAAATTAAATATCATTTTATATTTTCTTCCTACTATCCTCCTATCCACATTAAATGGTGATAAATGGATTAAAACATTATCAAATTCATTAAATATGTTATTAAATGTGACACATGCAAACATTTCATATGGTAAAAGGATAAATAGAAAATTTCATATGCTAAAAGGATAAATAGAAAATAAAATGTCGGAGGATATTTAATTTCTAGAGTGAAAAATCATTTGCTATCTTATTCTTTGTAATATTTGTAATTATAAATACTTATCGTATATTTCTCCAATAACAATGAAGACAATATAATAAGTTAATAATGTAAACATAAAAATCATTCAAATTAGGGGAAAGTTGAAATATAGGAGTCCAAGCGAGTTGATATCGATAAGGCCGGACGAAGTGGGAGCAGGAAACTGTCGCGGAGAGGTTCCCACCCGATGGAACACCGAACCGTCGGCGTGGGGAACGGTGGTGCGGGAATGGGTGAGAGAAACCTCTCCCGCGTTCTCTCTCCTGCTGTGATTCGATGATTTTTTTTTAATAAATTCAACCGTTATTCAACGGTAAAAAAAATAATAATTATTTTTTTTGGGCTGAAACGGCTAAATGGATTTAAACCCATTTTTTTTGTTTTTTTTAAACCTTTTTACACACCTATAAATACACAACTATTTACCATCAAACAAAATTCACACAACTCCTCTACTCTCTCCACTTTCTTCTAAAAAAAAATAAAATAAAATAAAATTCCGACAATCAAACCCCACCTTCCGATCGAAGGAAAAAAAAACCCCATGATTCGAGTATAAACATCCCTTCTCGAAACATTTTTGCTATCGATTCATCACCACAAGGAGTTTATCGCCCCCAACTCGATGCTCTCATTCAATCTTCACTATAATTTCAATACCAAAATGTTGGACAATATTACCCAATGCAAGTTCCAAATGTTTCACCGCAAATGTTTTCAAACTTTGTTGTGTTTCCGGATCAACACTCGCTAAATTAACCTCAACCTCAAACCCAAACTCAAACTCAAACCCAAACCCAAACCCACCAACAATGCCAACTTGTCGACGAGTTGGATGACCCGGAAGAAGAAGAGATGGTTCTCGAAACTCAACCCACACCACCCCCACAAAGACGTAAAGGAAAAAAACAAGCACGCGAGGGTGTCGCACAATCGGGAAGACAAAAGTTGACTGGATGGCTTCTATACGAAGAGCTAGTTTTGGTTAAATCTTGGGCTAACATTTCTGAAGATTCGATTCAAGGAAGCACACAACCGGGAGACCATTTTTGGTTTCGCATTTTAGAACGGTTTCGAGATGAGCTAGAAAAAGGTGACGACTACCGTACGGAACATCAACTAAATTTGAAGTTTCGAGAAATAACAAAGGGTGTTTTAAAAATAAACGGGTTGTACAACAACCAAAAACCCAACGGAAAAGCGGCCAAGGGGACGAACAAATACTTCAAGAAGCTTTGCAGTTTTACCTTGAAGAAGTCGGAAAACCATTCAAGTGGCACGATTGTTGGAAAATTTTTGTTCGAAGTCCTAGGTGGAAAAAGTACGAGCAAGATTTTATTTTTGGAGTCCAACAATCAAAGCGAACGAAAACGGGCTCTAGTGGTTACACAACCTCCTCCGATGCTCAGGTCGGTCTAGATTTAAATCAGGATGACGAACTTGAGCTAGAAGAAATTGTCCGCCCAATGGGTAGAGACAAAGCGAAGAGAAAGAGAAAAGGGACTTCTTCGGGTACATCCGATTTCAGCGGGGACATTGACGAAATGCGGAAAATAACATCGTCGTTTGATCAATATAATCTTAATTTTTCCGAACGTTTGACTTTCGACAAAGAAAAAGAAGAAACAAGGAAAAATGAGCGGTCGGAGAGACAAGAAATGGAGGATATGAAGTTTTTGATGGAAAATATCGATCATCTCTCGGGGCCGGTCTCGAGCTTGTGATGAATAAGAGGGAAAAAAATTTTGAAAAAATATTTTTCGTAGGTCGTTGTTGGTTTGTTTGATTTTTAGTTAGTTTTTTTATTTAATTTTCTAGTTTTTTAAATTTTAGGTTTAATGTAAGTTTTATTTTAATTTAATGAAATGCTTTTTATTTTTAATTAAATTTTATGTTTAGTATTAATTTAAAAATTATAAATCATAAAAAAAAATTAATTTCATTTAATAAAAAAAAGTGAGGGAATGGTTTCCCACCAATTCTTTGGGTTTTAGGTGAGGGAAAAAAAATGAGGGAAATGAGGGTTGGCCCACAAAAAGTGAGGGAAGCTTCCCTCCCATACCCTCCGGTCTAATTCCGGTTTGACTATTCATTTCTCAAATGATAACAATTTTATTGCAACCGATGTAATTTCGAGTATATTCGTTTTGCTAGAATTTTCTCTTTTCGGTTCATATTTTTGTAAGAAATAAATGAATCATTTATTCATGCATCAACAAAAAAGAGCATTTTTTTACCTTGCTTGTATATTATAGTAACTGATATTTTATTTCATTTTTATTTTTATGTTCCATCACAAATTACAATTGATATGGGTACAACTATTTCATCATATGGTACAATATTTGTATCCTAAGAGGTGGGATATCAATAGAAAGAGGTCAAAGTTGGTCATATGATCAAGTCAAGAAGTACGAGAGAAAGAAGAATCAAATCACAAAACAATGATAATATTAGGAAAAGTTGGTGAGGTTTGAAAGGATAAACTCATAAGCCTACCAAATCCACTCACCCTTCACCTGTTTTGGTACACAAATCACTTTACCAATCTTGAATAACTATTAACTAATAAGAAATCATTACACCACAACAAAAGTCTTTGGGATAGGATTCTACTTTTGTAGTTTATCTTAAAAACGAGTATTGTTTAACCAAAGCCATCACATGAGCGACAATCAGGTGAGGTCTTTGCTTTTTTCTTCTTTTGAAGAACATGCATTTAGTGTATCTTTAACCTAGCTAATTGCAAAATAATAATAATAATAATAATAATAATAATAATAATAATAATAAGAAGATATGTTGCCCATGCGGTATAATAATAATAATAACCAGATATGTTGCCCATGCTCCGCATGGGCCGTGTGCGTCTGATTTGAGTGTTGTTTTTGTTAAAAGATGCAGGTGGGATAATTCGACCCCTAATTTTTCACAGACGAAGACGAATAGATAGAGGCAGGAAAAAAACAAAAAAATAAATATGCGGACCAATATATAAAAAATATATCAAAAGAAGAAAATGAGAGCCGACAGAAAGTGCAACGGACAGGAAAAGACAATAAAAGTTAAATATGAGGACAAACCCGGACTTTGCCCCGGGCCGTCTTTTTGTGTTTTTTATAAAAAAATATAAAAGTTTAGATTGTAAGGACCAAAAATGTCAAAATGACTAAAAAATTAAAGGGTTGAAATTAGAAAGTTTTTAGAAAAGCGGCCAAAGTTGTCAATTCCTTAAAGTTTTGTGGCCACACGTTGAATGTTAAAAATGTTAAAAGGTTTCTAAAAAATATAAAAATTTTGATTGGAATGACAAAAGGTATCAAAATGACTAAAGAATAAGGGCAAAATTGATAAAAAATTAAAAAAAATTAAGAAAAAAAAAAAGAACATGCATATATATAAAGGAAGGACCATTTTTGTCAAATTCTTAGAAAAGTTACTGGAGCTAAGGTAGAAGAATTTTAATATATATATATATATATATATATATATATATATATATATATATAATAATAATAATAATAATAATCAAATTCGATCATATTCTCTTTCAAGATATCCACTTTAAAATAACAAACTTTTAATTTTTCTATTTTGGTTAACAAATATTTCTAGAGATAATGATTTGACAAGGTAACAAACTTTCAATTTTGTTCATATTTAGTTAGCGAATTTATTTTGGTGCTTGATTACCTTGAATTATTTGAAATTTTTACATTTTAACCGGTTATAAGGGTAAAATATTGTAACATCCCAATTTTTAAGACCAAAAATTTCATATTTAATTAAGTAGCTTATAATTTTTTTTTTCTGAAAAACATCATTGATATCATAACATTCCATAATTCAAATATCATAAAACATGTCGGGAATAATAATAGTGTCAAAGTACAACCCCAAGAACATCATAATGTGGAAGTCATGTGTGCGTGATACGCTGCTACCACGTCGGTTCCTTCCCCTTCACTGAAGAGGTACCTGAAACAAAACTGAAAACTGTAAGCACAAAGTTTAGTGAGTTCCCCCATTATACCACATACTGCCAGGCAATTCTGGGGTGCCCGACCTACCCATGTCAAGCATTTCTAGGGTGCTTGACCTACCCTGTCAGGCCATTCTGGGGTGCCCGACCTACCCTGTCTGGCAATTATGGGGCGCCGACCTACCCTTCATTTGATCTCAACCGGCTACGGGGACTATTTCACCCTACTACTACCACATAATAACATAGCATAAACATATTGTCAGACATATCTAGGGTGCTCGACCTACCCTTCGGTCCTTACGACCGTATCACGAGGACTATTCCCCTTACTATCTGCTATCACATAACATCATATCATGCTAGAACATAATCATATAGAGACAAACATATCAGATAATTATCATGAATACAATTATCTCTACTATAACTCTTACTAGTGGGCCGACCTTGGTACCTTAGACCCACTTCTACTGGAAGGTAACTCACCTCAATATCCTATAGTAACTGAACTGTCCTCGGCGTTGGAACCGACTCCCCTCAAACTCCTACACATAACAACCTTCCTTAATCACCATTTCATACTCATACCCCTTTCAAGGGTCAACTCAGGTCAAAGTCAAAGTCAAAGTCAACACCTTAGTCAAAGTCAACATCTGGTTGACTCAACTCGCCGGGTTCCATAATCCTTAGAACGCTAAAACTTCGACCCTACTTGTCGAGTCTTTCAAGAGTTCGTCGAGTTCTCCTTTAAACAAGGTCGGGACCTTCTACAACTGACTCGCCGAGTTCATCCTTGAACTCATCGAGTCCTTCATCATGCAAGATGGCACAACTAGTCCTGGACTTGCCGAGTTCTCCATGAACTCGTCGAGTTCGTCTTCATGCAGTTAGGACGTAGCCTTGAACTCGTCGAGTTCTGTTCTTCAACTCGTCGAGTTCCATTATCTTCCGGTCCATATTCACATCCCTCTTGTTGAGTCCTCTTCTAGAATTAACCAGTTCGATCAGAAGCCAACAAGTTTGGGGAACCACACCCCGACTCGCTGAGTCCCCCAAAGTCCATGTCCATATAGTCGATTTTAGTCCGGCTCAACGCATCCAGAACATAGATTTGACCTCCTAGGGTCCCTATTACATGTAAAGTTACAAACTTGACGTTCATGCATGGGGGTATTTGGCTTAAATGGCCCTAAAATGAGGTTATATGATTCATGAAACTCCCATGGCCATAAAGTTGGCACCTTTATGCCATGGGAATCCTCAATGGTTCCAAATCTGAAGTTCTACCCCTTTAGAACCACTAAACCCCGAAGTTGGTTCTACTAAAGCTTAGAAAAGGTAGAAATGAACCCCAACTAGAGATCTAAGAGATAGATGGTCAAGGTTGAAGCTTTTTACCTTGAATGAGCTGGTTATGAAGCAAAACCTCTGGATATACTTGCTTCTTCTGGAACCCCCAAGCTTCCATTTCTTTCTTCAAGCTTCAAACCGCCAAAAACACATAAAAATGGCTCAAGAACACTCCAAATGCTTTAGGGTTTCAAGCTAGGGCTTTTCTGGACTATGAGAGACGATGAAGACTGGATGGGGACAAGATAAGGCGTTTAAATAGGGTGCAAACCCTAAATATTAGGGTTTCATCCATACATACCTACTCGTCGAGTCAGGCTCCCGACTTGTCGAGTAGGTTACTTAAAACCCGCATCCAAAGTCTAGTCTACTCGACGAGTTGGTCCTCCAACTCGTTGAGTCCCAATGTAAAACATGCAATTATTTAAATTTAAAATATGTACCGGGAACCGGGTGTTACAATGATCAATTTCCTGTAATTCAGGGGTAAATCAAGCATGAAAAAAGTTCAATGATTAAATCCGAACAAAATTGAAACTTCCTTACCTTTTCAAGTCATTACCCATAATGAATTCTTTTACCTTGGTAAATCACACTGTTATGTTCTCCATTTCATGGCTTCTTAATAAATTTCATTATATTATTTTATATGGGTGTAGGGTTTAATTTTTAAGATTTAAAAAGTATATTTGCTTTCACTACAAGATTTAAGGTCATAACGGGCGACATATGTCGCTCTAAAGGTATCAAGAGTTACCGTAATTACCTTTTATTGGTGATATGTTGCAGCTAATATGTCATTGATAATGCTTCGTTGGAACTGATGGGTTTTGGTCATAAGAACATCCTATGTGCTCATACAAACCCTAATGCTTGGATCTAGGTTTCTCTATTGTACATGCAAGTTATCCAAGACTATAAACCCTAATTCTAGCATTCAAGTAATCATATTAACATGAGAATAGGTTTAAGATGTTACCTTGATTGTTATGTAGCAATAATAATCCCAAATCTCCTTGTATTGACTTTAGAAAGCTTAGAGTCACAAATGTCACTCCTCTAATGGTTCACAAACCCCATAAGCAAGAGGATGAAGAGGAGAGAGGATGGAGGCTGCCCAAAAACATGTGAAACCCTATAACAAAGCTTAGCCACGTTTTTGGTCCTTAAGGGATCTATATATAGGAGGCTATTAGGGTTATCTAATAAGGAAACCCTAATTTGGATGCTTAAGCCCTAAGCAACCCATGGATCCCTTTCCTTAAGGGCTTGGACGATTTCTCATGGGTTTCCCCATAGAATTCGTCCACTCCTTAATATAAGACAATCCATGGCCCAAATTGCAATTATCTTATAATTACAATTCCAGTCCCTTAAGTTTAATTAATCTCTTTTAGTCACAAAACTAATTACCAATTAATTATTGACTAATATTAATTAAACAATATGATTTCTCCTTTAATATATTATTCCCATAATATATTAATAAATCATATTTAATCCTTTCTCTCCATTATTCATCCTATCAAGTTGCTTTGGTGAAGGCAACCCAAAAGGACCATGCACCATCGGGTCAAGCACATACCAAAATAGTTATGGACTTAGACACTAATCCAACAGTCTCCCACTTGGATAAGTCTAATAACTATTATGCGTATGACTTCAGATCCTGATCTGCAATCATAGCTTTCCAAAGCCTGCTGTCAACTCTGATCCTATCAGATACGCGTGTCCTTAGATAAGGGATCATATATTCCTCCATTTTAGATATCATATGAGATATGATTTCAAATCATTCTCTTTGTACTATTTCTCGATTTCCGATTTATGACGACTGACTAATTGAACAAATCAAATTAGCCCTAGCCCGGCCGAGCATTTACGATTGTCATCACTAAACCATCGAGGGGCCCAAAGATATCGCTTTTATCCTACTTTGAATAAAAGGAACGGATAAACTTTGATTCAATGCTCGCTTGCACTCACTCACCGAACCACACACAACAATATGTTTTATAACACCAAGTTACTAGTGCGTTTACATATTATCAATGTGCAACCGATTTGCAAGATACAACTCACACATCTCGGTTTCAAGAATATAAGATGTTATCGTCTCACCAATCACTCGTGATACAATCCATGGAGTGATCTAAGTGAGCGTGGGTTTAATCCAATGCTCAAATCATATTCATAAGCACTCATGAACGTTGCAGCAAACATTTGCTTATGTCTAATACTCTTTTAGACAATCCACACACCAATTCACGACAGTCTTCATTCATATCTACTTCCAACATATGCACGACTGTGGCCCGTTTGAATAATTTGACTGTTCTTAACCAATTAAATTATTCAGGAAGTCAAAACATGCAAAGTGAAACACAAGAATAATACTAATCCCATATGGCCTCAAACCTTTGAGTATAAATAAAACTCCTTTTATTTATCATCATATCGATTACTCATTATTTGTCGTTTTGGGTAATCAACTTCTTACTTGAATTATTACACTTGTCCCATGCTCTTAGCATGCACACAATGTTTATCTATGGTTCTTACTTTGTGAAATAGATCAAATTGAACACATTTCCAATCATTCTCATTTCACAACTCCAAATCCTTTTTCATAAGTGTAAGAATATCAAATTCTTGTTACTTATAAAATATGCTAGATTCTAACATCCTATGTAATGATCCTTTCGTAATGTCACTGCACCAAAGTCACAAAGACTATTGCCAATGATATTACAAAGTCCTCTAACGGAGATTGTTACAAGACAATTCCTTAGATATGATGTCTCTCACTCAAAGTACATTCTTTGAACATCCTTTTGCATAAAAGTTTCTAATCTAGACATATATTTTCAATATTCAATTCCCAATATGGACACGCTTCCATATTTTCCATATGACAACTCATTCTTAATAGAATCTTATCTATTCGTAATGAAGTTGATATGGTCCATCCAATATGGAAACATTTCCATATTTTCCATATGACAACTCATTCTTAATAGAATCTTTTCTATTCATAATAATGTCGATATGGTCCATTCAATACCATGCTTCCAACTACTCACAAGCAACCAATCCTCGTCGAACTTTGGATTGTCCTTTGATAGTTGTTTAATTATTTTAGTCAAAACCGATTCTAGTCCCTTTTTCCTCTAAATGCGCTAGACATTTGGAAAATTTTAGAATGGTCAAACATTAGAGCATTTGCAATCGATCCTATACCCGAAGCGTATGGGACACGACGCATAATGTTTTATTTGCTATGTTCTCAAGATTCGAATTGTGAAGAGGAATGCCGTAATCATAATCGAAATTTTAAGAACACACTATGTTTCTTTGACTAAGTTATTAACATTTCACAACCTAAGCCTTTAGATTTGAAATGAAGCATAATATTCTCTCCCTTAATTATAGCAAAACCACTTTACAACCCTTACGACTTTGTAAGGTATAACTCTTGTTTTCTATAATTAATATTTCCAACTTGCAATACGTGCCTTAATAATCATACAATCATAACATTTATGCTCCCACTATCATGATGATTATTATAAAAACATAACACCTATGCTCCCACTAGCTTCGACATGTATTCATAAACATCTTAACTTTCAGAAAAACAATACCTATTGAATTTCTTAAGTCCATGTTTCTAATACTTAATGCTTTGATAATCTTTTATCAAGGCCTCTTAAACTTATACACCTTTGCCTTAGATAGTTCATATGTGTGTCTAAACAATTAAGACTAATTGCCAAACCTCACAATTCAAATCATGGAAAGGGATACCGTAACCATAATCGAATTCGAGAATGCAATTTTACAATCACTATCTTCTTAAAATCTTTCTTAGTGAAAGCATTTCCTCACAATCATTTTCATGAAGGAGGAAATCTTATGACACTTAGATTTTAATGGTGTATGTGTTCCTATCCATGTGAATTTGTTAAAACCAAAGTTTACGACAAATTCAAACTCATATGGACCGAACTTTCTTAATCTTGATTTCTTGCCTTATGGTAGCACAACTGCCCACCATGTCTTCCAAGTAGTTAAGCAACTCACCCTTTCCTATCAATGTACCTTTCATTGATTAAGGTGCCTTGCCTTTTATGCGTTCAAAATGAGAACTCATAGAACTCACATGCATAATTAACTCAATTGGAATGGCATAGAAACAAAATAATGTCAACACGATAGGTTGTAAACCTCAACTCTTGTGCTAGTGATGATCAATAAGGTTTATTTGATTTGTTCTTGAAACCTTTCAAGACCATTAAGACTCCCACTGACTCCTTGACATATAAGATTCTCTTGTCAAAACATTTCTTGACAAACAAATATTCAAGAGTTAGTGTAGCTTTTATCAAAACTCTTCATAAATTGGTCCTAGTTGGTCTTTGTCTTATCCAAGACATCACAACTTTACACATTTGATGAATGTTATAAACCTTCTTAATACTTTTCACTCATTGTCACAATCTTAACTTTAAGACTTGTTATTTGAACGAAGTATGATAGACTTCTTGATTTAACCATTTCTTCAATCCTTGATTCCTCTTCTTAAACATACAATTGTACTAAGTCTCACTTAGAGGATCAATTGAGATATGGTTCTTAATCATTAAGACCTATCATAAAGCATAAAAACCACTCTCCCTTCTTCTTAGAATGGAGAAACTTTTATCTTTCTGCCTATTTGATTCTTCTTATTCGTTTTGCTATTGATTTAAACCTTTTTAAACAATTCTGAATTACACTTAATCCTATAAGTATAATCATATTTACTAAGCCTTTAGTAAATCATGATGAATATCTTTGTTACTCTTATGGTGGACTTTGATCAATACACAACTTTGTGTACTAGATTTCCTAGTCCTTCACTTGACACTTCGTCAACGAATTAGTCTAATTTCCAAATATGAAATTTCTCATTCATCATGCAACCAAGTTGCGTGATTCCAAATTTCTGTCTAATTGAAACTTGGGCGATGAGAAACTCTCCCTATTTGGTAAATTCTTGACATTTCCATAAATAACATAACTAAGAATCATATCCATTCGTTGTAGAAATATGCAAACATCAATTTTCATAATGATTTCATTGCAAGGAAATAAACAAATAAATAAATAAGTCAAACCAAAATTTATTTTATTTATAAAAGCAGCGGAAAACATTTGTCCTTACAATGCAAAATCCATTGAAAACTATGTATGAAAATTTCTAACAATTCTATCATAACTATCTAAGCTCAAAATCTAATCTTCAAGTCCATGCGATCGAGATCCATCTCTTTGTGATTAGATTCATCTTGCTCTCTCACCAAGCTTCCTTTCTTTTCACCGATCCTGCAAAACATTCAAATGCAATCTTATCACATCATGTATTAAGAATCAATGAATAGGAACTTAATGGAGTTAGATAGTGGATTTTACCTAAAGTAGAGCCATACGTTCTGACTCTCCCATCTCTTAGATCTCTTAGGTAAATATGGCAACTTCGTCTCCAATGCCCCTTATCTTGGCAATAAAAGCAAATTGACTCTCTTGGAACAGGACATGGAACTACTTCAGACATTGTCTTTCTCTTATGATCAGACTTTTTGATCATAGCATGTCTTTCGTTGCCATTGTCTATATCCATAGAGGTCTTGAAGGCAGATTCACCAATCAACTTTGCTTTTTCTATTGCGCCAAACCATTACTGATTCAGCAGCAATAAGCATATAGGTGAGATCTATAAGGGTCACGTCGTGGTTCATCATATAGTACTCTCTTACGAACTCACTATACGAGTTAGGAAGTGACTGAAGAACCCAATCAACAACCATCTCCTCACCGACAACGGATCCCATCATTCTTAACCTATCAATGTGTGACTTCATCCCTAGGACATGTGCACACACCGACTTTCCTTCTTTATGTTTACTTGCCAAAAGGGCTTGAGTGATATTGAACCTTTCAACTTTTCGATCTTGTGGGTTAGGGAGAATAATTGGAGGAGGAGGAGGAGGAAGTGAAGCATGATTTCTTGTTCCTCGATCGAATCGTGGAATATCATCTTCATGTGGAATGCTTGTTCCACGGGATTTGGGAAGACCATAGTTGTCGAACTTTGACATCTACAAAACGGGAGAAACAAATTCAAGTTAGTTGATTGATTGAGTCCTTGGTAAATCACCCAAATGAAATTCCAAGGCTAGGACCCAACACAATATGCTACAACCTAGAAAAGGGATGTCGTAATCTAGTTGCAGAATATTTGAAGGTAAGTGAATGACGATTCACTAATTTCCACCATGAAAAACGAAAATAAATTTAAGTTTTAAATCTATGAAAACTCCTAGATCCTTTGAGATTCATTGAACATTTCAATGGCATGTTTAAATCTCGATATGCCCCTCTTGTTTGTGACTGGGATGCCGAGGATCACAAAGCGGGTGTGAATAACCATGCAAACTTACATGGTGCCCCACATGTTACAGTCACCTATTCAATGTGCCGGTAAACCACACACGCTCCACCGAACTATGACAAACATTGAGTCACCCTTTGCTACCTTTGCTTAGAACCATTTAGTGTGCCGGTAAACCAGACACGCTCCACTAACGTCTTTGCAAGGGCACAAAGTGTAATTTCATGGAATTGCATCAATTCACTTTTGCCTAAGTAACTAAGATTGGGAATTTGAAAAACATTTAGTTACTTTTGTACTTCATTATACTTATAATGGAAGGTTTCGTCCTATCCTACCCGTTCGGCTAACGACCCTCCACTAGTCAAGAGTGCGGTGGGTAAGAGTGGATACCCATTCAATCGCCATTTTATAGGCAATTTCCTTAAACACCCCTTATAGACCAGCTTCGTGAAGGAGGCCTACTAACGGTAAGACCGACTTTTACTCATACATACATATATATATATATATATATATATATATATATATATATATATATATATATATATATAATGTTAGACTTTTAATGTTATATATAGTATAGGGTGTATTTTACACTTTTAAAATATTAGGTGGTCAAATTTAATAATTATACCTTTAATTCAATTAAATTTTAAACCAAGAACTTTATGGATTTATTAAACCTCTTTTAATTATACACCTTAATTAATTAATAAAACCATAAGGGTGTGATTTGAACCTTTTCAAAACAATACTAGGGTTTTAGAATTTAACATTCCTAATTAAACTTTTAATCAACTTTTAAATTCCAAAACTTGAGGGCAAGTTTTGAAACCTTTTTCAAAACATTAGGGTTTCAACTATTTAAATTTCAAAACAACAAAACTTTTGAGGTCAAATTTAAACTATAAAACCTAAAGGGGAAAATGTGAAACTTTTCATCACACAGGGATCAAATAACAAATAATCTTAATTAACAATTAATCACATAATTATCCATATTTGATTTATTTAATGATTTCTTGCAAAACAATTTACCAATTTAATCAAAATAATTAATCAATTATCACATAAGGAAACAATTATCTTATTAATTGATAAATATCTTCTATTAGATCAAGAATATAGTCAAATATATCATAAAATCGGATAAATATTGATCTAATATGATAAGGAACCTATTCTTAAGCAAAAACAGCAAGAAATCCTGAGGTTTGCTCCATTTGACGAGTTGACTCCTCGAGTCAAGCATGGACTCGTCGAGTCAGCATGGACTCGGCGAGTTCAGCTGTGGACTCGGCGAGTCCAGCCTCCAGAAACCTAAATATCGAATTTTTCAAACATATAATGCATCAATACAATAGAAACCAGTCCAGTCTCTGATACCACTGATGGGTTTTGGTCATAAGAACATCCTATGTGCTCATACAAACCCTAATGCTTGGATCTAGGTTTCTCTATTGTACATGCAAGTTATCCAAGACTATAAACCCTAATTCTAGCATTCAAGTAATCATATTAACATGAGAATAGGTTTAAGATGTTACCTTGATTGTTATGTAGCAATAACAATCCCAAATCTCCTTGTATTAACTTTAGAAGGCTTAGAGTCACAAATGGCACTCCTCTAATGGTTCACAAACACCATAAGCAAGAGGATGAAGAGGAAAGAGGATGGAGGCTGCCTAAAAACGTGTGAAACCATAGAACAAAGCTTAGCCACGTTTTTGGTCCTTAAGGGATCTATATATAGGAGGCTATTAGGGTTATCTAATAAGGAAACCCTAATTTGGATGCTTAAGCCCTAAGCAACCCATGGATCCCTTTCCTTAAGGGCTTGGACGATTTCTCATGGGTTTCCCCATAGAATTCGTCCACTCCTTAATATAAGGCAATCCATGGCCCAAATTACAATTATCTTATAATTACAATTCCAGTCCCTTAAGTTTAATTAATCTCTTTTAGTCACAAAACTAATTACCAATTAATTATTGACTAATATTAATTAAACAATATGATTTCTCCTTTAATATATTATTCCCATAATATATTAATAAATCATATTTAATCCTTTCTCTCCATTATTCATCCTATCAAGTTGCTTTGGTGAAGGCAACCCAAAAGGACCATGCACCATCGGGTCAAGCACATACCAAAATAGTTATGGACTTAGACACTAATCCAACATGAATTCTCTCGTCCTTATATATCTTGATATTGCTTGAAACAAATGTTTTGTACATAATGCATGCAAGTCGTGTTGCATTCACAACATTTCATCGTAAATAGCGTAACAATTTGTAAAATATATAATGTACAACAATTATTGTAATATGTGGTTGCATAAAGGATATCTTATTATAACATATAAACTTGTAATTATAAATTGAAGCATAAACATGGAATGAATAAAAAAACTCTAGTTAAAAGTTTATCTCGTGGAGTAGGATTAAAGAGATGAAGGTTATGAGGTATGTATTCTATTCTGTAATACTCGTTATAAACAAAACACAAAACAAAACATGATGACTAAAATCAAAGTTATTAATATTAGTAAATGTTACCAATAGGCAAAATAAACCAACATATGATTATAAAAAGGGCAAATGTCATATTAGCCCATTAAACTTGTCATTTTTGGTTTAAAAGGTCACTCAATTGTTTTTTTTGTTACATAATGGTAATAAAGTCACGTATGACCGTTTTAAAATATCCTTTAACCCTTTACATTAGGTTAGCGGAGATGTGGACTTACACATAGGATACCACAGTCTAATTGGAGGATTACGTGTCATGAACAGTACAACCCTTGGGGAGCAAGGGTTCTTACCTGGCATGTGGTCCCCTTATATAAACTCGTATTCCCATTTTAGGTTAAACATCCTCAGTTTGTTACCTGTCACACCCCAAAACCAGAACGGCGGAAACGTTCGGGGGTGGAGGACGTCATGTATAGTATCATAAGACATACATCATAGTAATAAGAGTAATAAACAACCATTTCATTAGAAAGAAAGTTTTTACAAAGTATGTGGTTCACATAACATAGACTACAAAGTAAATAACAAAAAGACATGAAGCTATACTGCTCCATCTTCTGAATCCTAGTGCGCGTACCTGTCTACTGGTCTCCTGAGAATACAAGTTATTTTGAAAGAGTAGATCAACATTTAAGCTGGTGAGTTCATAAGATTTTAGTGATGTATGTAAGTTGTAATAAAGTTGTTAGTAAGTTGAAAGTTCTTTTAGAAAAGTTCTCCTGTTCCTCCAAAAAATCCTATATTTCCTGCTTTGATGAAAGATAAGTAAAAATGACTCTATAATCCTTTCTATGAATACTAAATGGATACAAGTTATATAAAACCCAGAGTAAACAAACAATCGGTGGTGTGTATCTGGCCTAAGCCCACAGCCAAACAAGGAATAGGAAATAAGGCGGAAGGCACACATCCTATTGTTTGTTAGATCCTCGTTGTATATAACCCTGGTGTATTCACTTGGTACTCACGGACTTAATTGTAATAGTTCCTTTATATTTGATGAAAAGATTCTTTAAGAAAGCCCTTATTTCTTTTAGTAAAAATGGTAACCACAGTGGTTCCTTCTATAATCACTTAGTTTATACTAGCTATATATAATCTAATATCGAATAGATAGTTAATTGTGTGAATCTGCCCTAAGCCCACAACCAAAAAAGGAATAGGAAATGAAGCGGAAAGCACACATCCAACTACCTATCGGGTATTAATTATATATAACCCTGATGTATAAATTAAGGTATTATAGAGTTAACCACCTAAGGTCCTTTAAGTTTATAATGGTTTAATAATATGGATTAAACCCTTTTATTAGAAAGTTTCTAGTTTTGTATATCAAATGTTAATTGAAAAGTATGTTTTGTACTAGAAAATGGTGCATTGAATTAGTGTCCTATGACCTAGCCCATACTTGGTACTCCTTATGATTACTGGGTGTATGTGGAATATATATAAAGCTAAGATCGAATAGATAGTAGATTGGGTGAATCTGCTCTAAGCCCACAACCAAACAAGGAACAGGAAGTGAAGCGGAATGCACACATCCTACTACATGTAGGATCCGATTAATATATATCCCTGATGTATACACTAAGGAATCACAAAGTTAGCATTATAGGCCCCCTTTCTCCTGAATGTACTAGACTCGACTGTTCTGTTTGTCGTTTGTAAAATGTAAGTTTTCCCTAGTTTATAACTATCTTAACTCGAAAATAGTTTGCATTAACTTTCAAGTGGAACTCTCACAATATGAAAGTAATGGGAAAATGTAAGTACAAAGTTGTCTTTTGAATTGACATCCTGATGTATCGTTTACCTTAAAACATGTTTGTTTTATTAAGGTCATAATGTGATGGATAGTACCCATACTATACGCTCTCCCTGCAAGAGATTCTGGGGACCAAACACGACTTCCGCAAACAAATTTATAGGCCGTGTAAATTCACATTAATTTTATATGATCATGTATACCTAATTTTACCATCACCTTTTGTTTAGAACAATGAGTTAGTGATTATTGGTATAGCTAGATCTTGTACTGCTCTCCTGCTATAGCATTTAGTATGTTCTTTTTTTTATAGTATCTTAGTATGTTCTTTCTATTATCGCGTATTGTATCTTCCTCCCTGTTTCTCTTTATAGTATGATCCTTATGTTATCATGTATTGTATCTACCTCCCTGATTCTCTTTATAGTATGATCTAGTATCTAGTATGAACTAAACCCCTAAACTATACCTATTATAATTTACTAGTATCTTTACTTGAACTGTTACTGAAAAGACTCATTTATTTACTAAGTTATGATTGTACTTTAAAAACGGAGTTTTATAAACTATAAAGTAACATAAATTAAAAAGAGTTTTTGAAATGTTTTGATCACTTATAAAAGACATAAGTAATCTTTTGAAATATGTTTATAACAAACATTTACACAATTATCATTGTTTTCAACTTGTATTCCCCTCTTAAAAGTATTTAAAACAGTTTAAAAGATTAATTATAAGGGTATGAACTCACCTTATGTGGGTGATTCAAACGAATATGCACGTAAGGATGAGAAGTTCCACGAATGAAGTCCCGAGACACAAACGGGTCCTAAATGACATATAATGGCATATATTGGCATGAATATAGTGTTTAGAAGCAACCATATGCAAGAAAACACCTTTAGGGACTAGGAAACACTTGGACCAAGTGTTAGAATCACATGTGATTCATCTAAGGGGAGTGTACGGCCACTATAGGGAGTGTGCGGCCATGGGTGTATGGCCCTGGATTTTACGGCCGTACACTCATGGTAATAAGTGCACAAAAGTTTGCTTGAATGATAGGGAAGCTTGTGGGACTATTGCTCATTAAGTGTAGAAGCTATATTTGCATTTTTGAGGCCCTTTAGGGGTGTTTTGAGGGGTGTACGGACACACATGGGTGTACGGCCGTACACTCCTTTGGATCTTGAGTTTTGGTCGTTTTTAAGGTGTTAATCAAGTGTTCCTAACATGTAATAAGCATAGGGAAAGAGTACTTACGATTTAGAGGCTCAAGAGGGTTCACAATCACTAAGAACAAGTGTATGTTCTTGGTGAAATGGATGAAGATTTGAAGATCTACCCAAAAGATGATTTGCAATGGATGAAATCAAAGGGTGTTTCTAGGTGAAGAAGGATAACATCAAATCAAAACGGAAGAAAGGCTTACATTCTTTAAGATCGGGTGAAAAACTTGATGATAGTTGAGAAAGAAATCGATGTTTCTTGACTTGGAAACTGAGGAAATGTCTTAGGAATGAAGGGATATCACTCTTATGGAGGGGGGAGTACGGCCAACATGGGTGTACGGCCGCACACTCATGTGTACGGCTGTACACTCCCTCTAATGGAGTGTTCAACTCGATTTCAACGCGAAGAACTTTAGCTGATACATCCCTAAACCCAATGCTTGAATATATTGAGCTTTGAACCTTTAAACAGACTCTAAACAGGATAAAAGGTAGCAGAAAAGAGTCTGATACACTGTTGAATTGAATGGTTGAACTTACAAGGCCACGATTTTCGGGTTGTCACATTACGCTTACAGAGCATCAGTTGTATATCCTTTATCTTCCTTCCCTATTTATAAATTCCATCCCTACCAACGATCATGGCTTCAACTGGTAGCTTTTCGTACGGAGGATTCTTGCGTCAGACTTAGACTTACCCACTGATAATGAGCTGTTAGCTATGTAGATGCAGGTCAAAATGGAAAACCTGAGAAACGACTTCACCATGGAGCTCGTCGAAATTAGGGAGCAGATGGCAGTGATGTAGAAGAGGTTCAAGTTCAGTGTGGATTTTGATTCTTTGAGTGGGTGCTACTTTGAGCTGGGTTTATCGGTCCTCGAAGTAGTGTGGGTTCATGGACCACCGAAATCATTTTGCGGATGTCTTATTAGGTACTAACGTTAGTTGGGTTTGTCTTGATTTCGGTGGTAATGGTGTTAGTGGGTTTAATATATGTAATGTTGGTTAGTTTATGTGTTTATGATGACTTATTTTGGGGGTTTTGTTGATTTCGTATGGTTAGTCATGTAACGGTGTTTTGGGGGTATCGATTAGCCGATTACCCTGATTATTGTTCACGAATCAATTAGTGTACCCAAAAAGCAGTTTTGATGCTAATGAAAATTTTTCATATTATATTTTGGGCCCTATATTTTCAATGTTTGTCAAAACAATTTTAATGCATTTCAAATAAGATGTTGACTTGTTGCAGCAATGGTGGATGCAATGTATTGAAGGTTTTGTGTTCATTTTAAAAGATAGTTCATGTTAAAATGCGAAAGTACAATGCTAATTTAGTTGAATTCTTAGGTGCGCAATTGACAACAGAAAAATTACAAAAGAAACATGGTAAAGAACTTAAAAACAAAGTACAATCGTATTTAAAAGTACAAGACTATTTTTAGACATTGTAATTGTCAACATTCAAAGCACACGGTTTTATTTCTTGGAATTGTGTTTGAAGCACACACATACACATATTAACATAACCACGACAACATAAAAACAAACACATCTAATCCAACTCCATTGGTGTGGTTGAAGTATCACCTTCTCCATTTTTGCCTTGCACCTTTTTTGCCAATTTTTTCTTTAGTATCCTCTCTTATTTTTTTCCTTAATTTGATTGTAAGTTTTTGTTCACCCTTCCCCTTTTTAACAACACTTGCACCCTCATCCTGTCCCTTGCCCTTGTTAACACCACTTCCACCTTCATCCTTTGCCTTCCTCTTTTTAACACCATTTCCTCCATCATCTTGTGTCTTCCTCTTCTCACTTCTACCTACATCTTGACCCGTCTTTCTTTTTACCTTTAGTTTTGGGGGTCTTCCAACTGCATCACATGTTGACTTGTTGTTCCCTACCTTCTTACAAACACCACATGCAATTCTTTTTCCTGCCTTTGACACTCTGTGTGATCCACTGACCTCTGTAATGTCCATCTTCCTCTTAATAGTGGGTCTCCATGGCATTTTGCTTTTAAGTGGTGGCAATGGTGGTATGTAGTCTGTTGGGGGGCCACATTGCACTCCTATTCATGCTTCCTATGTAGTACTTATGGGTGTTCATGTATATGGTTGCACGATACAAAGGATCCACAAAGGCCTCTAAATTCCTGTTTACATAACATATGGCTACCACTGAATGAACACAACCATATCCATTCAGTTGCCATACCCTACATGTACATGTTTTTTTTTTCTAAATCAACACTATATGAATCTCCTAAGTTTCTTGTCTCAAAGGTATTCAATCCACTAGGAAGCACTTATCAATACCTAAAACATACACACAGATGGTATGGAAAACATCATTAATATATAATAGTGTCACAAATTGAACAAACCTTAGGTGGATCTTCAGTTCATTTATAGCAAGTCTTATGTTTGGACATACATCAAATCGTTCCCATACAATACATTTTAATCTCAAACTACACATCCTATGCATCGCATAACGTCTTATATCCCCCATCATATTGATGATGGGGGCTGATGGGGGCTTCTTCCTTGCATCTAAGAGTATATTGGTGAAGCTCTCAGATAAGTCATTCTCAACAACATCACTTCCCTTTCCTTCCTGAAAGAATGCTCTGGAAATTGACTTTGGATTCCTTCCCATAAGATGCACATATGCAGTAGGGATTAACATTTGAACCTTTTTCATTGTAGCATTGAAAAGTGGCTCAGTTGATGCCTTACTTGACTTCAAAAATAGCTTCTCATAATGAGCATCAAGATATTTCTTCTTGAAGTTGGACAAAACATGCCTGACACATTGCCTATGTTCTATGTCTGGGAATAACTCCTTCACAACCTCAATTAACCCATGTATTAACATCAGTGTTGCAGAAATCGGCATTGGTGGTCGATTAATCGTTTGGCGGCCTTGAACCGATTATGATTAGGGTGATTTGCGGAAATTGGTAAAAATCGGTCGAACTCAGGCTTGGCGGTCCTCGGCGGGAAATATTTAAAAAATTCAAATTTTTTTAATTTTCAAATATTACACCAAAAATTTTAATTTTCAAGTTTTAACATTTCAAATTTAAAATATTATACCAAAATTTTTAAATTTAAAAATTTAAAATTTTCAAATACTTATTTGTTTAGGATATACTAATTTTTGTTAAATAATTTTATTAATAATTAAGGGTCTCCGATTAATCATCGCCTAGTCCGATTAATCCCTTATCACCAGTCGACCGTCAAGCTACCGCCGAACGATTTTTACAACTTTGATTAACATCATATGGACAGTTAGAACATGATCATATATAGTAATGCATAATTCACACAACCTTACCTTATGTTGATCTGACATCAATGTCTTACCAAACCCGGATTCAAGATGCAGGTCTTCTTTCAGATTTTCTAGAAACCATTTCCAGTTGTCCATATTTTCCACAGCTACCACAACCCAATCTATTGGTTATATATGATTGTTTCCATCCCTCCCAACAGCACATAACAGATGACCGCTACACATTCCTTTTAAAAAACAACCATCCAAGTTTATAATCCCTCTACATCCACTTCTCCAACCCTGCTTCAATGTATAAAAACATATATATATAGGACCACAAATTTGCATAATTTTCTATTATGGTACCTTCAACAAGAGAAACTGCATGTTGTTTTGCTCTTCTACATTGTCTCATACTAACATCAATGCCAAATTTATTTTTTACTTCATCTTTTAGCATTCTCACATTCAGTTTCTCATTTTCAAGAACTTCCCTTGTGAAATGACTACCAATCCATCTGTAATTAACTATTGACCTTAACTTAAAATCCTGGAACAATTATGCTCATTAATAAGGGACTTGATTTGGAATGACTTCTCATCACGAATCCATGAAACACATAGCCTAAATGTGCATTCACCATCACAACACTTAACCAATAATCTTTTACTGTCATTTTTTTCATAATACAATTGAAACCCATTGGCTACAACATAATTATAAAGCATGAATTTCAATTGCTTAGGATTGGTAAAGCTCATACCTAGAATTGGCAACTGCTTCTTCCAAGATATGTCTTCATTGAACCTTGGTTGACCTTTCACATCTAGGACATTGTCATCTTCATCATCTTTTGGGCTTTCAACTTCTGTTACATCCTTATTTGTATTTTCTTGACTGGTTTCATCATACGTTACTCCTTCTATGTTGCTATTCTATGGACTCATGAACTCAGTTAGAATTAGGTCAACACCATTTTCCATTTCCATTGATATGTTTGACATGACAGAACAATTGTCTTCAATGTCATTTTCTTTACTTACTACATCACATAATGCCTGCAGATGAGTACCAAAATGGTCCATGTACACATGCAGTTGGACTCCACACCTATACGCAGTGTCTATAAACTATTGATATTCAAGATCATTAGAAATCAATGTTAAACCTTTTGGGATTTCTAAATCCACCTGACAATAGTAAACTTTCTAACACTTCTCTTGTGTGAATCGTTCAAGAAAACCAATAAAGTCCTTGTGAGTCATACCAGCAAAATCGATATCGTCAAATATATGATGAATACCATATGAGTAGCAAAAAGGTTGTTGATGAACAACCTTGGAAATGAACTTTGATTGAGATGAATACAATCATCGACAAGAATTTTGGTGGAAAGTGGGAACAATGGTTTTTCTTGAAAGAGTTCAATAGGAGTGGAAAAGGAAATACCGAAAACCAGTTTATTTAAAAGATTTCAATCTAAAGGTAAACACTCGTGGCCATTACATTTAACGACATAACACCATCATTTTGTGTCGTGGCACCAAGTATACCTCTTATACCGGTAACAGGTAACAGGTAACAAAAGGACATTTTAAATGGTCATAAGTGACTTTATTACCATTATGTAGCAATAAAATAATTGAGTGACCTTTTAAACCAAAAACAAGAAGTTTAATGGGTTAATATGACATTTGCCCTTACAAAAAGGATAATGATATGAAAGAGTAACAAACTTTCAATTTTGTTTACAATTAGTCATTGAATTTTTTTTCGTGCTTGATTTCCCTCTGAATTATTTGAAATTGCTCATATTTTATCCTTATAACCGGTTCTGAATTATTTGAAAATTTTCACATGTTACCCTTATGATCGGTTACAACTAGTCATAAGGGTAACCTTATGATCGGTTACACCTATTCATAAGGGTAACATGTGAACAACTTCAAATAATTTAGGGGTAAATCATGTAACGACCCAATTTTCACGCCCAAAAATTTCATTTAAATTAAGTAGTTTGTAAAACATTTGTAGTAAAACGTCATCCGATCATATCATTTCATAAAACATATCTCGTGTCTGAAAACCCATAACATGAAAATAATAATAATGTCAGAGTACAATCCTATAACTTCTCATAATGCGGAAAACCAAAGTGTGTGTGTATGATGTGCCGCTACCGCGTCAGCTCCTTCCCCTTCGCTGAAGAGGTACCTGAAACTAAAACTGAAAACTTTAAGCACGAAGCTTAGTGAGTTCCCCCATCGTACCACATACCATACAATCATATCACATACATACTGCCAGACATTTCTGGGGTGCCCGACCTACCCGGTACGGCTATTATGGGGTGCCGACCTACCCATGCGGCCATTCTGGGGTGCCGTCCTACCCGTGTCAAGCCATTTTGGGGCGCTGACCTACCCATGTCGAGTCGTTCTGGGGTGCTGACTACCCTTCGGTCCTAACAACCGAACCTCGAGGACTATTTCACCCCCTACTACTACTATCACATATATCATAGCATAATCTATTGTCAGACATATCTGGGGTGTCCGACCTACCCTTCGGTCCTAACAACCGAATCTCGAGGACTCTTCCCCCTCCTACTACCTCTATCTCATGTAACATATCATGCTAGCAGCTAAACATGTCATAAAATACTATTAGGCATATCTGGGGTGCCTAACCTACCCTTCGGTCCTAACAGCCGAACTCTATCACTATCACATACCATATCACGCTAGCATATAACATATCAGGTAGTAACAACACAGATGAATATCACAAAGACAAACATCTAGCATACGATCCCTACTGGTGGGCCGACATTGTGGCCGTAGACCCACCGCTACTGGAAGGTAACTTACCTCGTAGTAGTTGCTGAACTGTGTGGGAATCCTCTGACTGCTGCTGCTGCTGCTCCGGAAATCCTCCGGCTAAAATTCCCACAAAACACTTAGTCAGAAACTGACATCTACTCTTAGGGTAAAATGACCATTTTACCCCCTGACCAAGTCAAAGTCAAAGTCAACTTCTAGTTGACCTGACTCACCGAGTTGGCTCGCCAACTCGCCGAGTCCCTATCCTTCCAATAGACCTCATACTCGTCGAGTTAGGCGATGACTCGACGAGTTTTCCTTCTAAATGAACATCGACTGAATCCTCATCCGACTCACCGAGTTGTATGAACAACTCGTCGAGTTCATCATCAATTGATACTCAGGTCCTGCTCTTGACTCGCCGAGTTGTATGAAAAACTCGTCGAGTCAATCTTCATCCTTAAGAAGATTGCCTTGGACTCGCCGAGTCTGTTCATGCACTCGCCGAGTCCCATGAATTTCCAGAACAATGGCTTAGTCCAGAACGTTGGGTCACCCCTTGGGACCCCCTTAAAACCTTTCCACACTCAACTGGGTCCTTATGACCCTCAACTAATATGGGACAGAACCTTGGATTCGTCGAGTCCAAGAACGGACTCGCCGAGTTGGTCACAACCACTCACTGAATCTTCGCTTTCTGATGTACAATACTTGATCAAAATGTAGATCTAAGCTTCTACAATCGATCTAGCATGTAAAGTTACAACCTTTACGTGCTTGCATGGGAGTTTAAGCTCAAAAGGTCCTAAAACAAGCTCTCACAATGCATGGGGCCTTCTTTGAGTGCAAAAGTCACTCCTTTCTGCCTTTTAACCCCTCAAAGGACCTAGATCTGAAACATCAACCTCAAACCATGCTTGCAATCATGGTTGGTGACCAAAATGGCTTAGAAAAGCCCTAAAACTCCACAAAATGGGATCTATCAAAAGAGCAAGCAAGGTATAAACTTTATACCTTCGGAAGTCAGCAAATGACGCTCAAAACCGAATCCTTCTAGCCTCCTCTTGATCCTTCAAGCTTTTCCTTCCTTCCTTGGATCACAAGAGCACCAAAATCACTCCAAAAGCCTTAGATTACTTCAATAACGGCTAGGGTTTGCTATGGGGGGTCTTCTGGGAGCAAATGAGACTAAGGAGGCCGAGTTAAGGTGTTTAAATAGGGTGCAAACCCTCGGATTAGGGTTTTTTGCCCAAACAGGGTCTACTCGCCGAGTCCGGAACTCGACTCGCCGAGTCCACAACTTAAACTCCGCGCCTCATCCCGCTTCTACTCGGCGAGTTGGTCCTTCAACTCGCCGAGTCCAAGGCCAAATGCAAAATTATTAAAAGATTTAATAAAAAGAACACGTACCAAGAACCAGGTGCTACAAATCAAGCATGAAAAAAAATCAGTGACTAAATATGAACAAAATTGAAAGTTCTTTATCCCAATATTTTTAACCTATAAAAAATGTGGAGTTGACTTGGGAATGGCTTTCTCCTATAGCAATCACTGATCAAAATAAGGGGGAGGGGTAGTTGTGTATATTAAACAACGATAAAATAATACAAAGTTTGTTTTATTACAGAAAAAAAAGTTTGTTGCCTCAATTTGAAAGTATTGAAGTTTATTCCTTTTTTCTGATAAAAACGCTTTATCTCAAGCCTCACAATGTTGACTCCTGATAACCCTAATCAATACAAAACAAACATCTTCATATATTATGTGAGAGGTAAATCAGAAACTCGTTTGCTGGAAACAAGGAACTGACTATTTAGTAAGGAGCTTCCCTAGATAATGGAAACTACAACTAGGAGAAAACACACATACTATCATCACCACTTCTTGAACCTGATTCGGTTGTTTTATCCTAAACCCTACATATTTACCAAGGAACCAACATAGCTACATTCTGAAGGTTGAACAAAAAAGTTGGTAACAATAAACAAGAAAATGATTGAAGTTTATTATCAGACCGGTCCATCGATTTTGAAGATCTATGCGAAAAATAAAAAAAAGCCCTTAAAATTTCAAATTATACGAAAGATACGACGGATTAGCAATAGATTGCATTGGAGCAACAACATATTAACGATGAATTTGCCACATATTTACTATGGATTAATGAATGATTAGCAACGCACTAGCGTTAGTTTAGTGATGGGTTATAAAAAAAATTAAAATTATGGGACCTTCACGACACGAGTCATGTGTTATCACACACACAACACCTCCTTCAGACCGACCATGTTTATTATTTTTTTATACAAGTGACCCTCTATTAAGTTGATACCGATAATTTCGATTCAACTATTTCTTAATTTGTATTTTTAAAAAGAGTTTTAAACTATTTATTAACATTGTCACTATTTTACCATAACATATGAAAAATTATATTCAATTATAAAGTACTAATCATGCTTTTATCGTTGATAGTTTTGTTACAAAAATAGACAAAAAATGCAATTTGCTTTTGAAAAATGAGGCCTTTGATGTAAAAGCAATAAAGTGGTCCAACAAAGATATTGTCTGTCCAACTTTTGATTGGTGCGACGTTTTATCTTGTTGGTTAAATCGATAACAATCTATCATATTCTAATATGTCAATAAATATGAGGTTGAATGCTTATATATCTAAATATGCTAGTTTTATAATTTTATTATGTTTTACTATAAATCATATTATAAATTTTGTTAGAAATTACAAAAGCTTGAAGCTATGTTTAAACATATGAGTAATTTATTTAACAATTATAGTTAAACTAGACGATATTACGTGCCTTGTGCTGCTATAATTAAAATATTGATAAATATATATTATTAAAACAAATATATTCTTTGTCGTTAACTTTAAATTAATAATTCTTATATTAATTTATTATAAAAGTATTTGTAATAAATGATAAACATTATCAAACTTAAGTATTCAATTTAGGTCATCTCCGATGATACTTTAATGGGGGAGTTGAATGTGAAGTTTAATCTCATTTAATTCAAAATTCCCAATGTGGGTGAATGACATGACACTCAATGAAACGATGAGTTCAATCCTCATTGAACTCTGCATTCCTTGCCTATTCATTTAGTCCAACAATTGAAATATCTATTCGCATTCCTTTCCATTTCTCTCTCCTCTCACACATACATAAATGATTTGGCAATCCATTAAATTATATAAAGTTTAATAGAGTATAGAGTTTAATAGATAAAATTATATAATGAGTGGAATGTACATGTGTCAATCCATTGAACTTATCTGAGTTCAATGCATTGGAGATGGCCTTAGACATATTTTATGATTATTTCAAGACAAAACTTCAAAAATGGTCCCTGTGGTTTTCGAAAATATCAAGTTTATTCAAAAAACCTCACAGATGGTCCCTGTGGTTTCAAAACTTTTAACAAATGGTCCTTCCGCCTAAGTCCGTCAGATTTCTACCGTTAAGTGAGGGGCATTTTCTTCATTTCAATACACAGGGACCATTTATGAGGTTTTCTCTATTTTTTAAAAATAATAATAATAATAATAATAATAATAATAATAATAATAATTTAATTAAAGGACCCCACCCCCCTCTCTCTCTCTCTCTCTCTTTCTCTCTCTCTCTCTCTCTCTCTCTCTCTCTCTCTCTCTCTCTCTTTCCACCGTATACCCAGTCAAACGATAAGCTCTTGGTCAAAAGACGTTGTCTGACCTTGATTTTCGATTGCCGTGAGGTC
Organism: Lactuca serriola; assembly: GCF_051521515.1. NCBI lineage: Eukaryota > Viridiplantae > Streptophyta > Magnoliopsida > Asterales > Asteraceae > Lactuca > Lactuca serriola. Next base: position 376,428,998 of record NC_136411.1, read on the forward strand.
GACCACACAGGAACCTAGTTTCTCTTTGGCTCCTAATTTTAGCCTATCTATTATCTAATTCTATATCTGTAGACCAGTGGCCTGCTCTTCCCTAGTTCACGAACACACACACTTTCATCTTGACTGTGTGCAATTCATCAATGGCGATACATGTGGTAGACACTGAATACCTCAAACAGATTGATAAAGCTCGTCGAGAGCTTCGCGCTTTTATCTCCAACAAGAATTGCGCACCAATTATGCTTCAATTAGCGTATAAATACGACTCTTCTTCAACCTCATTTCATGGTTTTTGAAGATGCCCTAAGCATTGTAGCACACGGGGTGGCCTTCTCGATTGAGTCCATTCATGTAGGTGATGACGCCTTCAAGTTCTTTAAACCCTAAATCTTCATCAACAATGGAGTCGGTTCCAAAGTCTTTCTGCCATGAAAGACACTTGAGGAGCATGTTGAACGTCTATTAGACCTTGAATTCTATTGTTTTGAGGAATTTCACAAGGACGACACGTACACTTTTCTGATTCCGATGTCATAGTGAGAGGGATTCCCCCCATGGATTCTTGGAAATTGGAGGTGGAATAGAGCATGTCTTTTGGGGTCTATGAGTGCTTTCTTTTATGCGTGTTTGAGATTCTGGTGGTGGTAGGTGTCTTCTTTGAATGAAGGAGGGCGGAGGGGGGAGGCGCCAGACTTCATTAGCGATGCAATTAAGCTTTCCTTCATCTTCTTTACGGAATTTGTTTCTTGCTCTATTGAAGAGAAACCCAGATCATAGGTCATCAAGATTTGATAAACCAAACCCTAGAGATGGAAACTTGTTGGAACTTGGGTGATTTAAGAAACTACCAAAATGAAAACATAAAAATTTTTTGGGTTCTTGAGAGATACGTTGATGAAAGGAATCGAAAGAATCAAAGAATCTAAAGATTTTGGGGGTTCCAAATTAGGTTTCGATTTATCTGTGTTTTTTTGGTGTTCCAGATTAGGTTTTAATTTTTTTTTAGTTCCAGAGATGGTTTTCAGATTTATGAGTTTGTTTCTTTTGTGAGTATGTGTGTTTGTGGGTTTTATAAGAACCGTACAAATTTGGAGTGTGTATGTATATGTTCTTGGTGTTATGGAGAGAGAGAGAGAGAGAGAGAGAGACCCTTGCATATTAAATATTAAATATTAAATATTTATTTATTTTTTAAAAAAAAGTAATTAAAAACCTCATTAATGGTCCCTATGTAGTGAAATGACAAAAATGCCCCTGACTTAACGGCTAAATGGTAACGGAGTTAGCTGGGAGGACCAAATGTTAAAAGTTTTGAAACCACAGGGACGATCCGTGAGGTTTTTTGAACTTAGCGACTAAACTTGATATTTTCGAAAACCACAGGGACCATTTTTGAAGTTTTGTCTTATTTTAATGAGATATATATATATATATATATATATATATATATATATATATATATATATATATATATATATATATATACAATCAAGATCAAATAAGAAGGAAAATTTTGGTAGGACGCTAAGAAGTTTTTTTTTCTACATATTTTCTTAGCGAAGAAACAAAATGAATCAACACATGATTCATTTGTAAGATGATTCACAAAAAAAATTCTCAGAAAAACATGTTGATGATTCATTTATACAATGATTTTGTTGTTATTCACTAAAATTGTCATAAAAATGAATATTTTCTTGATTTACTTAAAAATGAATCATGAAGATGTTTTTTTTTTGAAATTTTTTTCTTGTGAATCATCTAGTGATTTATTTATTTTGTTCGTCAAAAAAATATGTACAAAAGAAACTTCTTACCTTCCTACAAAAAAGAAAATCTTACCGGATCATATATATATATATATATATATATATATATATATATATATATATATATATATATATATATATATATATATATATATATATATAGTCTGTGAATTTAGAATTACTGTAACGCCCCGATTCTCAGGTATTTTTAATATGAGTTTTTGGATTATACCCTACTCGACGAGTTGGTTTACCTACTTGTCGAGTAGCAGCGAGAAGGATCACGAGTTAAGTGACCTACTCGACGAGTCCATATGGGGCTCGGCGAGTAGGAGCTGGCAAGTGAAACCCTAATTCCCGGGGTTTGCACCCCTATTTAAAGGGACCTTAGCCTCCCTTGGACCTCCTTACAGTTCCAAAGAACCCTTGAGAGCCTTATTTGTTTGTATGTGCCTTGTGTGTGTGTTTGAAGCTTGAAAGAGAGTCCTTGGAGGGAGAAGACTTGGAGGAGAAGGAGATTGAAGCAATTGGAGTGTGGGAATCAACACTCTTCTCAGATATCAACTTCAAAAGGTACCCAAACCGTCATTCTCCTTATAGATCTCCTTTATTGGGTGAGTTTTAGGGTATTCATGGAATATCAAGTTGGTATGATGAGCTATGGGTTAGATCTGAAGTTGTAACTTCAGATCTCGACTCTCTTTGGATTCTAGAAGCATAAAGTTGCAGCTTTAGTCGTGATTGAGGTCCCCTTTGTGCATAAAGACCCATCAATAGCTTAGATTTGCCATTTTGAGACTTTAAAGCCATGCATGCACGTAAAGTTTGCAACTTTACGCGATAAGCATGCCCTAGAAGCTTGGATCTGTGATTTGGAGCCGCTGCATGGCTCAAAATGGATCTGTATGGAAAGAGGACTGAATGGACTCGGCGAGTTGCAAGGTCGACTCGGCGAGTCGCATGAAGATGGCCATTGAACTCGACGAGTTAGTTGAACAACTCGGCGAGTCTGATGAAGATTGTCATGAGACTCTAAGAGTTGAAAAATAACTCGGCGAGTCGGATGAGTTTTAATCAAGAATATGTTTGCGAGTATATCCGTCGAAGTCGCAGGGAGGGAACTCGACGGGTGGCCTTAAGGTCTGATCGGGATTCGAAGGAACTCGACGAGTCACCTCGATGACTCAGCGAGTTGGATTGTGCTTCAAGGGACTCGGCGAGTTGGATTGTGCTTCAAGGGACTCGACGAGTAGCTGAGTGTACTCGGCGAGTTGAGGTCAAGATGGACTGTTGACTTTGACTGAGGATTTTGACCTTGATCAGGGGTTGACTATTGGGTTATGGAGTACCTTATAAGGTTAAAGACTTATGCGTATATTGAACTATGGTTATAGGTGGTGGGGCCTGTGTTGAGTAATCCGAGAGTTGGAGTTTACCTTCCGAGTCGACATCTGCGAGGTGAGTTATCCTCACTATATCGATAGGGTCTACGACACCAAGGCCGACCCTTTAGTTGTTATTGTTATGGTATGCTACATGTGGTTATGATATGTTAGATCGGTATCCAGATAGACAGTATGTTGTCATGCTCTTATGATCCGTTAGGATTGATATGCTAGTGACCTGGTTAGGTCGGTGTTTTGGTTATGAGAGATTACTATCATCAATGATCTGTGAGATGGTCATACCTGATATTTGTACATGTACGGGTTGATGTGCTTATTGATCTGATTAGATCGACATCCTGGTAATTAGGACAATATTATGTTAGTGACCTAGTTTAGGTCAGTGTCCTGGTATATAGGATGATGCTATGTTAGTGACCGATTAGGTCAGTATCCTGGTTAGGATGTTGCTATGCCTTATGATCTGCTAGATCGATTGGTTTGTCTATGGACTGTTATGTGATTACCTATTATATGTGAACATGGTTATTGGCTTGTGGTTAGGTTGAGGCGGTCCTGCTTTGTGCTGAAGGCCAATATACCCTATGAGCGGTCCTAGAAAACTATAGGCCCACGTGGCGGACCAGTTATGCCGAAGGCTCGGGATAGATTCAGACAAACTGTAGGCCCGACAGGGCAGTCCAGTCAGGCCGATGGCCCAGTATGCATGTTGATTGATTGATTGTTACTGTTTTGGTATTGTCAGTGTGGTGTTGGTATTTTGGGGGTAGCTCACTAAGCCCTCGGGCTTACAGTTTTCAGTTTACTGTTTCAAGTACTTCAGGAAATCGTGGAAAGGCAAAGGCGTGAATGTATCGCTCCTCATCCTTATGTTATGATTTGGGGACACTCTGATGGAAAATGATTTGAAAACATTTTGTAAACAATGCTATATGGCTTTTATTTATGATTGAAAAAGTTTAAATTTGGTGTGAATTTTATGGATGTTACAGTTACGATGTTGGTTTAATGTTTAACATTTTATTTATACATTTGTTATTTTTAATGAATTTTAAAATTATCTTTTGATACATGTTTTATATTTAATATTTTATTTAAATTTTTAATATTTTTAATTTATTTTAAACTATCTATTTTGAGGAAAAAATTATTATTATAAAAGTAAATTTTAATCAATTCTTTTTTGTTAATTTGACACTTTTATTTAGATCTTATATTTAAACTTTCTAACTATTTAGAAAAAATAGGTTTTGAATATACTATAAAAATTATATTTTGAATTTAACATCCTATTTATATTAACAAACTAACTATATTAGAGTGAGAATAAAGAATTAATATTAAAATTACAATAATTTTGGATTTAATGTATTAATTTAAAAAGAAGTTGAAAATTTGGGGGTTTCAAATGAATGTGGCTGAAGAACAAATGTCTATATTATAAGTATACTAGGCGAATGCCCGCGCGTTGCACAGAAACACCTAAATTAATATAATATATTGATTATTTTGAATTATATGATAATATATACATCTATTATAACTGCATAATCTCAATCGTTTGAATGACTTCTATCGGCGAGTTATACATGAATAAAATTAAATATAATATATCGTTTAATGTTATTTATAGTTGTTGTTATCATTAATTAATTTTTTAAAATTTATTTGCTTAATGTTTTAATTTCTATCATTATAATTATTTAAATCATCAAACATTGTTTTTTGATTTTAAAGTTAACAATATAATCATTTATAGAGAGTTATTTTTAACTAATGTTCTTGTAATTTATTTTAAGATACTTATTTGAAAACTTTTAACGATTATAAAAATATTTTTAGGAAATAATTTAGTTAAATTGAGATTACAATTTAGTTTTTGCATTTATCACTACAATTTATAATTTTTAACTATTTAGAAAATATTTCTTGGTTTTTTAAGTGGAATTGAAATTTATATTTAAGTTGACATTGTAATGTTATATTTAAATTAAAATTTTAAGTATTTTGTCTAAACTGTTCAAAAATTATAGCTTTAAACTGATAATGGTTTACATACAACAACATATTAAATCTAATAAATTAAGTATAATATGTTAAAAGTTAAAGACATAACTATATAAGTAGAACTGTAGAAGTAAAGATATTATTTTAAAATTGAAATTTAGTACATTGATTACACTTTAGGTTTGATATTTATTTAACCTTATTAACCGACTTGTAATCATTATTAGAAAGACACTGCAATTAATCACTTTTATCTATTTACAAAGTATTCTTTGGGTTGTTTAAGTTAAACAAAAATTTATATTTATGTTGACCATGTAATGTTATATTCAAATTAATAATTTGAATATTTTATACAAATTGTTCCAAAATTATGTCTTTAAAATGATAATGATTTACATCCAACAATATATTAGAACTAATAAATTAAGTATAATATGTTAAAAGTTAACAAAACATAACTTTATAAGTAGAAGAAAAGATATTATTTTAATATTGAAATTTAGTTTATATATGATTACACTTTAGGTTTGATATTTATTTAACCTTATTAACCAACTTATAATTATTATTAGAAAAAATTGAAAAATCATGGGGGTTTCAAATGAATGTGGAGAAAAGAAAAATACATGAGAGTTTTAAATTAATGTGGTGAAAGGAAAAATGTTTCCTTTATAATATAGAATGACTAGGCGAATACTCGCACGTTACGCAGAATGCAATAATATATTTGAAATCTTTACAAATACATGTTTTTTTAAAATATATCAATGACGTTGTTGTTAGCTCTTATATAACAAATCTTATAACAAGTTGGTATAAACATTGTTTGCTTGAATTATATGATAATGTAGACATCTTTTAAAATATTATAATCTCAATTGTCTCAATGACATTTACATGTGGTTTACTCATGATATTTACAGTTGTTATTATGATTAATACATTAAAAAAGTTTATTTGTTTAAGATTTTAATTTCTATCATTGTAATTATTTAAAACGTCAGACATTATTTTTGCTTTTAAAGGTAACAATATAATTTTTGTATATAATATCACTTTTACATATTGTTGTTGTAAGTTTTTAAAATAACGTATTTTGAAACTCTTAATTATTTTAATTTGGTTTCAGAAATTTAACTTTTTTAAAATTTAATTGATGAATATTGGTAGTTTATTTTATGGTAATTATTTAAAACAACAAACATTGTTTTTTGTTTTTAAAGATATCATTATAATTTTTATATAATTTTACTTTTAACTGATCTTATTATAAGTTATTTTAAGCTACTTATTTGTAATTTTTTTAATGATTATAAAAAATAGCTTCATTTTTTTTTGTTAATTTAGGATTAAAATTTTAGTTTACCATTATAATTATAACTTTTAACTATTTATAAAATAGTCTCTTAATTTTTTTCAAGTTTAATTGAAATTTTGATTTAAGTTAATCATTTAATATTATATTGAAATTAATAATTTAACTATTTTACATAAAATCATAAATTATACAAAAATTATGACTTTAAAATGACAATTGCTCAAATAGAACGATATATCTAAACTAATAAGTTAAGAATAATATGTTAAAAAGTTAAAGTCATAATTTTATAAATAGAAGCAAAATATTATATTTTTGTATTGTAGTTTAGTTATTTTAAGATTAAAATTTAGTCACTAATTTAAAATTATTAACCAATTTATAATAATTATTAGAAAGAAAGTGAAAAGTCATGGAGGTTTTAAATGCAAGTGGTGCAATGTAATATTTCGCGTATCGCACAGTTATAATTAAAATATTGATAAATATATGTTATTAAAATAAATATATTTTTATTAGTAACTTTAAATTAATAATTCTTACACTAATTTATTATAAAACATTCTAAGTATTTTAAATAAATGATAAGCATTATCAAACTTGGGTGTACGAAAGTACTTTCGTAATGGATTTATGAGTATAAAATAACAAATTTCATATTATTATATTTAAAATCGCATCATCTCAATAGCCGTTACCCATGAAAATAAAATCAAACTCAATTTAGATACACATATTTTATGTTATATTATTTCAATGAGTATATCTATATGTTGTGTGTGAATTTGGAATTACGATACAAATTTTATATTTAACATTTCATTTATACCTTTATTATTTTTAATTAATTTTAAAACTATCTTTTGATACATGTTTTATATTTAATAAAATATTTAAAATTTTAATATTTTTAATTTATTTTAAACTATCTATTTTGAGGAAAAAACTATTATAATAAAAAATAATTTTTCTTTGTTAATTTCACACTTTTATTTATATCTTATATTTAAACTTTCTAACTATTTAGCAAAAATAAGTTTTAAATATATTATAAAAATTATGTTTTGAATTTAACATCATATATATTTAGGATAAAAAACTAATTATATTACAGTGAGAATAAAGAATTAATATTGAAATTAAAATAACATTAGATTTAATGTATTAATTTAAAAAGAAGTTGAAAAGTTTGGGGTTTCAAATGAATGTGGTTGAAAAAAAATGTCTATTTTATAAGTATACTACGCGACTAGCCGCACGTTGACCGGAATACAACTATATAGTTGAAATATTTACAAATCTATGTTTTAAATATAACAATGACATTGTTGTTAACTTTAATATAATAATTATGTTGCTAATTTGATATAAAAGCATTGATTATTTTGAATTATATGAAAAAATAGACATTTATCATTACCATATAATTTCAGTCGTCTCAATGATATATATATATATATATATATATATATATATATATATATATATATATATATATATATATATATATGTTTTAATGTTATTTATAGTTGTTGTTGTGATTAATTATTATAAAAAAAATTAGTTGCTTAACATTTTAATTTCTATCATTATAATTATTTAAAACATCAAACCTTATTTTTGTTTGTAAAGGTAACAATATAAATTTTTATGTAATGTTACTCTTAAGTTTGTTGTTCTAAGTTATTTTTAAGCTATTTATTTGGAAACCCTTCATAATTATAAAAACAATTTTAGAATTATTTTTAGTGAATTTGAGATTACAATTTAGGTTTTGCATTTAACACGACAATTTAAAACTTTTTCGATATTTACAAAATAATCTTTAGATTTGCTATTAAGTTTAATTGAAATTTCGATTTAAGTTAACCCATTAACGTCATATTTAATTAACTTTATACAAATTATTAAACTTTATGACTTTAAAATGTCAATGGTTTACATACAAAAACATATGCAAACTAATAAGTTAACTATAATATTTTAAAAGTTAAAGACATAATTTTTTAGGTAGAAGTAAAAAAAATGATATTTTAATATTGAATTTTAGTTAATTTACGATTACAATCTAGGTTTTGCATTTATTTAACAATATTAACTAATTTATAATCATTATTATAAAGAAATTCAAAAGTCATGGACGGTTCAAATGCACGTGGTGAAAGGAAAAAATACACATTTTACAGTATAGTGTGTGTGTGTGTATATATATATATATATATATATATATATATATATATATATAGTGACAACCCGTTATTTTCATTATTGTAAAAGTCGAGCCAAAGTCAAACTTGAGTCAACTAAAGTCCAACTTATTATTTGGATTTTCTTATTAAGGTTGGTTTGATAACCTTTACTTGTTTAAAAACTTTTTATTTTAAGTATTGCTTAAATTAGAAGTGTAGTTCTAATCCAAGAAGTCTTGCATAAGCAGTAAGCCTTCAGACCGTAAACGGATGTCGAGCCGCAAACCCTCGTTACTTCTTCTTCTTCTTTCTTTTCTTCTCTTCGGACCGCAAACGAAGGGAGCCGCAAACCGAAGAGGGCCGTAAACTACTTGCAGCCGCAAACAGTCCGCAACCCTGGACTCCCCTCTCAGCCGCAAACCGAGGATATTATCTCCTCGGGAAAGGTTTACAACCGCAATCTCTTATGTATATATACATGTTTGACTAATTTTCCCTTCATTCTACACTTCTCAGCCGAAAACTCAATATTCTCTCTCAAGTATCATCAACCGAAAACCTCATCTCTCCTCAAGAACATGAGAAACTTCTTCCTTTCTTGAATTTCATGTGAAATTATCTTGAATTCATCTTAGAATCTTACAAGGATCATACCTTGATCTTGTAATCAACTTACAAACACTTCAAATCTCCATAATTTGGGCGAAAACCCTTGAATCTTCTTTGTTTCACCAATAACACGAAGAACACACACTTGAAGGTGGCGGAAAACCCAAGAACGTCAACCTCTTCTGGTCGTAAACTCCAATTAGTTTTCCATATTGCTTCTAACACTCTTATTTGTAAGTTAAACTTACAAATTAGTCCATTTCCTTATCATATTTGTAATTATATTCACTAAAAGTTTACATGTATACTACGTGAAATGCATTTTAGGACTTGTTTTGTCTCGGGATCTAACTGGTGGAAACAATCATCCTAAATCGAACCTTCGAACGAATCACCCACATAAGGTGAGTTCATATCCCCTACAATTTACCTTTTTAAATGCTTTTAGGGGGGGGGGGGGATACAAGTAGAACACAATATATATTGTGTTAACATTTACATGTGAAAACAAACAAACAAAGGATTTCTTATGCTTTTATAAGTTGTTAAAATCATTTCAAAAACTCTTTTAAACTATTTTAGATTGTTGTTTATTATGAAAATCATATTCATTTATATATTTATGTATAAGTATGCTTTAACGGACTTAGGACTATTGCTAAATACTTTGACTCATGTTACTTGTTTGGTTGTGGGCTTAAGGTAGGATCACTAGTCCGACGTCGGCTAAATCATAGTTATACTTGCTAAATATATACATGAATATTAAACCCTATTTTTAAAGTACATACTTAAGTCAGTTGCATACATTGGACAAATGAGTCTTTCTTCAAATCATTTACAGTACATCAAACCTACTAGTAAACTATAATAGGTATAATTTAGGGAATCAATTCATACTATTTTCTAGATTAGAGAAACATTACAACTACAAACAATTTACAAACATGATAGAACACAACAATTTTCATAACAAAATGGAAACAGACTTACAATTTATAACGAATATAGTTAAGGGACAAACAAAAACTATTTTCACAAGGTTAAGTTATAAACAAAAAGGATTCTCAGTGATTACTCGTAATGCGAACAAACAATTTGTAAGTCATTTTTGTGTACTTATCTCAGTATGGGCAAAAGTCCTGAGCTTATAACCAAAGTCACTTGTAGGGAGAGCGATGACAACTGTGTATAGATCTATGTTGGGACTGACAATCCCACATTTTGACTGTTAGCTATAGTCAGGTCAATAGACCTGGGATGACAAATGTTATTACTAGTTTTGACGCCTGAAAAACGTCGTTATCAGGAAGACAGGGTTAGTATGGTTATGAGAACTCACGGGGAGAAAATCCCAACCTATTTTACAAGTAATATATATATATATATATATATATATATATATATATATATATATAACTTCAATTGATTAGTAATCTTACAGTCGGTTTCAAAACAAACTTACTTCGGTGGTGTTATTTAAACAATACTAATACAAGTTATTATTTTCCATTATCTACACATAGAAATGTTCATACATGAACAAGCATTCTATTTTTCTAGTAAAGATAACCCACTTTTATGGAAAACATACATTATACAATTACAGAGAACAAACATACATTTACACTGTTACAGAGAACAAACATACATTTACACTGTTACAGAGAACAAAACATACAAACATTTGAGTCTTAGGGTTAAAGACTACTTTTCATTTATTATAGAAAATATAGGATTTTCTGGAGAACATATACTAACACTTTCATAGATCAAATACAAACATTTTCATGAAACAACTACAAACATTAAATACTAAATACTTATGAACTCACCAACTTAAATGTTGATACTCTCTTTCAAAATAACTTGTATTCTTAGGGAATCAGTAGACAGGTACGCTAGCACATGTTTCGAGAAGACGTACCATGTTCAAGACTCGTCTTTTATTTTGCTATACTTTTAGTGTCATACAACTATACAATGAACACATGTATTAACTATATTATTAATGCAATGGATGTTGTTGCTTGTCTTACTATTCTACATTTGTTGAGATACTAAGCATGACGTCCTCCGCCCCTGAATGTTTCCGTCGTTCTGGTTTGGGGGTGTGACATATATTTTTATAACATAGTTAATAGTTTAGTTGGTTTAATTTATTGTATTACAATAATTATTTAACATTTGTACCAATTTATTGGTAAATTTTTAGCTAAGGTTGGCGGAGGTAATTAGTAGCATGGTGAGTATGGAGCAGTTGGCTTTTATTAAAGACAAACGAATTTTAGACAGTCATTTTCTTCTTAACAAGATCGTTGCTTGAAGTAAGGCTTCTAAAAATCACTTTTTGATTTTCAAAGAGGATTTTGAAAAACCCTATTATTATATTCTTGGGAGTGTCCGATGGAGATTATGCAGATTATGGGTTTCGGATCGTTGTGGTGGGGTTGGATAATGTAGATGTTGTCTTCTGCTACAACTTCGAATCACGTGAATGGGTCCCCTTTTCGAGAATTTTAGATGCATAGAGGTTTGAGACAGGGAGACCCTCTTTCCTTTTCCTTTTGTTTTGGCAATGGATCGGAGGGTTTGCATGTTGTTTTGGTCAGGGAGCATCTGGCTAATGCTTACAATGGGATTTCAATTAGGGGCATTAACATGTCACATCTTCTTTATGTCGACGATGTAGTTTTGATGGCAGCTTTGGATCAGACGAATACTCTTCACATTGTTTGTATTCTTCGATATTTTTTTTGCTTTAGGTCCGAAAATCAATTTACTCGAGGGTAAGTTGTATAGTATGGGGGTTACTACAAAGCAAGTCTCTTCTCTTTCTCATCGTATGGGTTATGTCTCGGGTACCCTTCCTTTCATGTATCTGGGAGTGCCTGTTGGTCAGAATATGGCCAAAATTGAGGCTCGATCTTCCGTTATGGATAGGTTCCGGAGTAGATTAGCATATTAGAAGGCAAAATGTATTTCTTTTGGTGGTTGTCTTGCTCCGATCAAGTATGTTATGATCTTATCAGGTAGCTACTTGATGTCCATATTTCATGCCCCAATAATGTTTCTGAACTCTTTAGAGAGGATGAGAGCTTCTTTCTTTTGGGGGATAATTGGGATGATCTTCGTATACATTGGGTTAGGTGAGACAAGGTTCTTGCTTCGAGAGATGTTGGAGGATTGGGAGTTGGTACCTTATTTGCCTTTAATATGGCTTTACTTCTGCCAATCGGGAATAACCCAATTGGTAGAGGCATAGCCTCTTAGTTTGCAAGGATGAGGATGCCAAAGATCGATCATTGGTGCTAACAAGAATTAGAGTATTAACAGTAACACCTAACCGGTCAAGCTGCCTATAACAGCTCAAAAATCACAACAATTTAAACTTTTCAAAACAACCCATAATCATAAAATGTTTACAAAATCATTGTTTCCAAAATGTTTATCAATATCAGAGTATCCCAAAATCATAAGTCCATGAAATAAGAGGATGTGTATGGTCACACCTTCGCCTTCCCGCGATCATTAGAAGTACCTGAAACAATAAACTAAAACCGTAAGCCAAAGCTTAGTGAGTTCCCCCAAAGTACCACCACATAAAACATATCAACAAAAACATGCATAACCGATCCTTCAGCCTGACCGGACCACCCGTAGGGCCTATAGCCTATTTGGACCACTCCCGAGCCTTTGGCATGACTGGACCGCCTCTCAGGGCCTACAACCTATCCGGACTGCTCGTCGGGACTTCAGCTTGATTGGACTGACTCGCAGGGCCTACAGCCTTTCCGGACCAACCTAGGTATCTTGGCCTTCAACACAAAGCAGGACCGCCTCAACCCAACCAACCATAACATGTCGACATACACATAACAGATAAACATATAACCAAGCATCAAACAAACAGGCTGATTTATATATCACTACCGCATGCTAACATCCTATATACCAGAATATTAATCTATCAGATCTCTACAACATAATAACATACTATCATATAACAGGATATCCAATCCGTTGGGCGGACCGTGGTGCTTTCGACCCATATGTACAGTGAGGAAGACTCACCTCATAGCTTGATGAAAATTTGAATGATAAATACTCTGAATATCGGCTCTACAGGTCACCTATTCAACAGATAGAGACCAAGACTCAACTATTTCTCAAATACCCAAAATACCCCTAAGTCAAACTTGGTCAAAGTCAGCAAGTCAACGGAGTCAACACGGTCGAGTCAACTCAGCTTCGTACGTGGGGCATACTCCGAAGGTACGTAAAGCGTACTCAAGTCTTGACTGCAACCGAGATGGTTGACCACGTATGCGCTGTGTACTCCAAGTTACACAGGGCATACACCAGACTTCCCAAATCTTCAATAAGTGCTTAATGCCTTAAGCTCTCACCTCCAACTTTCAGATCCAAGGCTAAATTACCCTCAAGAGTCATAAAGCTTCCAACTTTATGACTTTTCATGTCCATTTAGTCCCCAATACCCCAAAGTAAAACATCTTAATGCATTAGACCTTCTAAAGAATGCATAGAGCAAAACTAACCATCAAGACCACATTTTTATTGTTGGATGTAATGACCGTCAATTGAGGTATTAATTATTAATGGGCTATTGTTGGGCCTAATGTGGATAAAAGGACTTTTGGTTTGGACTTAAACAAATGGGCTAAGGATCTGGGCCGCCCATAAGACGTACGCTAAGCATAACCTTGGTGTACGCGGGGCATAGAGGCATGCATTAGATGCAGGAGGCGCGTGCACGTACACTCAACATACCAGGAGTACGCACAGCGTATGTGAGCAGATGCCAAAAACCTAATTTTTAGGGTTTAAGACATATAAATACCCCATTATAGCCACCGTGGCCTCCTTACCAGCCCCTCACCCTCAGAAAACCCTAATTCGCCTCATAATCCATTGTTGTGTGTGTTTGACCTTTTTGAGCTCATTTTGGTGAAGAAAAGTTTGGAATAAGTAAAGAGATGTTGGAGGAGAAGAACTTGAGTATCTTGAGCTCAAGGATCTGGAACCATTTCATCTTTTGGCACTCAAAGGAGGTATTAAGCTTCTAACTTTCCTCTTAGAAGCTTAGATCTAAGATTTTGGAGCTTTGGACCTTTTTAGGACCAAAGGATGGACATTTATCATGCAACTTTATTTTTGAGCTTAGGGTTGCCACCCTTGGAGCTCAAAGCTTTCCTTTAGCAGTAAAGTTTCAATCTTTGGGGCTTTTATGAAACTATGCAAGAGATCTAGCCATTTCTATGGAGTTAGTTGCTATTATTCTATGTTTGGGCTCATTTGGTGGGTTGCAAGCCACCAAGTGATCGACTTTGTGGTTTAGGACGTTGAAAGGGACTTGGATCTGTAGTTATAACCTATAGAGTTGAGTATTAAGTGCTTAATGGAAAAAGTAGTTTAACAGGGTAGTACACTGTACATACCAGCTAGTACGCGTAACGTACAAGCCATGAATAGGTATGTGCTACGTATAGAGAAGTACGCCCCGCGTACTCAACAGTATTGGGCTTCTACCTTTTGGGCCTCGGTTTGGGCCAACAATTGGACTTATCAGCTATTGGGCCTTAGTGGGCCATCATAAGTCTGATTTTGGACTTTAGTCATGGTTGGGCTTAGGGCAAGCCTATTTGAGAAGTTGGGCCCAATTTAGAAAATTGGGCCATTAGTGGGCCTTTAATGGGCCATTAGTTGACTTAGAAATATTAAATGGATTTGGTCCTTGGTTATGGTCCAAATCATAGCAGGGGTAAAATGGTCATTTTACCCTTAGAAAGATTCTCAATTGTCTGACTAAGGATTGTTGTATAGAGTTAGCTGGGAGTTGTGGGAGCAGTTAGCAGAGATTCTCACACCCGAGTTCAACATTCCGTTTGAGAGGTGAGTCTTCCCATATAGGAACAGGTCTAAGGCACCAAGGTCGTCCCGTTTATGTGTGATTGTATATGTCGGGGTTAGCCCGATGAAGGTTTTATGTTTCGTACTTCGGTCTGATGTCGGGCCGGGCCCGATGCAGTTAGTATGCTTGATGTCTTCGTGATTCTTGCATGTGTATGATTATGTGTTCCGTACTTTGGTCCAATGTCGGGGCAAGCCTGAGGAATGTTAGCTTTCTTGTTATGCTTATGTCTATGTTTATGATTATGTTATGCTCATGATATGTATACTGGACTTCAATCTGATGTCGAGCAGGGCCTGATGCAGGTGCAAGGACCAAGTTATGTCGGGCGGGGCCCGATGCAGTGGGCTAGGCCTAGTATGTGATTATGTGTATAATACGTGGTAGCTTGGGGAGACCCGCTAAGCTTTGTGCTTACAGTTTTTAGTTTTGGTTTTAGGTACTTCCACTAGCAAAGGGAAGGACTCGGGATGATTGTATGGCACACAACACAGCTTCAGCCTGGGATTGTTTGAGACATTGATATTTTTATCATATGGTTTTGTCATAGTATTTGGTATGATGTTTTGAGATACATGATGCTGGTTTTCTTTATGATTATGTATGATTTGTGGTTTTATAATAAGTTTCAAAACGAAACTTTTGGCTTACATTTTTGGGATGTTTCATTGGATTAGGTGTCTAAGCCCATAACTATAAATGGGATGTACTTGACTCGATAGTAGCATGGCTCTTTTGGATTGCCTTCACACTGGTGACTAGACAAGTTGATTGTTGAGGAGAGAGGATGATTTATTATTAAGAATAATAAATTGGGGCATAAATATGATTTATTAATATATTATATGAATAATATATTAATTTGGAATCATATTATTAATTAGTATTTAATCAGAAATTAATTTTGGGATTAAAGGAACTGATTAAAAGTACAGGGGTTGTTTTGTAATTATTTGATAGTTGAGGCTTTGGGCCATTTGATCACCTTTATTAAGGCTATGCCGAAAATCCTAGAAGGATCTAGGATTTTTTGTCCAAGGGCCTAATGTAAGGAGGTCCATGGACTTGCTTAGGCCCTAAGCTAAGGGATTATGGTTTCCACCCTTAAACCCTAGCTAGCCTCAAGTATAAATAGACCCCCTAGACTCTAGATTTCGTCCACCCCTTGGAGAAACCCTAGAATATCCGTTTTTTGGAGCAAGCTACCCTTTCTCCTCTCTTTCATATTCATCCTCTCACTCAAGTGTGTTTGTGAGCCATTAGAGGTACTACATTTGTGGTACGTGTTCTTAAGAGCAAAGGAACTTCAATATTTAATTGTTATTACTATATAGAAACAAAGGTATGCATTCTATTATTTTACTTATAATTTTCGAAAATAGTAGATGCATGTTAGGTTTCTTTTGTGTTCATTTGTTGTATGTCTAATAGTGAAAACATAGATCCAAAATTAGGGTTGCATGCACACATAGGATTGTTTGTATAAAACCCAACGGTGGTATTAGAGCTTTTGGTTTTTGTTTTCAATTGGATTTGATACAAAAGTATCAACTTGAAAACAAAGGGTTTATGGTTAAAAAACCCTAGGGCTTGGATTTTCGAATTTAGGGTTCTAAAACCCTAGTTTTTGAATTTTTTTAGGGTTTCTTGAACCCTTTCCTTTGGCATCAAGATTTCGAAATTAGAGTTGTCTAACCCTAGGGTTTTCGATAATGCCTTATCTCCTAAGATAAGATTCCAAGATTTTAGGGATTATGTGACAATTGTCAAATTCTAGTCAAGTCAAAGTCAAATAAAGGCAACAATTCAAACCGGTCAACCCAACTAACCCTTGTGTACTAGGGCTTACGTTAGGTAATTACTATACAACTCGCTATTCTAATGAGAGATCATAAATTGAAAAGTTCGTACATCTAGATTTCCTTAACCTAAAACTATGGTAAGTAACGAACCAAACCAATAAAACAATGTTGCATACTCATTGGGAGTGTGCCAGATCCTTAAACATGGCTTAGTGGGGCTTACGAACCTTGCATTGCGAAGCCAAACACTCAAAAAGGTCACAAAAGAAATCTCTCCCAAATCTCTCTTTGTATGTGAAATCTCTCCCAAATCTCTCTTTATATGAGAAATCTCTCCAAGAATGTGAAATCTCTCCCAAATCTCTCTTTGTATGAGAAATCTCTCCAAGAATGTGAAATCTCTCCCAAATTTCTCTTTGTATGAGAAATCTCTCCAAGAATGTGAAATCTCTCCCAAATCTCTCCAAGAATGTGAAATCTCTCCCAAATCTCTCCCAAATCTCTCCAAGTATGTGAAATCTCTCCCAAATCTCTCTCAAAACCTCTTTTGAATTTATTTTGATCATTTGGGGCATCCCGACACTTGACTTGGTGAAAAACCACTCGATACGGGAAGAATCCTTAGAAATTAGCCTCTTAAGGCCGAAGCCTCTCTATAGGGGCCAAACCCCTCTTGGAACCGAGGCCACATAGATCGAGTCCGAGGTCCTTGACTAGCCGCAGCCAACGAGCCAAGGCAAGCTAGTCGCAGCCAACGAGCCAAGGCAAGCTAGCCGCAGCCACCGACCGCAGCAGCCTCGCCTTCGGTTCCCTGCTGATGAAGCCACCACGGTAGCTGCTTGGACCGCATCGGATCTCGCCTTCGGACCGCAGTCATGCGACCAAGCCACTTCGGATTTAGGTTGCTGATGACCGAGCCTTAGCACCTCCGGTCCTGAACTTCGGATTTCAGCACTTTCTATCCGGTTTTCAGCATTTTTAACGTTTGAAGCCCGTTTTTAATTATTTTAATGCGGAATTTTCTCCAAAAATCATATTTTAACATATAAGACCCTAAATATTCATAATTTAAACATATTTTTATGAAAATATTTATTTAAGAATAAAATCTATTAAGTGACATCTTAAGGTGGAGTGTGGATCTTGCTATAATATTTGACACAAACAACCACCCCATGCCCATTCCTTTGACCAGCTATTGTACTCCCCACCACTCCTAGTCACCTCATGGTACTTTCCTACTCTTTTCCCCAGCAAATCCATATCCAAAGAGTTGGGAAAATCTCCTCTCACTCTTCATTTCTCTCATTTCTCTCATTTCCACCCAAGGAACAAACACCTTTTCTCTCAAACTTTCTCCCTCAAATTCGAGATTCAAGGCTGATCATCAAGTTTTCTTACACTCTTGGTAAGTATAATTCATCCCCCTTGTGTTAATTACACTTCCCTTTACTCATATCATAGAATGCTTATACAAATTCCATCAATTTGGTGTTAGATTCTCATAAATCTCTAGGCATCTTCAAGTGTTCTTGAGTTGAACACTTCTCACCTCCAACACTCATCTACTGAAACCACTCAAGGTGAGTTCATACCCCCTATCTTTTCATGTTTTTCTTAAGTTTTAAGGGGGGGGGGGGGAATACAAGTTAAAACACCAAGAACACAACTAAATTCATTTAACAGCCTTCATCAGAAACATTCAACTCCATTCACGTACTGTTTTGGGAAACTTAAACATATTAGTTTTCAAAACTGTTTTAGTTGCAAGTAGTTCCAATTCTTAGCTTTAAAATGACTACTTGCACATCTTGACACGATTTTTCTACAATTTATGGTGATATTTACAAAACTGCCTATCATTCCAAGAGCAAATCCGGACCAGTCTGTGATTATGGAGTTTTTCACACAAGTTGGAGGTCATTAAAATTCATAATAAAAATTATGAACAAACTAGACTCATTTCCCAAACCCTCAGACTTTACGGATTATGATTTGGACCTTTGATGATTTTTCTATAAATTTTATAAGATCAGTAAAAGAAAATGTTAACAACAGAAAAATGATATCAATTTCATTTCACCTTGTAACATGTTGAGTAAGGTGTATATCTTTATGTGGATATATGTTTTTGCAAATAAATGACATTTTGACTTAGTATATAGTCATACATCAGAAAACAAATGGATTTTTACCTACAAAAGTATGGTAATTAATTAGTTGTTATATTGCATGTTGCTTCACTTTAGTAAAAGGCACATATACATATCGGTAAACAAAAGGGTTTTTACCTTCACAAATACAGTAGCTTACCATAATAACAAAGTTATAACTATCACATTTAAACGTTTTGATAAACTATAATAGGTATGGTTTATGTTTCCATTAACACAACAAACACATTTCGGAAGGTTTTATTCCCACAGAAAAAGGTTTTACACTCACGCACACCACACGTAAACTTGTTAACTTAAATTGTGAGACATTCTCTCCCCGTACGTCCGAGTACGAGATTCAAATTCCTGGTAGTTATAACCAGAGTCTCTTGTAGGGAGAACGTGATAGTTGTGTATAGATCTATATTGGGTTAGACACCCCACACCTGAGCTGCATGCAACAACTAGACCGACAGGTCTGTGGTGACAAGTGTCATTTCAGTTTCGCGACGCTTGAGAAACGTCGTGGCAGGTTCATTCAGTCATAGTATGGTTATAGCGACTCACATAGGAAGTTAGCTACTCATAAAGTTTACGGGGATTTTTATAATCAAAAGGGGTTTTATGTCAATTTAAAATCACTTTCTATCTCAATAAGTACGGATACTACTGTATACTTTCGGTCTTGGTATTTAAGGCTACACGTCATTCATTACGGGATTTTCCCTCAAATCAAAAAGGGTTTTATGCCGATTTAAAACCACGGTTGTATCATTAAGTATGGAAAATACTTGTTTATTCTTGGTCCTGGGATTTAGGACCACATAACTTTTAAAAGGAAAATATTGGATTTTTCTTGGTGACACACAACACATTACAAAGAACGGTTTCCAAACTCTTTGTCTCAAAAACTTATGAACTCACCAACTTAATTGTTGACCCTTTTTCAAAACTACTTGTATTCTCAGGAATTTAGTGAAACAGGAAATCAACAGCGTTTTGAGGATGGGACGATAAATCGTCAAACAGTTCATTTTGTCATCATAATGCAATTGATTTGAATCATGTAAACATATACTTTGATGTAAAATTTTCAATTATATTTATGATGGTTTTATTTACTTTGAGCACTATTATACTAGTTGTTGTGATACTATACATGAAGTCCTCCACCCCCAGACGTTTCCACCATCCTTGGTTTGGGGGTGTGACAGATTGGTATCAGAGCATTGTTTATAGTGAACTAAGTATATCGAACCACATAAGATATACAAACTATAAATACATTGGGACTAAAGTCTCTGATTTAAGTTTTCAAAACAATTATACTATTAGAAATGAAATAGTTTCTGATTAAAAGTACGAGTACATACATACATACTAGTATAGTATCATTATCTAGGAGAATACAAAAGTAAAACGAGGAGTTGGACACTACAAGTAGACCTTGGGGTATCTAATCAGAGATGGGATGAATATAGCTTGATCAAATATATTTATCTGAGGTGAGACTATGGTATGCCTGGGCATGGTCGTGGTGAGCAACAAGCCTAAAAACTTCCCATACAAGAGAGTTACTAAGAACCAAACATAAAACTTAAAATACTATAGGAGTATTTTGTAATATCATAACTTATATGAAAACTAAATAGATCCTTAATAATAGGTCTATAGTCACTATGTGGATACTCTAAAGTTATATATAACTTAGAAATCATAGACTTAGAATTTGTGGTCATTGCCTTACTTCATTTTCCTTGTTTGGATGTGGACTTAGGGTAGGATTACTTATTCGAAGGTCTATCATATCTTGTTATATGTAATTAGTATGCACTATGTCATTAAAGAAGTAACTAATAAGGATCACCCCTATAAGTAATTAATTATAAGAGTTAGACGCCTAGTAATTTTCTCTTCCACTCCTATTGTCGCATGTACAACATAGCAAGATCCTACCTACTGGGTGACCCCTACTTTCCCAATCCTAACCCAAGAAATGGTGAATGGTTATGAGAAGAATCAGAAGCGCAACCGGAGGTAATCAACCCTCCATGCATAGCTAGGGTTCCCGCGAACCGTTTCGACTACTTCGAACCTGTGCCTTGTTGGGCAACCATGATCTAGGGTTGAAGTCGACAGCAATGATAGCAACCACCATGTGGGGACCAACGAGGGTGCCATGACCTCAACCACGGGGGACCGACTGACAGAGCCCTCCCGGAAAAGACCCGACAGATCATGAACATCGGGGATTAAAACAGGAAGACTACAACTCGAGTTCGGAAACTGCGCGCTACTACAGACCCTACCGTCTCACGTACTCGAGACTCGGAAAGAGACTACTATTTCAGAGACCAACTCTCTATTTAGGACCTTATCGCAACTCGGGCAGAGGCAAGAGAGTAACAGGATAGACACACGACATTCAAAGAGAGGAGGATTGCAACCAAGCATTGATTGACAAAGCTGCAAGGTGCATCGACTTTGCCTCAAGCATCGCAAGGGACGGATCGTCGTGAGTAGAGTTCATACCGCTCACAAGACCTTGTAAATTAGGTTCATAAGTATGCGTTGGTGCTACTCTATTTTAGGCGTAAGCACGACACTGCGATTTAAGCGGTCATGCTAAACGAGAGATCTAGTTGCTATCAAAACTTTTCCATGCACGAATGTGAGGTAGACCTGCATCGAGGTCAAAATTTTCGCTGAAACCATAATTACTAGATTCATATTAACAAGATGGGCTTAGGACATACCTAATAGAATCGAAGGTTTATTTAGTCTTAATTATATAACTAAGCATACATCAATTGGTCGTAATAAGGACCTAGCTTGGATCAAGTTACAAGGTTTCACTTGGATACAGAACTACTAAAATACATGAGTTTACCATATATAGGCTCTCGTTATGAATTGTTTTCAAAACACCATAAACAACCGAATTACGTTCCAAAATGAACTAAGGTAAACTTAGTTAGAAAAATCGCGACGTATAGCCATTCTAAAAACTCATTTCCATCTCACCTTTAAACACCTTGGTTGAGAGGTGCCTTCTTCGTAGACCTATAAGGTGTGATCTTTCCAGCACTAATACATCGGGTCCCATCAAAACTCCTCAGCCAAGTGTCTTTGGACAAACATAATCCCAAGATGAGTAGAGATTAAAACGCCTGTATGAAACCTACTCCTACCCACTACCATAACTCCGTCTCAGGAACGTTAGCGGAAACAGTAGGAATAGTATAGTAATGTGCAAAAATTTATATGTGTGAATATAAATCATAAGGATGCACTTGAGATAATTATTCCCACTCACGAATTTGTTTTCATCGTGAAACAGAGATATGTCTTCACCAAGAGGCAACCAACCAACTAGCAAGGCGCCAACCCTGCAAATAGACTCTGCTACTTTTCAAGCTGCAGTCACGGCAGCTGTGGCAGCCGTCATGTCGCAGCTAAATGTTACCCACGCCAGCAGGCACGGAGATGATGTCAGAAATACTAACTACAATGACAATCAAGAACACCGACGGGCGTTTACCAATGAAAATGCCTCAGGCCACAAATCTACGAATAAGAAGCGAAAGTTATGGAACAAAAAGGAGTGCAACCAATCTCAAAGATCCGCTAAAAGACAACAACCCATGGCCACCCCTACAATTATGACAGCAGTCACAACACTTGCCTCGACATCAGCCACAACATCTATCGCTCAAGCATCAGACAAGAAATATATGGGATCACTCCCAAAGTGTAACAAGTGTAACTACCATCACACAGGAGCTTGCCAGATTTTACACTGTAACAACTGCAACAGGAAAGGACATACCGTCCATTTCTGCAAGGCCCTGACCCATCATCTCCCTTCAATCACCAGCACCAAGGTAGGCCCAGTATGCTACCTATGCGGTGAAACGGGACACTTCAAGAGAGAGTGTCCAACTGAGAAGAATGACGGGGGAGCAGGAAAAGTGTGATGAACACACCAGCAGGAGCAGCAAGGGAACCATATTAGGATTTTGTAATGTTTCCAATGACAAAAACGTTTGAGTACGATATGTTTGTAACGAATTTGGTATGCTTGCTAAAATCACCGTCTTTCTAAAAGTAGTTAAAATACTCTCTCGTTCAAATCAAACCAAAGACACTCATATATGACCTTAGGATCATTACCTATAAGCTGTGATGACTTTGTATATACATCGGGGTTAATTATAATCAAAATACTAAAGACTCGAAACAAATAATCCCAACCTGACTCATGTTCCATGTCTAGTAGTAGGAATTGAGTGGAGCCACCCACTCGACGATTTCACCAATATCAAATTACATACGACGTATATATACCGCTCGATCATAGAGTGACCTGTCAAGGATCATGATATCAAGTATCATTACTAGCTATCGAAACACACCTACTACCAGTGCTAGACACTGTGGTATGAACCATCTGCGGTAATAATAACATCGAGCAAAACGGAACATACTGAAAAGAAACACAAGATACTCTATCACTCTAATGAGCACTTCTTATGAATACAACTTAACACATGTTTTATCTAAAAAGATATTGTTGTTACCATTAAATTTTGATTGGTATAGCCCTCATCTTCCCGGTTTAATGACTACGAAAGGACCCTTCACCTGACCCACCGAATATCAAAACCTTTGTCTCCCATAAACATCCAGCACGGACCTCCGGGTCATCGCTCGCTATGAAACCCCAAAACACGCACCAGAGGAGTGTTATACCTTCCGAAACCTTATCACAAGTATTTCTAGGAGACCCTTCGGGAATGTCACGCATACAGCAGACAAGGTTCAAGCACAGAAGCTTGGGACGGATACGGTTAGTCTACCACTAATACGTGTATACGCGAGGATAATGTATAATTAAGATTCTACGGACATTGGATGTGTGCTTCTGCCCTATTTCCTGTTCCTTGTCTGGTTGTGGACTTGGGGCAGACTCACCCATCCAACTGTCTTGCCAACCTTAAGTACATACGACCTATATGCGCAAGTTAATGATAGATGGACCAGGTACGAGTCCCGCCATGAACTTCGGGACAAGGTTGCCCAGGAGGACGGGTGAACGTCCTACCATCCGAATAAGTCTAGTCGCGTAAACCAAAACCACATGCTTCCTACCGAGCTAAGCAATCGAGGAACATTGAAGCAGACCCTATGCAACGCTCCGAGGAGAAGTTATTACTTATGACTTAAGACGGCTAAATACATACGAGGTCGGCTAGGTAACACATGACCTCGAACTAGGAGTGGTAGTATTCTCCCTAGAGGTCTAAAGGCACTATCTCCACAACACGAAGCATACAATCTTCACTGATCATAAGAACCTATAAGGCACGGACGGCAGGGCATGTTATCCCATGAACCAGATCTGGACACTGAGGTTGATGGATTCATAAATAATGTCACGAACGAAGCACATGAAAACTCGCTACTCCCTTTCATCCAGGCTCAGACAAAATGTGTCCGGACCTCAAAAAGTACCCTCAGTGGGCGAATAGGAAAGCAGACATCGTTACACATGTGGGCAAGTATCGGACTTGTGCCAATGTCAAGAGAGAATAAAGGAAGCCTTCGCGTCTCCTACAACAACCAGTGATACCTTAAAGGAAGTGGGAGCGGCTAACCATGGGCTTCATAACCAAGCTACCCAAGAAAATGGACCACTTGGGTAACCGTCGACAGACTGGCCGAAAACACACACACACTCCCTACTAATCAAAGAAACCGACAGGATGGAGGAATCGAATAGAACGTACATCAAAGAGATTATGCAACCACATCGTCTATTAATATATGTTATCTCTAACAGAGATAGTAGATTTGTTTCGTCACCCTGGCAACCCTTACACGGAACTAAGTTGGACTTGAGTATGGCCTACCAACAGCAAACCAACGGGCAGGACAAAAGGGGCTGTTCAAACCCTAGGCGACATGTAAATTGCTTGGGTGATTAACTTCGTTAAAGCGTGGGAATGCCCACTTACCACTTGGCGAAATCGAAATGAACAAGAGTCTCCACTTTGTAGCGGAGAGCCTAAAGG
Source organism: Lactuca serriola (assembly GCF_051521515.1). Classification (NCBI taxonomy): domain Eukaryota; kingdom Viridiplantae; phylum Streptophyta; class Magnoliopsida; order Asterales; family Asteraceae; genus Lactuca; species Lactuca serriola. The sequence goes on from NC_136411.1 coordinate 376,454,263, forward strand.
CACACATAGAATACACCATAATTTCAAAATAATAACTCCTTTAAATTGACTTAGCTCAAGTTACAATAAGAAATTCCAAGGCGTCATTTAACATCAGGCGGATTGGTCCCCGTCATACCAATTTCTTATACTACGAAGAGTTTTCCCCATCTTTTCTCCAAATTCATGAAGTCCCGGTCAAAGTGCTAATTTCGGGACGAAATTCCCTCTAACAGGGGGATGATGTGACAACCGTCAAATTCTGGTCAAGTCAAAGTCAAATAAAGTCAACAAGTCAAATCGGTCAACCCAACTAACCCTTGTGTACTAGGGCTTACGTTAGGTAATTACTATACAACTCGCTATTCTAATGAGAGATCATAAATAGAAAAGTTCGTACATCTAGATTTCCTTAACCTAAAACTATGGTAAGTAACAAACCAAACCGATAAAACAATGTTGCATACTCATTGGGAGTGTGCAAGATCCTTAAACATGGCTTAGTGGGGCTTATAGACCTTGCATTGCGAAGCCAAACACTCAAAAAGGTCACAAAAGAAATCTCTCCCAAATCTCTCTTTGTATGTGAAATCTCTCCCAAATCTCTCTTTGTATGAGAAATCTCTCCAAGAATGTGAAATCTTTCCCAAATCTCTCTTTGTATGAGAAATCTCTCCAAGAATGTAAAATCTCTCCAAGTATGTGAAATCTCTCTCAAAACCTCTTTTGAATTTATTTTGATCAATTTGGGCATCCCGACACTTGACTTGGTGAAAAACCACTCGATACGGGAAGAATCCTTAGAAATTAGCTTCTTAGGGCCGAAGCCTCTTTATAGGGGCCAAACCCCTCTTGGAACCGAGGCCACATAGATTGAGTCTGAGGTCCTTGACTAGCCGCAGCCAACGAGCCAAGGCAAGCTAGCCGCAGCCAACGAGCCGCAGCCACCGACCGCAGCAGCCTCGCCTTCGGTTCCCTGCTGATGAAGCCACCACGGTAGCTGCTTGGACTGCATCGGAGCTCGCCTTTGGACCGCAGTCATGCGACCAAGCCACTTCGGATTTAGGCTGCTGATGACCGAGCCTTAGCACCTCCGGTCCTGAACTTCGGATTTCAGCACTTTCTATCCGGTTTTCAGCATTTTTAACTTTTTAAGCCCGTTTTTAATTATTTTAACGCGGAATTTTCTCCAAAAATCATATTTTAACATATAAGACCCTAAATATTCATAATTTAAACATATTTTTATGAAAATATTTATTTAAGAATAAAATCTATTAAGTGACATCTTAAGGTGGAGTGTGGATCTTGCTATAATATTTGACACAAACAACCACCCCATGCCCATTCCTTTGACCAACTATTGTACTCCCCACCACTCCTAGTCACCTCATGGTACTTTCCTACTCTTTTCCCCAGCAAATCCATATCCAAAGAGTTGGGAAAATCTCCTCTCACTCTTCATTTCTCTCATTTCTCTCATTTCCACCCAAGGAACAAACACCTTTTCTCTCAAACTTTCTCCCTCAAATTCGAGATTCAAGGCTGATCATCAAGTTTTCTTACACTCTTGGTAAGTATAATTCATCCCCCTTGTGTTAATTACACTTCCCTTTACTCATATCATAGAATGCTTATACAAATTCCATCAATTTGGTGTTAGATTCTCGTAAATCTCTAGGCATCTTCAAGTGTTCTTGAGTTGAACACTTCTCACCTCCAACACTCATCTACTGAAACCACTCAAGGTGAGTTCATACCCCCTATCTTTTCATGTTTTTCTTAAGTTTTAAGGGGGGGGGGGGGAATACAAGTTGAAACACCAAGAACACAACTAAATTCATTTAACAGCCTTCATCAGAAACATTCAACTCCATTCACGTACTGTTTTGGGCAACTTAAACATATTAGTTTTCAAAACTGTTTTAGTTGCAAGTAGTTCCAATTCTTAGATTTAAAATGACTACTTGCACATCTCCACACGATTTTTCTACAATTTATGGTGATATTTACAAAACTGCCTATCATTCCAAGAGCAAATCCGGACCAGTATGTGATTATGGAGTTTTTCACACAAGTTGGAGGTCATTAAAATTCATAATAAAAATTATGAACAAACTAGACTCATTTCCCAAACCCTCAGAATTTACGGATTATGATTTGGACCTTTGATGATTTTTCTATAAATTTTATAAGATCAGTAAAAGAAAATGTTAACAACAGAAAAATGATATCAATTTCATTTCACCTTGTAACATGTTGAGTAAGGTGTATATCTTTATGTGGATATATGTTTTTGCAAATAAATGACATTTTGACTTAGTATATAGTCATACATCAGAAAACAAATGGATTTTTACCTACAAAAGTATGGTAATTAATTAGTTGTTATATTGCATGTTGCTTCACTTTAGTAAAAGGCACATATACATATCTGTAAACAAAAGGGTTTTTACCTTCACAAATACAGTAGCTAACCATAATAAAAAAGTTATAACTATCACATTTAAACGTTTTGATAAACTATAATAGGTATGGTTTATGTTTCCATTAACACAACAAACACATTTCGGAAGGTTTTATTCCCATAGAAAAAGGTTTTACACTCATGCACACCACACGTAAACTTGTTAACTTAAATTGTGAGACATTCTCTCCTCGTACGTCCGAGTACGGGATTCAAATTCCTGGTAGTTATAACCAGAGTCTCTTGTAGGGAGAACGTGATAGTTGTGTATAGATCTATATTGGGTTAGACACCCCACACCTGAGCTGCATGCAACAACTAGACCGACAGGTCTGTGGTGACAAGTGTCATTTCAGTTTTGCGACGCTTGAGAAACGTCGTGGCAGGTTCATTCAGTCATAGTATGGTTATAGCGACTCACATAGGAAGTTAGCTACTCATAAAGTTTACGGGGATTTTTATAATCAAAAGGGGTTTTATGTCAATTTAAAATCACTTTCTATCTCAATAAGTACGGATACTACTGTATACTTTTGGTCTTGGTATTTAAGGCTACACGTCATTCATTACGGGATTTTCCCTCAAATCAAAAAGGGTTTTATGCCGATTTAAAACCACGGTTGTATCATTAAGTATGGAAAATACTTGTTTATTCTTGGTCCTGGGATTTAGGACCACATAACTTTTAAAAGGAAAATATTGGATTTTTCTTGGTGACACACAACACATTACAAAGAACGGTTTCCAAACTCTTTGTCTCAAAAACTTATGAACTCACCAACTTAATTGTTGACCCTTTTTCAAAACTACTTGTATTCTCAGGAATTTAGTGAAACAGGAAATCAACAGCGTTTTGAGGATGGGACGATAAATCGTCAAACAGTTCATTTTGTCATCATAATGCAATTGATTTGAATCATGTAAACATATAGTTTGATGTAACTTTTTCAATTATATTTATGATGGTTGTATTTACTTTGATCACTATTATACTCATTGTTGTGATACTATACATGAAGTCCTCCACCCCCGGACGTTTCCGCCATCCTTGGTTTGGGGGTGTGACAAATTAGGATAATGCCATCTTTTGTAATTATCCCTCTAATTGTTTAAATAAATAATTAAAGTTCTTTGAATTATCCCATCCCAAATTTTCGAATTTTAGGGGATAAAGGGATCACTCATTAGCTAGTCGGACTAGTGGGGGGCTATCTGGAGACATACTAAAAACCATGCCTTTCGAACCCAACGCAACGCCCGTCTTCCAAATCAAAAGAAAAAAAGGGGTAAGAAAGAAGGAGTGCCCGAATAAGAGGTCGATCAAGGAGATATTTGAGGTTAGCACATGTTCGTAGTGATTGCCTCAGATAGAGGAGAATAGATTAGAAAGTCTTTCCTTTTTTTACAAATTTGGTAAGCTGGGGTACTTTCTTTATCGGTGACTAAAAAAAGAATACTTTCACTAGCAATTCTTTTTTCACAACTTAAGTAAGAGGCTAGCAGAACTAGAAAGATTTTGTTTCCCACCCTGGCGGAGAAAAGAAATGAAACCTAAAACATAAATGGAAGCCTAAGCCTGAAAGCATTCCCGTGTAACTACCAGGACCTGGATGAATTTAGTCCTTAATGTGTCCAGCATAACACCTTCTTAAAGCCACTCACGGCATACTGAAAGCATACATTTTAGCCTCTCGCTTTAGTCTCCCTAACGGTCGACTTTAGTCTCGCTCCTCAGCTCGACGGTTGTAGCACTTGTCCGAGTAAAAGATCTTTTTTAGGCCCAATTCCATATATTTTTGTTGAGGCAATTCTGACTTGTTCACCGGCAACTGATCTAGCTCCTGAAATATATAACATTCTTGATCCTTCCTTTCACTAGTCTTCTCGGCTGGAATCAAAAAAGATTCTCCGCTCTGCTGGCTATTTTCAATCAGAAAAGGAAGATTGAGAAATGCAAAGGAGGTTAAATTAATTGTTTAATTTAATGGATAATCCTCCAAGATTTAATAATTTAAATTAATTGTTTAATTCAGGATACTTATTAAATCAAAGTTTTAATATTTAAGATTTTATAATTTAAAGGTATTAATTTTCAAAAATTTTAAATTTGATTAAAACCCTAGTATTTTTGAAATGTTTAAAATACATCCTTATACTATTATAATATTATAAGATTATTAATTATATATATGCATAATATTAAGCTAGTCTTACCGTTAGTATGCCTCATTCACGAAGCCGATTTATAAGGGGGGTATAAAGTTGTTGCCTATAAAATGGCAGTTTAATGGGTGTCCACTCTCACCCACCGCTTCCTTGATTGGTGGAGGGTCGTTAGCTGAACGGGTAGGATAGGGCAACTAATACCTCATTAAAAGTATAATGATTAATAAAGTAACTAAATGCTTTTGTAAAATTCCAATCTTAGTTACTTAAGGAAAAATATGAAACGATGCTATTCCATGAAATTACACTTTGCACCTTTGCCAAGTCATTAGTGGAGCGTGTGTGGTTAACCGGAACACTAATTTGGGACTAGCAAAGGTGGAAAAGGGTAGCTCGATGTTTATCATAGATCAATGGAGCGTGTGTGGCTAACCGACACATTGATTAGGTGATTTGTAACATTGAGAGTACCAAGTACATTTGCATGGTTATTCACACATTGTTTGTGATCCTCGGTATCCCAGTCACAAACTTAACAGGCATATCGAGATTTAAACATGACATTGAAAAGTTTAATGAATCTCAAAAGAATCTAGGAGTTTCAATTCATTTAAAACTTAAAAACTTTCTTTTTCGTTTTTCATGGTGGAAATTAGTGAATCGTCATTCACTTACCTTCAAATTATTTGCAATTTGGATTACAGCATCCCTCTTCTAAATTGTAAATAATGTTGTTGGATCCTAGCCCTAATTTCTCATTTGGGTGTTTAATTGGGGATTCTTATCTAATCAAACTTTGTTCCTTTTCTATTTCAGATGTCTATTTCCAACAACAACAACGCTTCTAGCTCGACCCCTTCCGGCTCATTCTCACTCATGAACTTGTGTGGGAGGGTGATATTTGATGGGACCAATTTTAATGATTGGATCCGCAACATCCGCATGGTCACTCGCTACGAGGACAAGGAGTATGTTCTTGATAAGGCGCTGAAGGAGGTTAATTTCAACACTGTTACTCCCGAAGAAATCACTGCTTTCGAGGCTCACGAGCGAGATGCTACGAAAGTCCATTGCATCATGCTCGCGATAATGACCACAAAACTCCGAAAGTCCTACGAGGACTACTATCCCTATGAGATGCACCAAGATTTGATGGAAAGGTACCATCAAAGTGCTAGGCAGGAACGGTATGAGATCATTGTTGCAATGATCACTACCAAAATGAAGGACGGAGAGTCCGTCATGGCACACTTGCAGAAAATACAGAGATACGTGGAATGCTTGATGAAGTTAAATGTTAACTTCGATGAGGAGTTGGCCATAGATATTATTCTACACTCCTTACCTCCTTGCTATGACCAGTTTCGTATGACCTACCACATGACCAAGGAGGAGGTCACTCTAAGCAAGCTTCAAGGCCTGCTAAGGACTGTTGAGAGTAGTCTGAAAGGCAAATCTGTTGTGTGTACTCCTGCTGCTGCCCCTGTTTTGGCTATTGGGCAAGGAAAGGGAAAGAAGAGAAAGGCTCATTCTAAGAGCCACCACAAGGGAAAGTCCCACGATGGTACTTCTACTGGAACCAAAGTTGGTCCTGCTGCTCCCTCTTCAAACCCCAAGGATGCATAGTACTTTTACTGCCACGACAAAGGGCATTGGAAACGAAGCTGCCTGAAGTACCTGAAGGACATCAAGGATGGGAAAATAAAGCCATCCTTCGCAGGTATTTATACTATTCAATCTAATAACTCATCGCATGCTATGTCTTAGGTCCTCGATATAGGATGTGGTTTTCACATTTGTTCTGATTTGTAGGGTCTAAGAAGAAGTAGGGATGTGGAGCATGGGAAGATAAACTTGATCATGGGGAATAGGAGAGCGTCGCCTGTAACCAAGGTTGGATTTTACTCTTTAGTGCTTAGTAGTTGGTTAGGTTTAGATTTGAATAACTGTTTCTATTCGTCAGAAATGACACGAAACATTATTTCTTTTCATGGTTTGTATAAACAAGGTTTTAGATTTTCATTCAATAATGAAACTAGTTCTATTAATGCTTTCTTGAATGGTACTTTCTATTTTGAAGCATTGCCTTGTAATGGTATTTATGAAACTGTGATGGTTGTAGACAACTTAGGAAATGATGTGTTGCATATCGATTCTTCCAAAATTTTGGATAAGGCATGCTTGTGGCATTGTCGTCTTGGACATGTAAACAAGAAGCGCATAACCCAAGTGTAAAAGGATGGAGTGGTGGAGTCATTCGACCTTAGGGACGATGACGTTTGCGAGTCTTGCTTACTTGGAAAGATGACCAAGTCACCCTTCACTGGCACTTGTGAAAGGGGTAGGGTTTATTGGATCTCATACATTCCGATGTATGTGGGCCCTTTAGATCTGTCACAAGGGATGCAAACCGCTTCTATGTGACTTTTACTGATTATTATAGCAGATATGGGTATATATACTTAATCAAGCACAAGTCAGAAACCTTTGAAAAGTTCAAAGAGTTTAAGAAAGAAGTGTAGAATCAGCTAGGCAGGAAAATTAAGATGCTCTGATCCGATCGAGGTGGTGAGTACCTTAGTCTTGAATTCCACGACTACCTTAAGGAATACAAAATTGTTTCGCAATTGACGCCACCTAGGACACCGCAGTTGAATGGTGTGGCTGAGAGGCGCAATCAAACCTTTTTGGACATGGTTCGTTTCATGATGATTCGAGCTTCGTTACCTATCTCATTTTGGGGGTATGCCTTAGAGACTACCGCCCATATCCTTAATCTAGTCCCGACTAAGAAGGTTGCCAAAACACCTCACGAGATGTGGACAAAAATTAATTTGGTGATCAAAAGAGACTGATTAAAAAAAGGGGACTGATAATGTAATTATCTGATAGTTTCTAGTTGGGCCATGGATTCCTAATAGAGAGGGATTGAACGAAATCTATAGAGAGTCTAAGAAGATTTCATCCAAGGGCTTTCTAAGTGGGCTCCATGGATTGCTTAAGGCCTAAGTAGAGAATTAGGGTTTCTATATGAAACCCTAGTAGCCCACACAACTATAAATAGACCCCATTACAAGGGAAATTTCGTCCAAGGCTTAAGAAACCCTAGAGTGGTCGAAATTCTCCTCTCTCCAACTTCATCCTTTGCATAGAGTATTTATGACTCCATTAGAGGTGCAACACTTAGGGCACTAGGCTTTCAGAAGTCAAGATCAAGGAGGTTTGTGATTTTTATTGCTACATAACAATCAAGGAAAGATTCCAAACCCTTATTTACATAGGAATTTCATTCTTAGACATGTTAGATTAGGGTTTATGCTTTGGAAGATTGTTTGCATGTATAAATTAAGGAAAACCAAGATCTAAAGCATTAGGGTTGCATATACACCAGAGGAATGATGTTATGTTCATAACCCATTACGAGTGACAATGTTGTAATCATTGCGAGGATAGGGGTTTTCCGAGAGCGAGAACTTATATGCCAAGAGGACAGTAGGAGGCAAATTGATATTGAAGAGCTTCAAGAATCAAGTGATGAAGGAACCTCCAACACTGGTGCTCAAACCAAGGAGGAAACTCATGTTGAATCGATTGACGAGTCCTTACCTCTTAGACGTTCCAGTAGAGTGAGTGTTTCGTCTGTGTTATATGGTTTTCATATAACAAGTGAGGGTGATACGTTTATTAGTGATAGCACACTAATAAATTTGGATGAACCTAACAGCTAAAAGGAAGCCATGGCAGGACAGGAGTCTGCAAAGTGGAAAGAGGCTATAGGCAGTGAGATTTAGTCCATGTATGACAATCAAGTTTGAAACTTGGTTGACAATGTATCGGGTCGTACGATGGTCGGGTGCAAATGGAATTTCAAGAAGAAGACCGGCATGGATGGGAAAGTACATACATATAAGGCGCAACTGGTTGCGAAGGGCTTTACTCAAACTCTCGGAGTTGACTATGATGAGAACCTGTCACCAGTAGCAAAGATTGAATCTATAAGGGTTATGCTAGACATAGTTGCGTTTCATGATTATGAAATATGGCAGATGGATGTCAAAACCACATTCCTTAATGGGAAGTTGGCTGAGGATGTTTACATGAGTCAGCCACATGGTTTTGTCAATGTGAAGCATCCTAATAGAGTGTGTAAGCTTAAGAAGTCCATTTATGGATTGAAACAAGCATCTCGCAAATGGAATCTTTGTTTCGATGAGAAAGTCAAAGAGTTTGGATTTTCGAGAAGCGAAGATGAGTCATGTGTATATGTCAAAGCCAATGGAAGTATAGTTAGTTTTCTCATATTGTATGTCGATGACATACTACTCATAGGAAATGACTTCCCAACCCTGCAGGAGTTTAAGTCATGGCTTGGGAAGTGCTTCGCTATGAAGGACCTCGAAGAAGCTGCTTATATTCTTAGGATAAGGATAATGAGAAACACGAGTAAAAGACTAATAGGACTTATTCAAAGTACTTACTTGGATAAAGTGTTAAAACGTTTTAGCATGGAGAATTCCAAGAAAGGGGAATTACCAATCCAAAGCAAAACCAAGTTGAGTAAGACTCAAAGCCCGAGTACCAAAGTTGAGACAGCAGCGATGAGCTGAGTACCTTATGCTTCCGCTGTTGGCTCGATCATGTATGCTATGACGTGTACTCGCCCTGATGTGGCCTTCGCTTTGAGCATGGTCAGCAGATATCAAGGGAACCCCAGTAGAGCACATTGGACCGTAGTAAAGAATATTCTTAAGTGCCTTCGGAGGACTAAGGAATGGTTTATTATCCTCGGTGGGAGTGATGACTTATGGGTGCGAGGGTATAGTGACGCCAGTTTTCAAACCGACCGATACAACTTCCGCTCTCAGTCGGGCTGGGTCTTTACCCTGAATGGAGGAGTAGTGACATGAAAAAGTTCCAAGCAAGAGACCATAGCTGATTCAACGTGCGATTCAGAATACATAGCAGCGAGCGAAGCATCGAAGGAGGCAATATGGTTGAAAAACTTCATCGGAGACCTTGGAGTTGTTCCAGCCATAAAGGAGCCTATGGATATTTTCTACAATAACGAAGGTGCGATTGCCTTAACCAAGGAACCGAGGGATCATGGCAGATCCAGACATATCGATAGGAAATATCATTTCATTAGACATCGGGTAGAAGAGGGACTCCTCGTAGTTAAGAAGGTATCGTCAAAGGATAACCCAACATACCCCCTTACGAAGGGACTGAGTAGGGTTAAGCACTTGAAGCACGCTAGGATCATTGGGCTGAAGGACGATATTTGTTTTAGTAATTAGATAGCCTTAGAAACTTGTAATAGATAAATTGTAATTGACGTTTTGATGAATAAATAAAGGTGTTTTATTTATAATTAATGTTACTGTCTTATGTCAATTATTTACTATATTTTCACTTTGCATGTTTTGACTTCCAAAATAATAAGATTATTAAACTATCCACAGTCGATCATACGTTGGAAGTAAGTATGAAAGAAGATTGTCATGAATTGGCTTGTAGATTGTCTAAGCATTTAGACATAGCAAAAGTTTGCTGCAACGTTCATGAGTGCTCCTGAAATAAGATTTGATTATTGGATTAAACTCACACTCACATGAATCACTTCATGGAATTTAATCACGAGTGATTGTGAGATGATAATATCATATAGTCTTTAAACCTAGATATATGAGGAGTTGTTTACGAGTTGGTTGTGCATTGATAATGCTTAAACGCATCAGTAACTTGATGTCATAAAATGTATTTTTGTGTACGATTTGATGAGTAAATAGTACAAGCATATAAGTCGAAGTTTATCTGTTCATTTTATCCTACGAGGCTAAAAGCGATATCTTGGGCCCCTCGATGGTTTGGTATGACTTATGTGTCGGGCCCGGTTAGGACAGAATTGATGTGTTCAATTAAGTTTTATGTCAGACAAATCAGAGATCGAGAAACAAACTGTTGGACAATAAGTATGACTATGTTCCATGTATTTTTCCAGATGATATCTTGAGAATGGAGGACTATACGATCTCTTATCTAAAGGACGTGTCATTGATTCGTTCAGAGTTCGACAGCGGCTATTGAGAGCTACGATTGTTAATCGGATTTTGAAGTTACATTGGCAATTATAATTATTAGACTTATCCAAGTGGGAGACTGTTGGATTAGGTGTCTAAGCCCATAATTATAAATAGGATGTACTTGAACCGATAGTAGCATGGTCATTTTGGGTTGCCTTCACACTAGCGACTAGACAGGATGACTGTTGAGGAGAGAGGCTGATTTATTATTAAGAATAATAAATTGGGGAATAAATATGATATATTAATATATTATATGAATAATATATTAATTTGGAATCATATTATTATTTAGTATTTAATCAGAAATTAATTTGGAATTAATTTTGGGATTAAAGGAACTGATTAGAGTACAGGGGCTGTTTTGTAATTATTTGCTAGTTGAGGCTTTGGGCCATTGGATCACCTTTATTAAGGCTAGGCCGAAATCCTAGAAGGATCTAGGAGTTTTCATCCAAGGTCGGTCCTAATGTAAGGAGGTCCATGGACTTGCTTAGGCTCTAAGCTAAGGGATTAGGGTTTCCACCCTGAAACCCTAGCTAGCCTCAAGTATAAATAGACCCCCTAGGCTCTAGATTTCGTCCACCCCTTGGAAAAACCCTAGAAGAGTCGTTTTTGGAGCAAGCTACCCTTTCTCCTCTCTCTCTCTCTCTCATATTCATCCTCTCACTCAAGTGTGTTTGTGAGCCATTAGAGGTACTATATTTGTGGTACCTGTTCTCAAGAGCAAAGGAACTAAAAAGATTTAGTTATTATTACTATATAGCAACAAAGGTATGTATTCTATTCTTTGATTTATATTTTTCGAAAATAGTAGATGCATGTTAGGTTTCTTTTGTGTTCATTTGTTGTATATCTAATAGTGAAAATATAGATCCAAAATTAGGGTTGCATGCACACATAGGATTGTTTGTATAAAGCCCAACATTTATGACTTAAGACCCTTCCTAAGGTTTGAAAATTTGACTTATTGGGTCAAGAACATGCCATTCTCTAGAATCGCCATTTTGGGATAAAAAGTTATTAATGGAATGAAATGTCTAGATCTACAAGATGATGTGATAAAGTTGCAAGCTTTATACCTACTGGAGGTTGCAAACAAGGAGGGAATCCCAAATCCAAAATGCTTCCAATCTCCACGCTCTTCTCACCACCTTCTTTTTCTTCCTCAAACACACCTCCAAAACACTCTTATGGGATCAAAAATGGACTCTTTTCACTTAGGGTTGCTTGAAGACGTTTTTCAAAGAGGGAGGCAAGAGAAGAATAAGATATGAGGCTATAATGAGGTTTAAATATGAACTAAAGCCTAAGAATTAGGGTTTACCTTTTCTTCACTTGCGCCCTGCGTACACAACGTACATGTAACATCCCGATGATGAGGCCTTTGGTCCAAACGCCAGACGTTTGGCATAAAACTCTAGGCGTTCAAAAGTCGGGCATTCTATGATGGATGTCATGCGTTTGCACGCAGAGACCAAACCCTAATTTTAGGGTTTACACCCTATTTAAAGAACATTATGGCCACAAAACCCTTCACTACTACAACCTACATCCTCATTTCGAAAACCCTAAGTGTGTATGAGAGTTTGAAGCCTTGGTTCATATTTTTGGTATCATTTAGTGTTCTTGATAAGAGAAGGAAGATCTTTGGAGTATTGTGGTTGCTCTCTAGCTTGTGGATCTAGACTTTTGACATCTTGGAGCATCATTTTGAGGTATAAAGTTCAGATCTTGATGTCTCATTTGTTAGATCTTGATTTAGGTCCCGTTTATGTTCTTTTTGGTCCCAAAGAGTTGATCTTTGTGATTTTGGAATGCTCTAGAGGTTTGGCCTGTCCTTTCAAGAATAATAGTGAGTCTAGAATCATAAAAATGCAATCTTGGGTCTTCATAATCTTCCATGCAAGAGTTTTGGGGACTTCTAGTTGATTTTGAGTTAGGATCTTGGTGTTGGGCTCATTGTATCCATGCATGGCCATAAAGTTTGCAACTTTATGGCTTTAGACGTTCCATTATGATTAGATCTAAAGTTTGGACATGAGATCTTAAGCCATTAAGACATTGGTTTGGAAGTTGGTAATCAACGAGCAAACGCTAGGAGTTTGCATAGGGACGCCCAACTTTCGAACCCCATGCGTCATGGGGTGGAATGCCAGGAGTTCTCAGCAGAAGCCCAATGAATCGATTTTAGGCCTTGGGCCATTAGGGGTTTTGGACTTAGTTTAGTTGGGCTTGTATATAAAGGGTAAAATGGTCTTTTGCCCTCATCATAGTGAGGAATGGACTAGACCATGGGTTTAGGTTAAATCCTAATTATTGATTGGGTTTGTTTCTAGTTTTGGTTTAGCGTGAGGAGCAGTGTTCGTCGTGGATCGAGTGTTGTTTTAGTTATCATCAATAGAGGTGAGTTTCACCTCATTGTATCGTGGGTCGAAGACACCAATGCCGTCCCACTAGTTTTTGGTTATCTGTTAGTAGAGGAATGCCTTAGGGACTGTATATAGTCACGTAGGATAGACTGAGGACTCTTGATTTAGGCTCTCTTACATGTTCCTAGTTTGGTTTTGGTTCTAGGGTAGGATCACCTGCCCGAGTGTCTACCTCACCTCTGATTATATATGGTCATGCATTTCTTGGATTGTTGCTACTTAATATGTCGCTATGTTGTAGTGATCTGCTAGATCTGTATCCTGGTATTGAGTATGTTGTTATGTTGTAGTGATCTATTAGATAGGTATCCTGATATGTAAGATGTTGCTATGCTATAATACACTGTTGGATCTGTATGTTATATGTACTTATTGGTTATCATCTGGTTGAGTGCCCTAGGGATTGTCTGTGATTATGTAGGATAGCCTGAGAACTCTTAGTCTAAGCTTTCTTGCATGTTCCTTGTTTGGTTGTGGCTCTAGAGTAGGATTGTATGTTCAGGTGGCTATCTCACCTCTGCTACTTATGGTTACGCATTCAATGGAGGTTAATTGGTAGTAGGATTGTGTGCTGTGAGAGGACTAGTAGGCGGGAGTGAGTTGTATGATTGTTGTTTGCCTGTATTATGTGCCTGCTTGATCCTTGTTTGTTCATATGTCGACATATGGTGGTGGTGGGTTGAGGCGGTCCTACTTTGTGCTATGGACCAAGATACCCAGTGCGGGCGGCTGTAAGCCGAAGGCACGGAGGCTCTGGTAGAGCTGTTGGGTTGAGGTGGTAGGCTAACAAACCATGGGTATTCCAGTCCGATGGCTCAGTGGACCCGATGCATGCTTGTATGTTTATCGCATGGGGTATTTTTGGGGGAAACTCACTAAGATTTATACTTTCAGGTATCATCGGTGATTATAGGAAGGAAAAGGCGGGACTGTACACACTCATCAACAACATTGAGGATTCCATGTTTTCTATGATACTCTAATTTTTAATAAATGTAATTTGGAATAAACGGTTTTCTTAATAATGGATTTATAAATTGGGAAGTTTTTAACTTAATAAAAATGAAAATTTTTGGTTGTGAAAAATGGGACGTTACAGTACGCTCAGCGTACTCCACTTGGGTGAAATTACGAAATTGCCATAATGGGCCAATCTAGCAACCTTCCTCAACTCAAGGGTCAAATTTTCAATAATATATAAACATAGGGTTGAAATTGAAATTACCTTGACATCGAGATGTTACACTGCCGTTCAAAAAAGGGCTTTACTTCTCTGCTAGCGTTGGAGATTCTTTCATTCCCTGGATTTGATGGGTTAGGGTTATGAAAGTCTTGTATGGCTTGGATGAACACTTTTCTCCTTTGATCCCGAGGAGATCTTGGTTATGCCCTTGGCACGGATGTTAGCCCATCTTCATGATCGTGGTTTTGATTTTCAGGCAATTTGTCTTATTAGGATACGAGATGGGGTTTTTACTTCCTTTTGGCATGACGTTTGGTTGGGAGATCTACCTCTTGCTGTCTCTTTCTATAGGTTGTTCGCGTTATATAATCATCGCACATCTTCGATCATAGATTGTATTTTACTTGGATGGGGTATGGATAATTTTAGACGGTCACCAAGGCGAGGTATTGAGCGGACTCAGTGGGATACTTTCTTTATTTTGATGTGGGGTGTTTAGCTTCGTCCTATTCCGGATAGATTGGGGTGGATTCTAGATGTTTCTGACAACTTTTCATTCTCTTCAACCTGCTTCTTTCTCGATAGTGCATACACAGAGGTGCAGAACTACAGAGGTCAAATTTGAACAAAATATATTTTTATTAAATAAATATTATATAATATATATTCATTTAATAAATTAAATATTACGGGTTTTTTGGTTTTTATGGTGCAAGTTGACAATATAAAACCGCACCGCATCGAAAATTGCGGTTTTTTTTCTTAAATTTAAAAACACACCAATATTTAATGTCTAGTTTCGGTTTTTCGATCTCGTTTATTCAGTTATTTTGCGGTTCGGTTTTTACTCGCCCCTAATATATGTTATGTATAACCATCACATAGCTCCCCATATATCATTCTAGCTTCTACGATCTTCCCTATTGTTGGGATGTTATCATACACTTCCTCCCATGCATGAAGATAAATCGATTTCATATGTTGTTGTTTCTTGTCTCACCCTAGCCTCCATCACTTTCCCTCGTAGCTTCACGGCATGACTAAGTAGTTTAATACATTTATAGTTGTCGAATCATGTGGTATCTCCTATATTTTTATTTTTTATAGATCAATTTCACAGGTACTTACTCTTCAATCTTATGACATATTGCACAACTTTAGGCTAATGTTATAGATGTTCGCTAGCCACCACACTTCCTCTCTCTCTCTCTCTCTCTCTCTCTCTCTCTCTCTCTCTCTCTCTCTCTCTCTCTCTCTCTCTCTCTCTCTCAACTACAAAGTGATAGGATTTTGTTCGGGCCAATGTCTTGGTCCTTCCATGTCCTCGTTAAAGCCTTATTTGCTTCCTAATTTTTAATATTAATGTGGGGACACTTGATGTGTGATTGTCGGTGTCCCTATCGTCGACCATATTTCAATTTGCCACCAATCACTGGCAAGGTAACATTGTAAAATAAAAACTGAAGGTGGCTACCTCATTTTATCTTAATATCCTAATCCTTCACGAAAACATGTTGTCGGCCTTGATATACCCTATATGCTCAAAAGACTTATTCTCACAATGAGAATGTATATAACCCTATTCTAGTATGGTCTAGTATGAAATGAACTTACATCTTTCACACGGACGAACCCTAATGTGAATGTGATTTTTATACTTTTCAATACAATAATAACCGGTTTCAATTGGAAAAACAAATACAATAATTTAAAGATGTCAATCAAAACATTTTATACTAAAGGCAAATTGAACATTAGAAACATAAGTCTAACCATTTTCTTTTAACATAATATATTAAAAGATTATAATCCGATTAAAATCAAGTTTATTGAAATTAAAATTTTACTTTTAGCAAATAAAGTTCATATTTATAAACTTTTAATATAGATCGTTTTACTTTGCTCTTAAAAGCTCTTCTTATCTAGTGAGTCCATCCATCTTGAACAATCCTACAAAAAATCAAGAAAATAGTGACGGGATAAAATCTCATGTTGAATGTTTTTTGAGTCAAATTTATTCATATGTTGTGTTTAATTGAATAATGATGACAAGTTGATTGCCATTTGTCATATCCAATGTTCCAACATTAATTGTCCCATTGTTTCTTGCCTACATTCCAACACCCATTAAGGATCACGAGTTCAAAAATCCACCCTCACTTCATTCTAAGGTAAATACTAAATACCACATACCATTTTTTATAACAAAAACAAAATTAACCCATGCTATAACTATATAACAACTTGCACCAAATGCATTAGGAGTTGTATGACAAAGGCCTATCAAGAATCAAATTTTACAAAGAGAAGAAACCTTAGTAAGAGACAATAAGTCCTATTCATACATTGTTGTTTGGTCACCTTCACTGCGGTTTGTTCACGATGAGTCTTTTTGGCCCGGACCACATGTCCATTTACCAGAATGGCGTGTAAACAAGTGAAAGTCGAGTCACTTTCTGTACAGTCAACATTGCACATGGTACAACACTATCTTGTAGAGCTAGTATTTTTTATTTTTTTTTCACTGAATGCATAAAGTACAAAACATTTGTGCATAATTTTCATCTGGGAATTATGATTGCATGTGGCTTTCTGGTTGCTATAGCTGATTTAGGAATGATTTTTCTAGAAGGGCATGGAGTAACAACATGATGAAATATGAATTAATTGAGTTGATAGATTTGGGTTGATAAAGCATGCTTGGAACGAACTAAATGAAAGGAAACAATGAGTTTGACAAGATAACTCATTCCAACCGAAGAAAACAAATGGTACCCAATAAGATCATACTTTAAACTAGATTGGAAATTTGAGTTCCTATGGATATATATATTTGGCGAAAATAGCTACAAATAGTTTTTGTTTGTGTAGAAATATCTATCAAAATTTGAGTGTCTGACTTTTCTCTTCACCTATACATGTATGAAAGCCTGAATAGGTCTTTTTCATCGCTATTTTACATACAAATGATTTTCATTTCCCACCTCTAAACTTTATTACCAAATGGTCAATGGCCTAGCGGTAAGGAGCAATCCTCTCATAGGAGAGGTCATGGGTTTAAGTTTCGGTGGAGGCATAGGTGGTTATTTAGGAGTAGATTTGCTGTTTCAAAAAAAAAATCCTCTAAATTAATTTTAATGTAATAAACTAATTTTAATGTAACAGTTTTCATCCTAATAATTTTTAAGTTAAATGATTAATATGTTATAAATTATTATTTTAGTCCCTTACTATACTTTAAACTTATGTTTTTGGTCTTTTGCATAATTTATTTATACTTTTCGTTTTTATTAATATTACTTTTTGCTATTATAAGTTTTAAATTAATTGTCATTTGTGTATTATACGAATCAAAATGTACTTTCAACTCTTATTCTTGTCCTATATACATAATTGTGTCTCGAAACTTATATTTTCAAATTTTCCAACAAGGTCATTAATTAAAAAAAATTGTTGAAAAAGGTAAATACTCATAGTGTGCACTACAAAGGTTGGGTACATAAGAGTACAAGACAGACATAGAGAAAATTGAAGTTAGGGTAGACGAGAGTGAATTCAATCGAATGTAAGTGTTTGATTCTAGATGTTTTTGTTTATATATATTGGTGTTCACAAAGCGATTTAAAGTGAAAACCATGAACCACACAAAATAGGCGGTTTGACATATCTACAAACCGCACTGCGAGAGTTCTAAACCGTGTTTTACGGTGCAGTTTGATACGGACGATTTGTGCGGTTTTTATTTGGTTTCTGGGGTTTGATAAACCTCCTAAAATTTTCTATATTTCCTAAAATCAATCTAGCAAATATAAAATCAATTTACAAAACATCTTCGATCAAACACATATTTTGTTGAAAACATACACACTTGTTACAACCTTACTTATACACAATCATCCTCATGCTATATCTTACTTATCAGTATCATATGCCGCCTAATTTTTTGATTAATCAACATTAAATTGGAATCTTATCGAAAGCCTTTCCTATCCAAATCCCTCTCAAAATTATAAGCAAAATGTTGCGGTTTTATTACAAAATTTAAAAATAAAATTCTTTTAATGTTTGAATATGTTATATATACAAAGACTCCGGTTCGTTATTGTAAAACCTGATATATTAAACAAGAAATTATATTATGAAAATAATAATCTCAACACAATAAATTTCAAAAACCGCAAGAACTGATCATTAAACTTTTACTATAACATAACAATAAATTGAGATTATTGCTTAATAAAGGGAATTGGGTACAACACAACGTTTCAACATAAGATAGTTGAGATACACTTTGAAGTTGGCAATGGTACGTAAAATAAAAACCTGCATAATAAATGATAATTCCAACTTGATCAAGCAAAGATTTAATATCTTCAAGTCGATACTAAGATGCATCAATTCCTTGTTGATATATATGATACGAAGACAAATCACTTTCTTGTAACCATTAAGATCGTCTCCATAACATGTATGTGCATGGTCTAAAACCTTTACACTAAAAACCTTTGTTTTTGAACTAGAAAGGTCGGTTCTCTAAGAATGCATTTTCAGTTTAACTGGTACTAATTAAGTTCTTGCGAATTTTGACAAAGGAATAAACCTGAAAAACAAAGTGCTTTTGAATATGCCATTTACATGAATATGAAAACCATATTGGTGTAAAAAGAAATAAATTAATTCCAATTAACGATTAGATTTCGTATTTGTGAGAAAAATGGATCTTATACGATAGTCATTATAGTTAAACTGTCTCTAATGTGCGGTAACCATTAACAAAACTTTTAATGTTAATAAAAAAATTAATCATTTAAAACCATCTCTATCTGGAAGTTTATAAGTTGAAAGTCCATAGTAATTGTTTCATAACATTTCCAATGTCATTTAACCGCAGTCGCTCCAACACTTAGTTACCTTCATAAGTTTATTATAGTAAAATGTAGTATATGATCTATATTTTTCAAAATGAAACCGAATCATATTCACTTTAAGATAGATCTATGTTGAATTTATGTGTGATGGATCCAGTTATTTACAAAAGTTGAAGGCTATAAATGATACCTCAAATAGATCTATGTAGAATTTAGAACAACATATTAGAAGTCCATAGCACATTAGGAACCAAATCTTGTAACATCCGCTTCTTAAAATCCAACTGACAAATGCATATAGACCATGTCATCGTGTTAAAGAGTTGGTTTTGTATATCTCAGTGTGAATAATATATAGATTATAAACACACACTTTAAATAGTCGGGTTTGATATTTAGGAATCATATTTTCTATAATTGAAATCAATCGAAATGCTTAAGAATCTAAGTATGCCTCATAAGAACAAAATGTTTTTTTACGAACCAATTTCTATAGAATATAATCTTATTTTCTTTAAATTTTTCTAAAACCGATTTATATTGGGGGTTCGTACGACAAGATTGGACGTCTTTCCATTTTTTGTATAATGGAGTTCAACTTTGAACATAGTGTTTGGAGGAGAGAGGAGATACCACAACATACACACACAAATATTTAATACTTTCATCGACCATTTTATTTCTTAGTTAAATAATCAAATATTACTAATCATAAACATTGGTATGTCAGTAATTGATCGTGATACTCGACATATAGGTGAGCTATTAAGAACGATATTAATGATGGAATCATGGTTGATGACGTGACACCCGAAAATCAATATCTAGGTTGATTTGTTCATTCCGGTTGCATCCTTCACTGCCTCAGCTGCGTCTGATGCCTTCATCTGCATTTGTGCACCAGCCTACAATATTTTTTTATATATTAATTAAAAAAATACTAATCATAACATAAAATGTTTCATTAAGACGTTCATTTATTTATTTTTTGTTCTAATGATCATTTTATGGGTTGTAAAAATAATAAAAGTCGAACCTCTTGCACCGATTCTTTGGCGGATTGGGCAGCTGCACCAGCTTTATCCATAAGTTGGTTGCCTTTCTCCTGATAACATAATTATAACAAAATACAATCAAATATTATATTATAATATGAATTCGAAAAGGTTATAAATTCAAATATTCATAATGAAACAATAAAGAAAATGATGAGTAACCTGGGCTTGGCCTTTGGCCTCACCAGCTTGAAAACCAGCGCTCTGTGTGTTGTTCATTTTGTTTGTGGGAGTGGTGTTTGTTTATATGAATATACGATGAAAACAAGAAGGAAGAGATTGTGTTTGATGAGAGATACAAAGAAGAGATGGAAGTATTTATAGTGTTTTGATCTTGATACAAAAATGGTGACATGTGTAGTATTCACCGTAAGTTTTTGTTATGATTTGCATGTTTTTTGGGCGTTTGAATTGGAAGGGAAGAAGACCACAACTTTAAAATAGTTTTTCTTTTTATATGATAAATTAGTGGACAACATTTATGAAATGAGATCAGTCGGAAAATTAGGAGCATGTGTAGGTATTTTTGTTATTTGAAGAATAATTTATTAAATTGTGGAATACAAAATTAATTTATTAATTGGTGGAAAAATATATCTAGAAAAGTATAATTTAAACACTAAATTTAATAATCCAGCATAAAAGAATATAAAGACTATTGGAAACACATTAACCAAATTAAAACCACATTCCATAGAACAATTGTAGATTAAATGTAAGATAATTGTTGTGTACAAATTATTTTCTTAAATTATTTCCTTAAGGTTTGATTTTCAGTAGTCATTAAGGTCCTGATTTTTTAATTAAGGTCCTGATTTGTTAAATAAAGGTCCTGATTTGTTAGAGATTGAACATGAGGTTGATAAAATGACAAAGAAAACCCATGATCACATGCATCTCACATGAAGCAATATAGGGATCAAATACAAATATACCGACTAGTTTAGTCTTGATTTTTTTTTAACTAAACATTCATATGAAAGAAGTCGTTTCCGGTGAAAGTTGTAATTTATTCTAAGAAATATTTAATTTCAACTTTTTTATCAGGCCTGATTATATATCAGTCATACTTTGCTAGGACATTTTAAGTCTAGTTCATTATTTACTTAAGAATGGTCTGGAAGCCATTACATGAAATTTTTTTTATTGAGAACAAAGAAATCTGTGGCAAGATGAGTTGCACAAAAAAAATTAATATTCAAGTTAGTTTTTCCCTTTTTATAGCTACTTTTCTTATTTTATGTGCTATGAAATTTGACATGACTTAATTTCATATGAATGAATTAAACTTACTTTTGTAAAAACTTGAATCTCAATATATATACCTTATTACAAATGACATTTGACCCATCTTTTTTTAATATCCAATATAACTTCGAAAATTATTTTGTCCTTAACTTGATCGATTTATAGCACAATGTCTATAAATAGAAATTAAGGTAAAATCTAGGGCGGGAAGTTATTTTTAGGATTGATATCACAAAAGTCACCAAAATTTAAATGAAAATTTGTTTTTAGCTCTGCATTATTTTTCGTCTCAAAATGAAAACTGTGTTTTCAATTTTTTACATTTCTGACCATTTGACCGTTCTACCTGGTTGTCTTGTCTACTGACGTCATATTATGGCGTGTCAGTTTGGATGACTTGACATGATGATACTGCATCATGACGTGCCAAAATTGAAAAAAAATACACAAAAGACATTAAATTTTTAGTTTTTTCAATTTTAAAACTAAGGGGTCGTTTGATGGTTACTGGTTAGAGCTGACTGGGTTAAAAGTTGACAGAGTTAAAAGTTCTGACTAAGTTAACTTCTGACTCAAACTTGCTGTTTGATTTTGTATCTGATTGACTATACAAAATGACTATATTACCCTCAAATAACATTTTTTATAATAATTCTTTTATGATTTATCAATTAATTTATAACATTACATTTTTTATAAAAACATTCAAAATGATCAAAATGATGTAATTTACAAAATGACGTAGTCGATAGAGACTAAAAGCACCATTGTTGTAGTTTACTCAAAAAAATTGAACATAGTTAAAAGAGAACATAATCATTTAAATCCAATAAAGACTAAAAGCAAAATAAAATTAAAGTAGTAAACCATCTGCATGGCTAGCATTACAATTGAAAAAATCTCGTTCAATCACATAACTAATGTACCATTAGTGTAGTTTACTCAAAACAAAATTCACTTCTCGATTAAAAGATGAAGTTGTATCAATTAATCTCATTCTTATCCAAATTCTCATCTTCTAAATCCACAAATTTCTTCCTCTTTAACCAAGAATCATGACCATCACATAAATGTCTAGTAAGAGTTGCAGAATCAAAAACACAAGTGAAATTGTTTAAGAGATGGTAAGATAAGAGAAAACCATACTAGGAAGAATAACATCAAGGGAGGTTTCTATTTATTATATTCACTTGGGTTTTTTGTCAAACAGGTTATGTGCAACACTAAAATTACATTCAATAAGACAGAATGGTGTGGTTCCATCATGCTTACCGAGTCAGTAGAATTCTGGATTTATCAAACAGCTGCTAACCGAGTAAACAGTCAGCTCTCACTAGACCCGCTAAGTCCAAAATAAACAGCCCTAAGGTTATTTTTTATATCAATTTTCACATTCTATTCTTTTATTTCAAACCGAACATATTTTTTCCACTTTTGTTAATTTTTAACCATTTTTCATTTATAATCGTGTATATATATATATATATATATATATATATATATATATATATATATATATATATATATATATATATATATATATATATATATATGCATTTGAAACCGTATAAATATATTTTTACATTTACAAAATATATTTTTCTATAAATACAAGATTTTTTACATCCAAACCATAATGTTATGGTCATGAGAACACGAAGGTCGGGGGTCGCTTTAATCATCAAACGACCGTTCGTTGTATATATTCATGATTTTTGGTTCTTATAGATATACTTTTTTATTTGTTGAAAAAAATTATAACATCATAATGCATGGAAAATACGGTTCTAAAATAATTTATACATATTTAATTTGTCATCTATAAAACTAGTGTATTTAATTTGAATTCTTCAATTCATTAGAAATATTTATCAAAATTAGTTGTATGCTTTTAAAAGATGTAAATTTTATATATATATATATATATATATATATATATATATATATATATATATATATATATATATATATATATATATATATATATATAAAAGTTTCTAAGTACAAGTTACTATTCATTAGATCGGAGGGTATGGATGAGGAGTTTTCCTTACCTTTTGTGGGCCACAACATCATTTCTCTCACTTTCCTTTCTCTCACGTCAAACCCAAGGAATGGGTGAGAAGCTTCCCTCACTATTTTGTTCTTTTTAAATAAAATTAATTGGTTTTATAATTTAGAGTTTTAAATTAAAAATAACCAAAATTTTAATTAAAAAGAAAATGCATTTCATTAATTAAAATAAAAATTACAATAAACCTAAAATTTTAAAAAGTAGAAAATTAAAAAAAAAAAAAAAAAAAAAAAACACACACACACACACAAACAAACCAACAATGACCTATGGAAAATATTTTTTCAAAATCTTTTCCCTCTTCTTCATCACGAGCTTGAGAGCCGGTCCCGAGAGATGGTCGGTGTTTTCCATCAAGAACTTAATATCCTCAATTTCTTGTCTGTCAACCCGCTCATTTTTCCTTGCTTCTTCTTTTTCTTTGTCGAATGTCAAACGTTTGGAGAAATTAAGATTATATCGATCAAACGACGTTGTTATTTTTCGCATTTCGTCAAGGTCCATGCTGAAATCCGATGCATCTGAAGAAGTCCATTTTCGCTTCCTCTTTGCTTTGTCCCTACCCATTGGTCGGACAATTTCTTCTAGCTCGAGTTAGTCCTCCTGAATTAAATCTAAACCGACCCGAGCATCGGAGGAAGTTGTGTAACCACTAGAACTCGTTTTCGTTCGCTTTGATTGTTGGACTCCAAAAACAAAATCTTGCTAGCATTTTTTCCACCTTGGACGTCGAACCAATAATTTCCAACAATCGTGCCACTTGAATGGTTTCCGACTTCCTCAAGGTAAAATTGCAAAGCTTCCTGAAGTATTGTTTCGTCTCCTTGACCGCTTTTTCGTTGGGTTTTTAGGTTGTTGTACAACCCGTTTATTTGTGAAACCCCCTTTGCTATTTCTCGAAACTTCAAATTCAGTTGGTGTTCCGAACGGTAGTCGTCACCTTTTCCTAGCTCCTCCCGAAACCGTTATAAAATACGCACCCAAAAATGCTCTCCCGGTTGTGCATTTCCATGAATCGAATCCTCAAAAATATCAACCCAATATTTTACCAAAACTAGCTCTTTTTGTGGAAGCCATGTTGTCGGCTTTTGTCTTCCCGGTTGTGCGATACCCTCGCTCGCTAGTTTTTTCCCTTTACGTCATTATAGGGGTTGTGTGGTTTGAGTTTCGAGAACCATCTCTTATTCTTCCGAGTCATCCAACTCATCGACAAGTTGGCGTTGTTTTTGGGTTTGGGTTTGAGTTTGGGGTTGGGTTTGGGTTTGAGGTTGATTTGGCGAATGTTGATCGGGAAAAACAACAAAGTTTGAAAACATTTGCGGAGTAACATCTGAAACTTGAACCGGGTAATATTGTAACATTTTAGTATTGAAATTATAGTGGAGATTGAATGGGAGCATCGAGTTGGGGATGATAAACTCCTTGTGATTATGAATCAATAGCAAAAATGTTTCGAGTAGGGGTGCTTAAACTCGAAACATGAGTTTTTTTTTCCTTCGATCGGAGGTTGGGGTTTGATTGTCAGGATTCATCTTTTTTTGAAGAAAATAGAGGGAGTAGAGAGTTTGTTTGAATGTTGATTGAAGGTAAATAGTTGAGTATTTATAGATGTTTTAAAAGGTTAAAAAAAAAAGAATTTTAATGCATATAGTTGTCTGTAAAAAAAATACCGTTTTTTTAACGGATACTTCAAAAAAAAGAATTTCCCACAATAATCGACGGAGAGAGAACGCGGGAAAGGATTCCCACTCCCGTTCCCGCACCACCCTTCCCCGCACCAACGGTCCAGTGTTTCGTCGTGCGGGACTCTTCCTGCTACCCTTTCCGGCTATGATACCGTCCGACCTTACAAATTTATTTTGAGCCGTGGATGGTTTGAGTTTTCTCTTTGTATGAAAGCTGAATAGGTACTTATTTTTATTGGACACTAGGGGGGTGTTTGGATAGGAAAAAAAAAGGTGCTTGTTGTTTATTCCCACAATAAACTAATTTGAGTGTTTGGATAAAATCCAGCCTATTAAGCTAAATAAGCTAATTTTAATAAGTATCTCTCCCCATTTTTTTTTTGTTATTGTTTATTCCCACCACAAATAAACTATAAGCAATAAGCTAAAAAGCTAATCTAAACACCCCTTAGGTGTGAGACCATGTATTACATGAGTTTATATATATATATATATATATATATATATATATATATATATATATATATATATATATATATATATATATATATATATAAATTTTAACAATTTGAAATGTTTGAAATTTATAAAAAAAATAAGAAATTTTTTGAATTATTAAAATTAATGAGGCTTTAATGTATTGAATAATTACATATATAAACTATTTCTAATAAATACCTTACGTATATATTACCTTACATATTGGAATTTTAATTTAATAAAATAAAAAATACAGTAAAACGGCAAAAACCTTCATTTATTATATTTATTATATATAGATCATTTCTATTTCTCTTTTTCATCACCGTTTCACGTACACATGATTTTCATTTCCCACCCCTAAACTTTGTTTGCTTTTATATTCCTTTCCTCTAAATTAATTTTAATGCAACGGTTTGCATCCTAATAATTTGCAAGTCTTATACATTATGATTTTAGTTTTTTACTATGCTTTAAACTTATGTTTTTGGTATTTTGCATAATTTATTTATACTTTTTGTTTTTTTAATATTACTTTTTGCTATTATAAGTTTTAAGTTAAGTGTCATTTGTGTATTATACGAATCAAAATATATTGTCAACTCTTATTTTTGTCCTTTATAAACAGCCCTCATATTTTTATTATATACATTTTTGGTCCAAAAATATAAAATTTTGGCTGTGTATTATATATATATATATATATATATATATATATATATATATATATATATATATATATATATATATGAGACTATTTGTTACAATTTGCACAGGACCTTCAAAATCAACGGACCGACCATGAAGACTATGACTTGTGGGTTTAAGAGTTAGTCTTCCTAAAAAAGCACTCAAAAATATAAAATGATGAACTTTTTGTTTATAATAAAAGTTTTAAGCTTGTAGTGTTCAACAAAAAGACCAGCTTAAACCGCCAAACCGGTCTAGAAAAAGACCTAGACCAATATGAAAAAAGAATGAACCGTTCCTTAGACTAGACTGTTCAAGTTCGTCTGAGATTGGCCTAAAAAAAAGACCGGAAACCAAAGTTTATCTACATATAGTTTTTGTGTTGATTACATATTTTTTAATGACAAATTACCCAACTTCTTCCTTCTTTTCTTTTATTAAATTTTAATGTATCATTTTGGTGCTAGTCACCATATTTGTTAACGGAAAAACTCAAAACTACAGCCAAAAAACGAAAAATATCAAAACCGAACTGAGAAAGGCACGTGCACAGACCGGACTGGTCCTAAAAATCAGAACCAAAAAAACCGACTTGATACCAATCCATGACCGGTCGAGAAAAGACCAATAGTTCTCATACTACTAGGTGTGACCCATACCCCTTAGTCATACCCAATCCAAGTTGTTCCCATACTACTAGGCATAATACTTGGCAAAAACTATAGACATCATCATTTTCTTCACCTTGTGATATTGTCATATGGATAACATTAAGGGTGTAATGCATCGAGTCAACTCATAAGATACTTGAAATAGACTCGATGCAAGTCAAGTTGAGTTCGAGAACTTAATCAACCTTAATTATATTTGCATTTTTATTTTTTATTTTATTTATATTTATATAATCAAAGATGATTTGTGTTCAGATCACTTCATTATATAATTTGATTGGATTGGAGATTTGAAGGTCCTCGGTTCTAATCCGGGTGTTGGCGATTTTTGCTAACTCAATCATACTAACTTCTAACCACTAATCAGTTGTTCAAATAAAAAATAAATAAAATAAACATAAATTGATTTTTGATGTGAATGCCACATGAAGTCATTTCAATGCCACATAAGGTATAATCACTTATCAAGGGTACAAACCATAAATGATTTCTAGCAAAAATATTATTACAACTTTAAATAACAAAAAAGCTATGTGGATTGTAATCCAACAATCAACAATTGTAAAAGAGTGAAACATCTAAACTTCTCATACCAAAACAAACAATAAACTCTTAATCCTAAGCAGCCACAGGGGTAGGGGTAGAATCGTCTTTTCCACGTTTCAACTCACTAAACAGATTCAAAACCTCTACATGGTTCCGAATAAATCTCGGGCATTTCGCAAGAAAATCTTGAGCTTCATTACCTCTTCCAGCCTTAAAATAAGCTTTAAAAACACGCAAATAAACAGCAAAAGAAGGTACCTTTTTCACAGTCATTGCTTTCAAGAACATCAAAGTGTCATCAATAGTCCCTGTTTTAGCAACATACTTCACAAATGGATCCAAGTAAGGAGGGTATCCATGTCTTTTCATAGGAGCAAGAAGATTAATAGCTTCTTCAAACAACCCTTGTTCCAAAAGCTTTGTGATTAACAACTTATATGTCGTATGCCATGGTTTGACTTCTTTCTCGTTGACAGCTTCCAAAAGACAATTATACCCTTCGAGTGGCTTCTCCTTTGCACAATATGCATTTGTTATTGTCTCCAATGGGTATCCGGAAAAATCGGGGCCTTGTTTTGTAATCATTTGTTGAAAGCAATCACAAGCTTTTTCCAAATGTCCAGAAAGACAATATCCTTGGATTAAAGATCCGAATGTTTTGTAACTTGGAGACTCCATTAAATCAAGAAACTCGATTGATTCTTCGATTTTATTGTTTTTAGTTAATTGAAAAGCGATTTTACCTTGTGAGTTTTCATCTGGAAGAAAACCAACTTCCTCCATTGATTTCAAGATCTTGTTGCATTCACCATATCTACCAACACTTGTTAAAGACTTGAGAATTGTATCCAAGAACGAGTTTTTCATTGTATTCCCACTTTCTTTATAAATCTTTAAGACTTTGGAGAACAAATCCATATCTAACTCTTTACTTGTCACTATTTTTCTCAAAAGAAAGGGGCAATCTTGATCTGAGGGCTTAATGTTTCCACTCATTGCAAATTCGTATAAATCAACAGCATCGTTTAGCATTTTCTTCCTTACGAATTGATTCAAAACCCTAATGTATGTAGCCTTTTCTAAATCAAACCCTGCAGCTCTCATTTCATCAATCAATCTCCAGAACTTGTCTATGTAATCTTCTCTAGCTAATTCTCTTGCAATAGCATTGTATGTTTTTTCATCATGTTTGTATAAGCCACTTTCCTCAATCCACCTAAAGAATATAACAGCTTTATTAGGATCTGTTCCAAGGTTTTCGAGTATCATTTTAACTAAATCACCAGAATACACAATACCCATTTCCTGCAATTTTGTTTCAACACCATCTCCCCATGGTGTTTGTTGAATGACTTTACAAACTCTTGAGCTAACTTTCTCAACCGAAGCATCTATAGATCCCAATGCGAACAAATCTCTCAGCTTCTGGACTTCATCTTTCATGCCTTCGTCTTCAAACTTTGCAATGGCCCTAACAGACGCACCTTTATTCACTCCATACCCTTTCTTCTTCATAATATCAAATAAATCCCAAAACTCTTTCACCAATCCGTTCGCCCCCAACATACCTAATAGCCGATTGCATGAATTCGAGCTCAACTTGTCGCTTTCCTTTGACATAACCCAATCAAAGAACGCCTTAGCAGCTCCAGGTTCCGAGCTGCGGTTTTTAAAAAGCTCGTTAACATAATCAGTACTAGCGAGGTCGGGTTTGGACTTCAATTCGAGCATAACATCTTCATTGGTTTTGACTGGATCTGAATATAGTTCGATCAATGTTGATGTAATAACGGATTGATCCGTGCCTTTACTTTGTTCAACAGCGAGTTCAGATGACGATGTGAATAATCGAGGGAAACTAGGGTTTTGGAAATGAATGGGGAGTGTACGCGAGTGAGGGATGAGTGAATTGAAAGTGCGATTGCGAGAAAGAGGAATGGTAGTTGATGATTGTACCTTGAACTGGAGCTCGGAAACTGGTTTGCATCGTTGAAGGAGGAGACGCCATTGATTTCTCATTGCAGGTTTTTGGATTGTAGGATGCAAGACTGATTTCGGCTGATGGAAAAAGGGGGGTTTTGGGGTGAGATACGTTTTTAGGGTTTATGGATCATGAAGTGTAAAAGTAACACAAAAATAATCTCTTGTATTTTTAATTTAGACTCATTTGTGTTTTGACGTGGATTAGTTTTTAAATTTCGCATGATAACTAAGGTTAATTTTTAAAGCTATTTTATCAATAAGCTAATCATTTTTGTATTGGTTTTAGAAAAATAACCAATTGAATTTTTTTAGTTTGGCAAAATAATCATATTTTTCGGAAGGGGCTATTCCTAAGTATGTGGATCCGACCCGACCAATTCAACATATTATGGAATGGCCATTCCGACATGTTTCGGAGTACAAACTAGTGAACTACAAATCCTAATTTTGGATTTTATTCTGGCACATTTCGGAGTACAAATTACAAACCCATTTCGACACATGCTGACCCCTTCTACATAGTTTAGACTAAACAATCAATGAAGATATAACACACGATTCCGATGATTTGGAAGTTTTACGGATAAGCTCTTTACTCCTATATTTTTAGTTGTTTGATTTTAAGATTATTGATGTAAGAGAGTAAATCTGGATAACAAATAACATATTTCGGACAGTGTCGTAGATGTTTCATTTTAAATTAAGTTAGTGTTGGGATCAATTGCGGACATATATGGAGCAAATGGGGTCCCAGGCCACTACTCCAATTTTGTCCACAAGTGTAATTTTTTTTTTTTATATATTTATATAGGTGCACCTGCTAACCAAAAAAAATTATAGGTGCAACTCTAATATTTAAGGCTATATAAGCCCACCAAAAAGTTAGAAATAAAATATTAGCTCATAGCCCACTTAAACCCAATATCTAATTATCTAGTTATGGGTGTAGCCATAAGCACAATCGTACAAAGCAGGAAAAAAAAAGAGCTCACCTTTGCCTATATGTGAAGCTTTGACGGAAACATCAACAGGAAGAGAAAAAAAATTCCAAAAAATGTGTACTCGCAAATGTCAAATTTAAATATTAAGATGTAATAATCGGTTTAATGTACTATTACTTAAAAAAATATATTATTATATTTGGACGAATTTTTTTTTGTGCCACCGCTATTAAAAATGTTTGTGTCCGCCACTGGTTGAGATAACACAAAATTAGTTTAGTTAGGTGTTGTTTGTTTTTTTGCAAAAATACCTCTCCAGACCTCTTATTGTTGCGCGGCGCAGTACACGCGGAACACTTTTCATTTCGCAACTGTTTGTTTTTTCAGAAGTCTTCGGATTAAAAAACCTTTGTACGTGTTCTTCTTGGTGCAACACTTGTTTTGCCTCTTCTAACCTCTTCTTTTTCTTTTTTCCTTGCTAAAATATTAATCATATATTGCTGAAATCTTATTTCATATTTTTTTTTACTCTTGTTGAAATTTTTTTTCTTTTTTTATATTGAATAATAATAATTTGTTGATGAAATATCATTATTTTATTCTAAAATATCTTTATTTTTTGTTAAAATTTCATTATTTTTTACTGAAATATCATAAGTTATTGCCGAAATATCATACATTATTAAATTTTCGGTATTAAAAAACTATTTTCGGATTATAAAATCAATTTATTTTAATTTTTTAATATCTGCAGCAACATGCAGATATTAAAAAAACAAACACGCTTCTTATTACAGTCTGCAGCCGTTTGATCCACCTTTTCTACCACAGAGGGTTACAGAGATGGTCCGCAAACTTTATAGATTTTTGCTTCAAAAAAAAAACAAACAACATCTTAGTGTCTCAGGCTATTATATATCGAAATTCGATATTCCGGAACACACAAAAGCAATTATGATATGTCTGAAATGCGAAGAACCATGATAGAACACAAAGGAGGTGTTTAAAATGTGCAAAACATTTTTGGAATGACTTATGGGACCATAAATATAGATTAGGTATGTTTGTGCACCCGCCGAATGACGGATAGGAGTAAATGTCTGTATATAATGACTCGTCGGATATAAAGGCGATTTCTTCGGGAAGAATATAAATTGTTATCTCTACCTCTTAGGCGTTCTCATATAGAAAAATATGTATTTGTATGATTTAAGTCCCTATCGATACAGATGAAAAAAAAGGCATTGCAAGACAACAACCATCATCTTTGGATAGTTGCTTAGACCCTACCATTCACACTCTATATGAAGAACGAGATGTTTTTTTGTTGTTTGTTTACCGTTTTCTCACTGTTATGCTGACGATTAAGTGTTGGACGCGCTTGTATGGGGACTGTAAATTGGGTTAGTTGGAATGTGATTTAAGTTATATACGTATGTGATCATTACGTAGTACACATTTAGTAACATTACTAACATTATTTGTATACATGTGTTGATTGACATTACATCATGATCTGGATCTCATTGTTGATAGAGCGTAGGCCAGATTATTCTTTGTGGATATTTATGTCGGTAACTTTTAGCATAGTTTCATATGGTTGGACTCTAGGGTAATAAGGTTGATGGATCCATTTACCCATCTTGGTCTAAGTGTAATACGATAAACTTATGTTTAAATTATACTACATGAGTAATATTATTTGATAATTAGTTAATTCCAACCTTTTGTGCATCTTTATGTCTCTATCAATATATTGAGTATGATAGTCACTAGAAAGAGCAACTATTTTTTAGGAGATGAATCTTGGTTTATAGATATGAGACCTCATATCCACAAACTCTTGGTAGGTATCAACTATTGGGGTACCAAACCTACTGATGTAATCCCCTTGAGAGTTTCAAAATCACCCTTATAAAAGGGTGCAAGATTGTAAAGTGTTCTTATGATGGTTCCTAAAAGATGTTACTTATTAGGAAATTTGTAAGGATAGACGATTCAACCAGAACCTAGGCCATGTCATATTCCGCATTTCGTTAGCGTCCAAGCTGAATGGGGGTATCAAGTTGGGGACGATAAACCCATTGAGATGGCTCAATGGCGAAAATGTTTCGAATTGGGGTGCTTGAATTCGAAACATTGGTTTTTTTTCTTCTATCGGAGTTTTCTGGTTAGATTGTTGGGATTCATTCTTTTTTTAAGAAAATAGAAAGAAATTGATAAAATAAAGTGTGAATTTGAAGTTGAAAATACTGAGGTATTTATAGTTGTGTAAAATCGTAATATATATATATATATATATATATATATATATATATATATATATATATATATATATATATATATATATATATATATAGGTTCAAGTTCATTTGAGACCATTCTAATTTTGTGAGACCGTGAGACCAAATCTAAAAATAATTTTAAAATGCAAAATAAATGGAAAAATCCAAAAATTCTTTTTTTAAATATTATTTTCGGAACTTGAATTAACTAAAAAAAATAAAAAAGAAATAAAAAAATAAAAAAAAATTCCGTTTTTTTTTTAAAAATACGTGAAATATTCTAAATAGAATATTACACTGTACATATTCTAAAAATAATTTTAAAATGCAAAATAAATGGAAAAATCAAAAAATTCTTTTTTTAAATATTATTTTCGGAACTTGAATTAACTAAAAAAAATTAAAAAATAAAAAAATGCGTTTCACGGTCTTACAAAATTAGGCCGTCTCACATGAACCTATCCCTATATATATATATATATATATATATATATATATATATATATATATATATATATATATATATATATATATATATATATAGGGAAATGTTATATGGAAAATAAAGAATTAGGGCAACACATTTGGAACCAATAAAAGAAAACAACACATCATTTTGGAATAACTACATAAATAACTTCCATAATACATTGCTTATGAATAAAGAAATGGACACGTGTCACTTGATCATTGGTTTCAGCTTATGTTGCCCTAATTAATCATTTTCCATTGAACCTAAACCTATATATATATATATATATATATATATATATATATATATATATATATATATATATATATATATATATATTTGAATTGTAGCCGTTGTCGAATTGTAATCCCTCACTTGAATCCCACGGTTCCTTTCCCACAGCCTAAGTATTGTGTTCCGAGGTGCGGGAATGCTTCCCGCTCCCTTTTTCCCGCTTCATTTTGTTTGGCCTAACAAATGAAATTACGACCTACCTCATTGACTCCAATTCGAGATACTCATTACCAAATTATTACATGTTTCATATAGTTTTCATAAAATCCAGAAAGTGAATTACGATGATTTATGATTTGACGTTACAATGATTATGAAATATGATCATAAATGTTGTGTGGGTACATGGATTGCTTTCTTAAACAACACATCCATCTCAAGTTTCTCGATTTTGAACTTCCAATCAAGTAAATATTTTTCTCAACATCATCACTCATCAGTTTACCAAAGCATTTCTATTATCTCCAACTTTCATCATAATTTGAATTTAATTATTTGAATTTGAAAGTGGTTTATTTAGGGTTTGTTTGCTTCAAACTTTCTATTTGTCGTTCATAACACACAAATTGGGTTTATTTCCAAATATCTAAAGATCCAGATTCAATCCACATATAAATGGACAAGAAAATGCGTCTGGGATTTGGGCCGTTTGGGTGGGCTTTGGACCAGTCCAGCATGGTCATGTATGTTGGGCCTAACGCGTAATCCTTTTTTTTTTCTTACTTTTATAGGCTAGTGAAATGTATTTACTTTTCAGTAGTTTTTCATGAACAAATTAAGTTATTTAAGTTTTAATCAGTTCATGAATTAATTTATTTAATAACGCTTCATTGTAGAATAAATAAACATCACTTGCATTATCCAAAACATTCATATTCTTATATCTCTCCTCATCTGTACTTGTTGATTAGCATATGCATTTATCATACAACTCAAACACAACTTATCTTTTAGACAAAACTTCAAAAACGGTCCCTGTGGTTTCTAAAAATATCAAGTTTAGTCCCTAAGTTCAAAAAGCCTCATGGATCGTCCCTGTGGTTTCAAAACTTTTAATGTTTAGTCCTTCCGCCTAACTCCGTCAATTTTCTGCCGTTAAATGAGGGGCATTTTCATTATTTCAATACCAGGGACCATTTATGAGGTTGTCTTTATTAAAAAAAAGAAAAAAAATATAATTATTTAATAAAAGGGCCCCAACCCCCCCCCCCCCTCCCCCTTCTCTCTCTCTCTCTCTTAACGACAGAAAACTGACGGAGTTAGGCGGAAAGGCTAAACATTAAAAGTTTTGAAACCACAGGGACGATCCATGAGGTTTTTTAAACTTAAGGACTAAACTTGATATTTTTGGAAACCACACGGACCGTTTTTAAAGTTTTGTCTATCTTTTATTATCTGATTCAAAAGATTCATACCCAAATTAAGTAATTCAAACACACAGAGTAAACTGAATGTAGAAGGCCAACTAGAAACACTGATTATCAAATAGAAACGCAAAATAGATGAAGCAACAAATAGATTTCTTTTAGAAATTCAAATTAAGTTTAACTAATGCGACATGTTTTCGGATTCACACTGAAGCGATAGAGTTTGGAGGCACATGAAGATGCAATATCATTTGTACAGAAAGAGGGAATAAAGAACAGCTAGCGATGACAATTGACATGGCTATTGAGATTCCCGTTGCAATTGGAGATGACTTAGCACTGATCGATGTTGTAAATGGACAGAAAACACTGGAATTGGGAGGGTGATAAGATGTGTACGTACCTAGACTGCGTTGGGAGAGATCGAGTTGAGCATCGTGAGGACCAATCGTAGATGCCTGAATCATTTGTCCGAAAATCATTGAATGCCTCCGATGTTGATCCGATAGCCTTCAAATTCTCCGTTGTCGGCTGCATTGCCTGATGATCGATTCAAACCCTTGGTATGTACAAATTGATACTACGGTGGTTGAGGATGAAAGGGGACTCAATCGGAGCCGTTGATTTCTGTAACGTCACCGGAAATTGAGAAGCTTCAATCGATTATGCATTATTGCTGGATTTTCCGACGAGTTGTGGCTGCTGAAGCTTCTCGATTTTCATCCCTCACTCAATCAGTCCAGATTTCTCCGACTTGAGTTTCTGATTGTCGATCTGGAACGAGAAGAATAGAATAGAACGGGATGTATATTTCCTATTATGCCCCTTAGTAGGTATATGATTCCCTGT
This sequence comes from Lactuca serriola, assembly GCF_051521515.1. NCBI lineage: Eukaryota > Viridiplantae > Streptophyta > Magnoliopsida > Asterales > Asteraceae > Lactuca > Lactuca serriola. The sequence continues at coordinate 376,490,081 of NC_136411.1, forward strand.
GCACACATGTACAAGTTTATTGTGCACCATCTTTAATATAAGTCATTGATGATCGGATTTAAAATAGTAATATTTTTTACAAGATGTTGAAAATAAAATTATAAAGTTATTTAATTATTAATTTAGGTAGTGAGTGATTAAAGAATTGGTCAAAGTGTAAAAAGGAATCGGTTTAGTAACAATAATTTTTTTTGTCAAGATACACATAAAAGCAAGGCCAATTTTGTTAAAACTTATAATAAACATGAGGTATATTAGTAATACTCACGATATATTTTCATAATTATCGTTATATTTTTATATAAAATAACCACTTAAATAACAAATTTAATGATAGTCGATGGCGTATATAAGTATAGCATGCATACACATACAGCAAAACACATGCACTATATATGTACTTACAAAAAAAGCAAAACGGGTGCTAATTATAAACTCAACCGATAACTATTTTATCTTGCTTTATTATAATAAAATGTTAATCATTCAATGATAAACAATAAAAATAAAAAAATATAGCAATTAAAAAAAAGTAAAATAAGAATCGTTCTAGGCTGATTTGTTCATCCCGGTTGCATCCTTCACTGCATCAGCTGCTTCTGATGCCTTCAACTGCACTTGTGAACCAGCCTACATTTTTTTTTGAATATTAATTAAATGAATAAATAAATATAGCATAAAAAAGTTCTGATCTTTAATTTTCATTCTAATTAATGATCATTTTTGAGTTGTAAAAAAAAATTAAAAGTCGAACCTCTTGCACTGTTTCTTTGGCAGATTGGGCAGCTGAACTAGCTTTATCCATCAATTGGTTGCCTTTCTCCTGATATCATATTTTAACAAAATACAATAAAAAATTATACAAAAAAAATAAAATAAAAGTATAAAGAATTATCATACAGTAAAATAATTTAAGCGTAATGCAACATACAAATTACAAAAAGAATCAACATAAAAGAGAGATAGTTAACCTCAACTTGGCCTTTGGCTTGACCAGCTTGGAAACTTACGTTCTGGTTGTTGCTCATGTTTTCGGTGGGATTAAGGTTTGTTTGCTTATATAAATATAGGAAATCAAGAAGGAAAAGATTGTGTTTGATGAGAATTACAAAGAAGAGATGGAAGTATTTATAGTGTTTTGATAGATACAAAAATGACGAACATGTGTAATATTCACCATAAGTTTTGGTTATAATTAGCATGTTTTTGGGCGTTTTAATAGGAAGAGAACAAGACCACGAATTTATTATTATTATTATATTATTATTTTTATTATCTATACTAAATTAGTGGACATAAACACGTGAAACTTGAAAGTAAGTGGTATTTTCCTTATTTGATGTATTTCCCTTTTGTAAGAGTTTAGCCTTGTTGCAATATGTTAGATAGGCGGTCACATAATCAAATATCAAGTTTTATTATGAAATAAGGATTTAATGTTGAAATAATCGGGGAAGGGTTTCTTTTGTTAAAGGAATTAAGGAACGAGAATATGAAAACCTCTTTAAGGGTTTCAATAAACAAAATACACATGATGCCCCCTCCGCTATACGTTTGTTTAAATTACAACCCTTGCAATGAGTTGTAGCATCTCTAATGCTTAGGAACTAAACATGAAAATAATTGCGACCATAGGCATTCGTAAAAATGATAGTAAACCAGGGGTGAAATCGGTTATGTTTATAGTTTTAGGTATGAATTTTTTTGGTGTTCAACCGAGCCAAATTCAAGGTAATCGAAACAAACCAAAAACCATATTACAATTAAGTTTGGTTTGATTTAAAAACCGAGGAAATCAATATTAAGAGTAAAAATAAAACTCAAAGTTTTTTTTTTTTTTTTTTTTTTTTTTTTTTTTTTTTTTGTTTTTTTTGTTTTTTGGGTTCATACGCGAAAACATTTGAGAGGGACTAAGAGAGGGAAGTTTTGGGATCACGATGTCAACAGTAAAATGTAAATGTTGAGTTTGAAAATATGTTTTCATTTTTTTAAATTTGAATAATAAAGTATTAAAATATAATTTATCAAATAAATAAATTAATTAATTAAATTTGTAATTCGATTCGTTTTGGTCCGAACATCACTAGATCACAACTCAAACCATAAACCAAAAATCATAATTTAGATTGGTCTAAAACAGACCAAAAACTAAATTTAAAATTTGGGTTGGTCTGAATTGAATTTCGATTTTGATTAAGTTTATTGGTTTTCTGGTTTTGAACCAAATAATATTCACCCTACAACATACTAATAAGAAGACCGGACATGTAACACATACGACCAAAAGCAACATGCTCCCTTAGAAAGTATAAATCTATTTAAACATGTTTGGTTCATTGTGGATATACAGGATTAAAAGTAATGTAAACAACACTATTGTTATAACAAAAGACAACGACAAATGAGACAATGGACAATAAAGTTCAAAAACAAAGTTCCGAAGCTAAAAAAAGTCAACAATAACATTAGACACACCTCGGTACTCAACTTCGACACTTAACCGAGAAATAACATCATGTTGTTTAGACGAGTAAGAGACAAGATTGTCACTTACAATACACAATAACCATAAGTAGACTAACGAGTCTTAGTTGATCCCCCTAGTTTAAATCAATGTAAGTAACGAGGTGATCCATTGAGGACAAATAAAGTTGATAAACATGAGAGAGGATGTTCTAAAGATAGCAAAGTTTACATTTTAACACATTAATATGAGTTTCCCAATGATCATGCATATAGATACCGACTTGGTACACAACATATGGTATATAAGGACGGGTAAAAGTAAGATACTTGACAACTCTGATGAGGCTACAATAAAGAGTCAGATCACGCGCAAGTGCAACATTACTAACATACGATTTTGATTTTGTAATAGTAGGAATGTTATAATGATTATACCGCACATGTGAGAATGTCACGAGCAAAGACAATTTGAGAAATAAAGAAATCATAAGATAACCATGATAAAACAATACACATAAAAAGGAAATAGGACTAAGATCGCTCATGGAAAACTTTATGGGAAACTAAGCGACGATAAACCAAATGAGGGTTGAAAAGGAGGAAGCGAAAATAATATCATCCATATGAAGAAGCCAATAGATAGTATATGGACTCGATAGAACGTGAAGATGGGGGTATCGCTCTTGCTAATAACAAATAATAAAGATGAGAGATGACAACAAAGTAATGTTACCAAGAACGAGGGGCTTGTTAAGGCTATAAAGAGCATTTAGAAAACAACAATTATGATTGGGATAAGAGGAATAAACATATCCAAGGATGTTGTTTCATGAAAACCTCCAAAAATGCATTATTACCATTAAGCTTGAGAGATGAAAATACTAAAAATGGTGTGAAAGGTAACAGATTTGACCATGGGTATAAAAGTCTCATGAAAGTCCAAATAGTTACCAAGAGAAGTCATGGGCTAGTAAGCGGGCCTTGTACCGATGAAGATTAACATGATTATCAAAATTGAGAAAAAAAATCCATCGATATCCAACAACGTTGATACATAGGGGTCGAGGCATTAACTACAACATGCTATTGGAAATCAACAAATACATTTTAGAGTCCATAAAATCTTTCTAGTAAGGGTTACCCAAATAAAAAACGTTGGACTTAGAAATAGAAAAATGTATATTGGTGGTCAATCGATTAAAGAATATGGAGTGGTTTTAGAGACCCACTTATAGACATGGTCATCTTACTCATCGTAAGATGAACATAGACAGAGATCGATGGGGAAGAAAAAGGAATAGGGGCAATCGAAGAGGGGGACAAGTAGGTGGGACCAGGAAAAGTAATCATAGTGGTCGGTACAAACAAACTTTCTAATTTTAGAAATAAATTTTAGGCATAATCATGAACATTCATATTAGGATGGGTTTTGAGATTTGTGTGGTCTAAATTTTTTAATGACTTTTTGACGATCCAGATTACAATAAATGATGATTCGGATATCCATATATTGATGTTTGTGATTGGCATTCTAGAACGCCTTAACATGTGTGTTGAGCTTTAATACTCCTTGACATGGATCTTATCTAATGGCCACATGATCCTAGTATGTTGACGAACCGAAGTAAAGCTTTCATTATATGTAAAATGTTATGTGTTATTTATCATATAAATGTTATTAAAAGTATCATCTATGTAACAGCCCAGAATTTCAGGTATTGTTATATTTATGATTTTGGGTGTTTTAAGAGAGGACTCGGCGAGTTGGAGCCTAGAATCGCCGAGTAGGATCGCGGAACTAGTCGCGGGTTCGCGACTGGACTCGACGAGTCTGGATATGGACTCGGCGAGTCTGTGCTGTTTAGCGAAAACCCTAACCGTTCAGGTTTGGGACGTATATAAGGGACCTTATGGCCATCATTTTTCACCCTAGTCCTCTGAGAGAAACCCTAATTCGATTGTGAGCACCTAGAGCAAGATAGAAGACCATTGTTGATCTTGGAAGTGTTATTGTGCAAAAAGGAGGAGGCTTGGTTAAGGGAACAACAAGAGAAGCCACGTTCTGAGGATTGGGGACACAGAGAGCACGTCATTCAGGTAATATTTCGAGTTGCATCCTTCTATGTTGATGTATATATGGATTTAGGGTTTATTGAACCCTTTTGTGGCTAGATTGAGTGTTACCTTAGTTCCCCAAACGATTGGAACCCTGTATTGGGATCTTTGGAAGTCCAGAATGTCCCATGCCTGAGCATTTCGGGAATCAATGGAGGTTTTGGATTGGAATCCTTATGCCTTAGGTCAAAATGTAAATTATGAGTCATGGGGTGTATTATGAGCACCGAAATGAGGACCTTACGTGATGAATCAGTCTAGGAAGGCCAGACCTATGAATGGTCGGAGCAGTTCTGACCTTAGAAAGCAGTTTGAGCGGTTGCATGGCATGGACTCGCCGAGTCCGATGAACAGACTCGGCGAGTAGCTTGAAGATTAACTGGAACTCGTCGAGTTGTTCTTCAGACTCGGCGAGTTGAGTCGGGGTGGCCCCGCGATTCTTCCAGGAGAAACTCGTCGAGTCAAGGAGGATACTCGACGAGTAGAAAGGGGATTTTAGAGAATTGGTGAGGACGTCTAGACTCGCCGAGTCGCCCTAGCACTCGCCGAGTCAGGTCAAGTTGACCGTTGACCGTTGACCAGAGTTGACATATGTTTGACCTCTTAGGGATAGTCAAACTTAGAAGATAAAAGTGTTAATAAGAGATGTATGATGTTATAGGGAGATTGTAGCTCGGCGGATCGAGTACGAGTGACTTCGGGATTTGTTAGCTTTCGACATTCACGAGGTGAGTCTTCTCACTATACTGTAGCCGGAAGGGTTTGACTGTGTGACCGGAAGGTCGGATATGATAGGTGATATACGTGCTATATGTGATAAGTTAATTGTTATGCGTGCTATGTATGTTTATATGGGTCGGAAGACAATATGTTATGGGCCGGAAGGCGATTATGTTATGGGCCGGAAGGCATAGTGTTGTGGACCGGAAGGTCGGCGTAGGTAGGACCGGAAGGTTTACCCAGCAGGGACGGAAGTCCCCTGAGACACATGGACCGGAAGGTCAGGGCCTGGAAAGGCGTATGTGCGTAAGTTGTATATTGGGGAACTCACTAAGCATTTATGCTTACAGTTGTTATGTATGTGTTTCAGGTATTAGCGAGGACCGTGGGAAGGCGCCGGCGTGATCTGTACACACTAAAGGATGTCTTGTGATCTTGGGATTTAGATGACTTGTATTTTGATATGACACTAGAAATGTTTATGCCTTGTTTTGAATGAAAATAACTTATTTTGAAATGAAAATTTTGTTTGAAAATTTACGGTGTTACAAATTGGTATCAGAGCCTTGGTTTGAGGGATTCGGGTGCACCTTCGGGCGTAACTGAACTCAAACCGAGGATTTGAGGAAAACTTTTAAAAATAAGGGCATAAACTTTTATAAATGATTTTGTGGTAAACAAGAAAGAAGCAGTGTGTACGATCAGTCAGCGCCCGAACGGTAAAAATCCCCAAAATACCTTACAATGTTATGTTATGAAATAAGTTATGATATGAATTGTTATGCATGCTAGAAGACTAGGTATTCATGATAGGACTAGAGTGGCCTGATTTGTGATGCCTTAGTCTAGGGAGGTTTGCCGATATGAGATGCTTTGATAGCGTGCAGGTAGATAGTGCATATCAAAAGTAGGGTACTCACTATCCGGGGTTTGGGGAGGAAGATTTGGGATGAATGCTGATGCGGTGTGGTCGGTAGTATTGGGCCCGTACTACCGAAGACGTCGGGTCAGTGGGAGACCCAAGTAAGAATCCCTGGATATCGGAGACTGAGTAGGGTTGCGTTATCGAGTGCGATTATACTCGATGGAGTCTCTGATAGTTTTATGTTGTATTTCAGAGACATCATGGTTAGACCACGCCACGGAGCGAGTTCGAGCGGTGTGAGTGACGAGGAGATTCGTCAGATGATTCATGAGGAGGTGGCTGTAGCGATCCGGGCTGAGATTCCGGAGATGTTTGGGTCTATTAAGACCACCTTGATGGAGACTTTCGAAGAGCGGTACGCCGCATTGACTGAGGCTGCAGTCGCTGCAGCTACCGCAGTTGTGGCCGCTGCCAGACCACAAGGGGGCGACTCGTTGCTGTTTCGGGAGTTCAGCAACACGAAGCTGATGGGTTTTGGGCATAAGACATCCTATGTGCTCATACAAACCCTAAAGCTTGGATTTAGGTTTCTCTATTGTACATACTTTGAATCCAAGACTTTGAACCCTAATTCTAGCATATGGAAATCAGAATTCACATGTAATTAGGTTTAAGAACATACCTTGATTGTTATATAGCAATAACAATCCAATTCCTCCTTGAATTGACCTTGGAAAGCAGAGAGTCACAAGTGTCACTCCTCTAATGGCTTACAAACACCATAAGCAAGTGGAGAAGGTATAAAGAGAGAGGAGGGAGGTTAGAATTCGTATTTGGGACCTCTTGGGAAGGGATACCCGAATTCATGACCTTGGGGTTGTTTATATAGGTGTAGAGATAGGGTTTCAGTCATTATCCTTATCTAGTTGATTATCCATTAAGCAACCAATAAGATAATCCTTGAATCCTTATCATACTCGAATTCTAAGGCTTTCCAACCTTAAATTCTTCCACCATACTTATAAGATAATCCTTACCTTATTTTGTAACTATCACATAATTACAAATCAGCCCCTCTAGTTTAATTAATTACATTTGATCACAAAACTAATTCTTAATTAATTATCGACCAATATTAATTAAACAAATATGATTTCTCCTTTAATATATTATTCTTATAACATATTAATAAATCATATTATCCTTTCTCTCTTTATTCATTTCTCCAATCAAGTTGCTTTGGTGAAGGCAACCCAAAAGGACCATGCACCATCGGGTCAAGTACATACCAAAATAGTTATGGACTTAGACACTAATCCAACAGTCTCCCACTTGGATAAGTCTAACAACTATTCTGCGTATGACTTCGGATCCCGATCTGCAATCGTAGCTTTCCAAAGCCGCTGTCAACTCTGATCATATCAAATACGCGTGTCCTTAGATAAGGGATCATATATTCCTCCATTCTAGATATCATATGAGAAACGATTTCAAATCATTCTCTTTGTACTACTTCTCGATTTTTGATTTATGACGACTGACTAATTGAACAAATCAAATTAGCCCTAGCCCGGCCGAGCATTTCGTTTTTCATCACTAAACCATCGAGGGGCCCAAAGATATCGCTTTTATCCTACTTTGGATAAAAGGAACGGATAAACTTTGATACAATGCTTGCTTGTACTCACGCACCGAATCACACACAACAATATGTTTTATAACACCAAGTTACTGGTGCGTTTACATATTATCAATGTGTAACCGATTTGCAAGATACAACTCACACATCTCGGTTTCAAGAATATAAGATGTTATCGTCTCACCAATCACTCGTGATACAATCCATGGAGTGATCCAAGTGAGCGTGGGTCTAATCCAATGCTCAAATCACATTCATAAGCACTCATGAACGTTGCAGCAAACATTTGCTTATGTCTAATACTTTTCTAAACATTCCACACACCAATTCACGACAGTCTTCATTCATATCTACTTCCAACATATGAACGACTGTGGCCCGTTCGAATAATTCGATTATTCTTAATAAATTCAATTATTCTGGAAGTCAAAACATGCAAATGTGAAACACAAGAATAATACTAATCACATATGGCCTCAAACCTTTGAGTATAAATAAAACACCTTTTATTTATCACCATATTGATTACTCATTATTTGTCGTTTCGGGTAATCAACTTCTTACTTGAATTCCAACACTTGTCTCATGCTCCTAGCATGCACACAATGTTTACCTATGGTTCTTACTTTGTGAAATAGATCACATTTAACACATTTCCAATCCTTCTCATTTCACAACTCCAAATCCGTTTTTCATAAGTTAAAGAATATCAAATTCTTGCTACTTATAGAATATGCTAGATTCTAACATTCTATGCAACTATCCTTTCGTAATGTCACTGCACCAAAGTCACAAAGACTATTGCCAATGATATTACAAAGTCTTCTATCAGAGATTGTTACAAGACAATTCCATAGATGTGATGTCTCTCACTCAAAGTACTTTCTTTGAACATCCTTTTGCATAGAAGTTTCTAATCTAGTCATAGATTTCTCAATATTCAATTCCCAATATGGACACACTTCCATATGTTCCATATGATAACTCATTCTTAATAGAATCTTATCTATTCATAATGATGTCGATATGGTCCATCCAATATGGAAACATTTCCATATTTTCCAATACTATACTTCCAACTACTCACAAGCGACCAATCCTCGTCGAACTTGGATTATCCTTTGATAGTTGTTTAATTTTTTAGTCAAAACCAATTCTAGTCCCTTTTCCCTCTAAATGCGCTCGACATTTGGAAAATTTTAGAATGGTCAAACATTAAAGCATTTGCAATCGATCCTATACCCGAAGCGTATGGGACACGACGCATAATGTTTTATTTGCTATGTTCTCAAAATTCGAATTGTGAAGAGGGATGCCGTAATCATAATCGAAATTTTAAGAACACACTTTGTACCTTTGACTAAATTTTATTAACATTTCTCAACCTAAACCTTTAGATTTGAAATGAAGCATAATATTCTCTCCCTTAATTATAGCAAAACAACTCTTCAACTATTGCGACTTTGAAAAGTATGACTCTTGTTTTCTATAATTAATATTGCTAACCTTGCAATACTTTCCTTAATAATCATACAATCATAACTTTTATGCTCCCACTATCTTGATGATTATTATAAAACATAACACTTATGCTCCCACTAGCTTCGACATGTATTCATAAACATCTTAACTTTCAGAAAACAATGCTTATTGAATTTCTTAAGTTCATGTTTCTAATACTTAGTGCTTTGATAATCTTTTATCAAGGATTCTTTATACACCTTTGTCTTCGATAGTTCATATGTGTGTCTAAACAATTAAGACTAATTGCCAAACCTCACAATTCAAATTATGGAAAGGGATGCCGTAACCATAATTGAATTCGAGAATGCAATTTTACAATCACTATCTTCTTAAAATCTTTCTTAGTGAAAGCATTTCCTCACAATCATTTTTTTTGAAGGAGGAAATCTTATGACACTTAGATTTTAAACGGTGTAAATGTTCCTATCCATGTGAATTTGTCAAAACCAACGTTTACGACAAATTCAAACTCATATGGATCGAACTTTCTTAATCTTGATTTCTTGCCTCATGGTGGCACAGCTGCCCACCACGTCTTCCAAGTAGTTAAGCATCTCACCCTTTCTTATCAATGTACCTTTCATTGATTAAGGTGCCTTGCCTTTTATGCATTCAAGATGAGAACTCATAGAACTCATATGCATAATTAGCACATAATCAAAATAATGTCAATACGATAGGTTGTCAACCTCAACTCGTGTGCTAGTGATGATTGGTAAGGTTTATTTGATTTGTTCTTGAAACTATTCAAGACCATTAAGACTCCCACTGACTCCTTGACATATACGATTCTTTTGTCAATAACCATTTCTTGACAAACAAATATTCAAGAGTTAGTGTAGCTTTTATCAAAACACTTCATAAATTGGTACTAGTTGACCTTTGTCTTATTCAAGACATCACAACTTCCTACATTTGATGAATGTTATAAACCTTTAATACTTTTCACTCATTGTCACAATCTTAACTTTAAGACTTGTTATTGGAACGAAGTATGATTGACTTATTGATTTAACCATTTCTTCAATTCTTGATTCCTCTTCTTAGACATACAATTGTACTAAGACTCACTTAGAGGATCAATTGAGATATGGTTCTTAATTACTAAGACATATCATAAAGCATAAAAGCTACTCTCCCTTCTTCTTAGAATGGAGAAACTTTTATCTTTCTGCCTACTTGATTCTTCTTATTCGTTCTGCTATTGATCTAAACCCTTTAATCAATTCAGAATTACACTTAATCTTGTAAGTATAATCATATTTACTAAACCTTTGGTAAATCATGACGAATATCTTTGTTATTCTTATGGTGAACTTGATCAACACACAACTTTGTGTACTCGATCTCCTAGTCCTTCACTTGACACTTTGTCAACGAATTGGTCTAATTTCCAAATATGAATTTCTCATTCATCATGCAACCAAGTTGTCTGATTCCAAATTTCTATCCAATTGAAACTTTGGGCGATGAGAAACTCTCCCTATTTGGTAAATTCTTGACATTTCCATAACATAACTAAGAATCATATCCATTCGTTGTAGAAATATTCGAACATCAATTTTCATAACGATTTCATTGTAAGGAAATAAACAAATAAATAAATAAGTCAAACAAAATTTATTTTATTTATAAAAGCAGCGGAAAAAAATTTGTCCTTACAATGCAAAATCCATTGAAAGCTATGTACAAAAGAAAATTTCTAACAACTCTATCATAACTTTCTAATCTAATCTTCAAGTCCATGCGATCGAGATCCATCTCTTGTGATTAGATTCATCTTGCTCTCTTATCAAGCTTCCTTTCTCTTCACCGACCCTACAAAACACTCAAATGTAATCTTATTACATCATGTATTAAGAATCATTGAATAGGAACTTAATGGAGTTAGATAGTGGATTTTTACCTAAAGCGCAGTCATACCTTTGACTCTCCCATCTCTTAGATCTCATAGGTAATTAGGACAACTTCGTCTCCAATGCCCCTTCTCTTGGCAATAAAAGAAAATTGACTTTTTTTTTGGAATAACACATGGAACTACTTCAGACATCGCCTTTCTCTTATGATCAAATTTTTCGATCATTGCATGTCTTTCATTGCCATTGTCTATATCCATAGAGGTCTTGAAGGCAGATTCACCAATCAACTTTGCTTTTCTATTGCGCCAAACCATTGCTGATTCGGCAGCAATAAGCATATAGGTGAGATCTATAAGGGTCACGTTGTGGTTCGTCATATAGTACTCTCTTACGAACTCACTATATGAGTTGGGAAGTGACTGAAGAACCCAATTAACAGCCATCTCTTCACTAACAACGGATCCCATCATTCTTAGTCTATCAATGCGCGACTTCATCCCTAGGACGTGTGCACACACCGACTTTCCTTCTTTATGTTTACTTGCCAAAAGGGCTTGAGTGATATTGAACCTTTCAATTTTACAATCTTGTGGGTTAGGGAGAATAATTGGAGGAGGAGGAGGAAGTGAAGCATGATTTCTTGATCCTCGATCGAATCGTGGAATATCATCTTCATGTGGAATGCTTGTTCCACGAGATTTGGGAATACGATAGTTGTCGAACTTTGACATCTACAAAACGGGAGAAAACGAATTCAAGTTAGTTGATTGATTGAGTCCTTGGTAAATCACCTAAATGAAATTCCAAGGCTAGGACCCAACACAATATTCTACAACTCGGGAGAGGGATGCCGTAACCCTAATTGCAGAATATTTGAAGGTAAGTGAATGACGATTCACTAATTTCCACCATGAAAAAACGAAAAAGAAATTTAAGTTTTAAATCTATGAAAACTCCTAGATCCTTTGAGATACATTGAACTTTCAATGGCATGTTTAAATCTCGATATGCCCCTCTTGTTTGTGACTGGGATGCCGAGGATCACAAAGCGGGTGTGAATAACCATGCAAACTTACATGGTGCCCTCACATGTTACAGTCACCTATTCGATGTGCCGGTAAACCACACACGCTCCACCGAACTATGACAAACATTGAGTCACCCTTTGCTACCTTTGCTTAGACCCATTTAGTGTGCCGGTTAACCACACACGCTCCACTAACGTCTTCGCAAGGGCACAAAGTGTAATTTCATGGAATTGCATCAATTCACTTTTGCCTAAGTAACTAAGATTGGGAATTATATGAAAACATTTAGTTACTTTTATACTTCATTATACTTATAATGGAAGGTTTCGTCCTATCCTACCCATTCGGCTAACGACCCTCCACTGGTCAAGAGTGCGGTGGGTAAGAGTGGATACCCATTCAATCGCCATTTTATAGGCAATTTCCTTAAACACCCCTTATAGACCAGCTTCGTGAATGAGGCCTACTAACGGTAAGACTGACTTTTACTCATACATATATATAATGTTAGACTTTTAATGTTATATATAGTATAGGGTGTATTTTACACTTTTAAAATATTAGGTGGTTCAATTTAACAATTATACTTTTAATTTACTTAAATTGTAAACCTAAACTTTTATGGATTTATTAAACCTCTTTAATTAAACACCTTAATTAGTTAATAAAACCATAAGGGTGTGATTTGAACCTTTTCAAAACTATACTTGAGTTTTAGAATTTAACATTCCTAATTAAACTTTTAATCAATTTTTAAATTCCAAAACTTGAGGGCAAGTTTTGAAACATTTCAACACATTAGGGTTTAGAATTTAAATATGCATGAAAATTAAACTATTTAATCAAAATTTAAATTCCAAAACTTGAGGGCAAGTTTTGAAACCTTTTTCAAAACATTAGGGTTTCAACTATTTAAATTTCAAAACAACAAAACTTTTGGGGTTCAAATTTAAACTATAAAACCTAAAGGGCCAAATATGAAACTTTTCACAACAACAACAAGGATCAAATAACAAATAATTCAAATTAACATTTAATCACATAATTATCCATATTTGATGATTTCTTGCAAAATAATTTATCAAATTATTTAAAATAATCAATCAATTATCTTATAAGGAAACAATTATCTTATTAATTGATAAATATCTTCAATTAGATTAAAAATATAGTCAAATATATCATATAATCGGATTAATATTAATCTAACATGATAAGGTAATTATCCCAATGCAAAAACAGCAAGAAATCCCGAGATAAGCACTGTCTGACGCACCGACTCGCCGAGTCACCCTCTGGAACTCGCCGAGTAGGTCTGACTCGCCGAGTCCAAGAGTGACTCGCCGAGTCAGGTCGAACAGTGAGGCCAAAACACGATTTTCAGTTACATCAAGCATCAATACAATAGAAACCAATCATGGCTCTGATACCACTGATGGGTTTTGGGCATAAGACATCCTATGTGCTCATACAAACCCTAAAGCTTGGATCTAGGTTTCTCTATTGTACATACTTTGAATCCAAGACTTTGAACCCTAATCCTAGCATATGGAAATCAGAATTCACATGTAATTAGGTTTAAGAACATACCTTGATTGTTATATAGCAATAACAATCCAATTCCTCCTTGAATTGACCTTGGAAAGCAGAGAGTCACAAGTGTCACTCCTCTAATGGCTTACAAACACCATAAGCAAGTGGAGAAGGTATAAAGAGAGAGGAGGGAGTTTAGAATTCGTATTTGGGACCTCTTGGGAAGGGATACCCGAATTCATGACCTTGGGGTTGTTTATATAGGTGTAGAGATAGGGTTTCAGTCATTATCCTTATCTAGTTGATTATCCATTAAGCAACCAATAAGATAATCCTTGAATCCTTATCATACTCGAATTCTAAGGCTTTCCAACCTTAAATTCTTCCACCATACTTATAAGATAATCCTTACCTTATTTTGTAACTATCACATAATTACAAATCAACCCCTCTAGTTTAATTAATTACATTTGATCACAAAACTAATTCTTAATTAATTATCGACCAATATTAATTAAACAAATATGATTTCTCCTTTAATATATTATTCTTATAACATATTAATAAATCATATTATCCTCTCTCTCTTTATTCATTTCTCCAATCAAGTTGCTTTGGTGAAGGCAACCCAAAAGGACCATGCACCATCGGGTCAAGTACATACCAAAATAGTTATGGACTTAGACACTAATCCAACAGAAGCCACCTGAGTTTGATGGGACGCAGGATCCAATTGCTGCGATGAGGTGGATCGCTGATATTGAGGGGTGCTTCTACACTTGTTCATGTCCGGAGCATCTGAGGGTACGGTTCGCTTTGAACCAGCTCCGTCTGGGAGCAAAGGATTGGTGGAAGTTCGTGACGGCGAACTTCACTTTGGCAGAGATTTCGGCAGTGACATGGGAGGGGTTTACCTCTATGTTCAGAGACGAGTACGTTCCCCCGGTGGAGAGGGAACGATTGGTTCAGGAGTTCTTGACCCTCAAGCAGGGTACTGATTCGGTTGCGGTGATCACGCGGAAGTTTCATGAGAGGGCGATGTTCTGCCCCGAGCTGGTGTCCACAGAGCAGGCTCGGATGAGCCGGTACTTGGGTGTTTTGAGGAGGGATATCCGGGAGTTTGTGTCAAACTCCACCTATCATACCTTTGCTGAGCTTCAGGCGAATGCCAGGAAGCGCGAGATTGAGTTGGAGACCCAGGCCAGGGAGGAGGCCGAGTCTCAGCGGGTGGACCGGCGGCCGGCTCAGTCTCAGCCGGCAGCCAAGCGGACTAAGTCCGCCGATTCGAGGACGGGAGGTCCGAAGGGCCGCACTTGCGGAAAGTGCGGCAAGGTTCATGATGGGGCATGTCGATTTGGTGCTTGCTACAAGTGTGGCAAGGAGGGGCACATTGCTAGGGAATGCCCCAAGGGGTTTACGGTTTGCTTTCATTGCAACCAGACAGGCCATCGGAAGGCCGAGTGCCCCCAGCTTCTTCAGGGATCTGCACCTACTGCCAGGGCTACTGAGACTCGACCGGTGAAGGCCGAGGCCCCGAGGGCTCGTGGGAGAGCCTTTCAGCTGACTGCGGAGGAGGTCCGCGCTGTGCCCGATGTTGTGGCAGGTATGCTTTATTTCATGTATTTATTTTGATGTCGAGATGTTATGCTTATGTTAGGATATGCGTAGGTACTTTCCTTGTGAACTCTGTGCCTGCTCTAGTATTATTTGACTCGGGTGCGAGTCGGTCCTTTGTATCTTTGGCTTTTAGTCAGCATATCAGCGTTAGTCGTGAGTCGTTGAGTCGGCCTCTAAGAGTTTCTATAGCTGACGAGAGAGTGATTTGTGCCACGGAGGTTCTCCGGGGATGTGTGTTAGAGATTTTCGGGGTCGAGTTTCCGATTGATCTGATTCCTATTGCGATGGGTGATGTCTGTGTCATTGTGGGCATGGACTGGTTGAGCCGATTCGGCGCCGTCATCGACTGTGAGCGTCAACTGGTGACTATACGAGACCCTAGTGGGGGAGTTCTCTCGGTGTACGGCGAGGGTACCCGTTCGGGATCAGCTTTTTGTTCGGCCGCTAGGGCGAGGCAGTGTCTACAGCAGGGCTGTAAGGGTTTTGTGGCGTATGTGATGGATACGCGGGAGGTTTCCGAGAGACCAAGATCAGTTGAGGAGGTCCCAGTGGTGCGTGAGTTTCCAGATGTTTTCCCCGAGGAGCTGCCGGGAGTACCTCCTGTGAGGCAAGTAGAGTTCGGTATCGATCTGGTTCCGGGGCCGCGCCTATCGCTAAGGTGCCTTATCGTCTTGCACCTCCAGAGATGCAAGAGTTGTCCTCGCAGCTTCAGGAGTTGCTGGGGAAGGGATTCATTCGGCCGAGCAGCTCGCTGTGGGGAGCACCCATTCTGTTCGTCAAGAAGAAGGATGGTTCACACCGGATGTGCATTGATTACCGGGAGTTGAATAAGTTGACGGTCAAGAACCGTTACCCATTACCGAGGATCGATGATTTATTCGACCAGTTACAGGGAACATCTTGGTTTTCCAAGATCGATCTGAGGTCGGGGTACCATCAGGTGAGAGTGCGGGATGAGGATGTTTAGAAGACAGCGTTTAGGACGCGATATGGGCATTATGAGTTTGTGGTGATGCCTTTCGGGCTTACCAACACCCCGACTGTGTTCATGGATCTCATGAACAGGGTATGCAGGCCGATGTTGGATCGGTCAGTGATTGTCTTTATCGACGATATTCTAGTGTATTCGAGATCTAGAGAGCAGCATGAAGAACATTTGAGGGAAGTCCTTGGGGTTTTGAGATCGGAGAAGCTGTATGCAAAGTTCTCCAAGTGTGACTTCTGGTTGCGGGAGGTCCAATTCCTAGGACATGTTGTTAATCAGGAAGGGATATTGGTCGATCCGGCCAAGGTTGAGGCGGTGATGAGTTGGGAGGTGCCGAAGTCACCTTCTGAGATCAGGAGTTTCCTTGGATTGGCAGGGTATTATCGGAGATTCATTAAGGATTTCTCCAAGATCGTAGTGTCGCTTACCAGATTGACCCGGAAGGGTGTTGCGTTCTCATGGGGTCCCGAGCAGCAGACCTCCTTTGAAACACTTCGCCAAAGGTTGTGCGAAGCCCCGGTATTAGCTCTCCCGGAAGGGATGGAGGATTTTGTAGTATATTGCGATGCATCGATCTCGGGGCTGGGTGCAGTGTTGATGCAGAGGGGTCATGTAATAGCATATGCATCGAGGTAGCTGAAGCCTCACGAGACGAGATATCCCACACACGATTTAGAGTTGGGGGCAGTAGTGTTCGCTCTCAAGATTTGGCGTCACTACTTGTATGGGGTTCGATGTACGATATACACGGACCATAAGAGCTTGAAGTATTTGATGGATCAGCCCAACCTAAATATGCGTCAGAGGAGGTGGTTGGATGTGGTCAAGGATTATGATTGTGAGATCCTGTACCACCCAGGCAAGGCTAATGTGGTAGCCGATGCATTGAGCCGCAGGGCGGAGAGCACTCCACTGCGAGATGTATGTTTGAGATTGACTGTGATAGCTCCAGTATTGGATGCTATTCGTGGGGCACAGGCCGAGGCTGTGCGACCAGAGATGCAGAAGAGAGAGCGGGTCGTTGGGTTGGTTTCAGAGTTCGTTAAGGATGGACGAGGGCTTATGACGTTTCAGGGTCGGATTTGGGTACCGTTCGTGGGCGGTACGCGTAATACTCTGATGGAAGAGGTTCATCGGTCGAAGTTTTCGATCCATCCGGGGGCTACGAAGATGTATTTGGATTTGAGGAAAGAGTATTGGTGGCCCTGTATGAAGAGGGACGTCGCATGGTTCGTGGAGAGGTGCTTGACCTGCCGTAGGGTTAAGGCCGAGCACCAGAGACCGCATGGCAAGTTGCAGCCATTGGAGGTTCCCGAGTGGAAGTGGGAACAGATCACTATGGATTTCATCACCAAATTGCC
This sequence comes from Lactuca serriola, assembly GCF_051521515.1. NCBI lineage: Eukaryota > Viridiplantae > Streptophyta > Magnoliopsida > Asterales > Asteraceae > Lactuca > Lactuca serriola. Next base: position 376,507,793 of record NC_136411.1, read on the forward strand.
GAGAACTGTCAGAGGAGTCGATGCAATTTGGGTGATTGTGGATAGGTTGACGAAGAGCGCTCACTTCCTTGCCATCAGTGAGAGTTCTTCAGCGGAGAAGTTGGCGGAGATATATGTGAGAGAAGTGGTATCTCGGCATGGGGTGCCGATCTCGATTGTTTCAGACCGTGATGTGCGCTTCACTTCCAGATTCTGGAAGAAATTCCATGAGGAGCTGGGTACTAAATTGCATTTTAGTACCGCATACCATCCCCAGACAGACGGTCAGAGCGAGCGAACGATTCATACGCTGGAGGACATGCTTCGAGCGTGTGTGTTAGATTTTGGGGGTAGCTGGGATGCGTATTTACCCTTGGCGGAGTTTTCCTACAACAACAGCCATCATTCGAGCATTGGTATGCCACCCTTTGAGCTGTTGTATGGTAGGAGGTGTCGGACCCCCATTTGCTGGGGAGAGGTGGGTCAGAGAGTGATGGGCAGTACAGAGATCGTGCTTCAGACGACAGAGTAGATTCAGCAGGTTAGACAGAGGTTATTGACCGCCCAAAGCCGACAGAAGAGTTATGCAGACAGACGCCGATCCGAGCTTGAGTTTCAAGTCGGTGACTTCGTTCTCCTGAAGGTCTCTCCTTGGAAAGGAGTGATTCGATTCAGGAAGAGGGGCAAGTTGGGACCCCGGTATATTGGGCCATTTCGTGTGATTGCAAGGATAGGCCGGGTAGCCTATCGTTTGGAGTTGCCAGCAGAGTTGGGGCAGATCCACGACACTTTTCATGTGTCGCAATTGAGGAAGTGTATAGCCGATGAGTCGACAGTGGTTCCATTAGAGGATATTCAGGTGGATGCGAGCCTGAATTATGCCGAGAGACCAGTGGCCATCAGGGATCAGAAGATCAAGGTTCTGAGGAACAAGGAGGTACCTTTGGTGTTGGTTCAGTGGCAACACCGGAAGGGATCGGAAATGACTTGGGAGCCGGAGCGTGAGATGCGGGAGCAGCATCCGGAGCTATTTTCAGAGTGAGACTTCGAGGGCGAAGTCTAGTCCTAGTGGGGGAGAATTGTAACAGCCCGGAATTTCAGGTATTGTTATATTTATGATTTTGGGTGTTTTAAGAGAGGACTCGGCGAGTTGGAGCCTAGACTCGCCGAGTAGGATCGCGGAACTGGTCGCGGGTTCGCGACTGGACTCGACGAGTCCGGATATGGACTCGGCGAGTCTGTGCTATTTAGCGAAAACCCTAACCGTTCAGGTTTGGGACGTATATAAGGGACCTTATGGCCGTCATTGTTCACCCTAGTCCTCTGAGAGAAACCCTAATTCGATTGTGAGCACCTAGAGCAAGATAAAAGACCATTGTTGATCTTGGAAGTGTTATTGTGCAAAAAGGAGGAGGCTTGGTTAAGGGAACAACAAGAGAAGCCACGTTCTGAGGATTGGGGACACAGAGAGCACGTCATTCAGGTAATATTTCGAGTTGCATCCTTCTATGTTGATGTATATATGGATTTAGGGTTTATTGAACCCTTTTGTGGCTAGATTGAGTGTTACCTTAGTTCCCCAAACGATTGGAACCCTGTATTGGGATCTTTGGAAGTCCAGAATGTCCCATGCCTGAGCATTTCGGGAATCAATGGAGGTTTTGGATTGGAATCCTTATGCCTTAGGTCAAAATGTAAATTATGAGTCATGGGGTGTATTATGAGCACCAAAATGAGGACCTTACGTGATGAATCGGTCTAGGAAGGCCATACCTATGAATGGTCGGAGCAGTTCTGACCTTAGAAAGCAGTTTGAGCGGTTGCATGGCATGGACTCGCCGAGTCCGATGAACAGACTCGGCGAGTAGCTTGAAGATTAACTGGAACTCGTCGAGTTGTTCTTCAGACTCGGCGAGTTGAGTAGGGGTGGCCCCGCGATTCTTCCAGGAGAAACTCGTCGAGTCAAGGAGGATACTCGACGAGTAGAAAGGGGATTTTAGAGAATTGGTGAGGACGTCTAGACTCGCCGAGTCGCCCTAGCACTCGCCGAGTCAGGTCAAGTTGACCGTTGACCGTTGACCAGAGTTGACCTATGTTTGACCTCTTAGGGATAGTCAAACTTAGAAGATAAAAGTGTTAATAAGAGATGTATGATGTTATAGGGAGATTGTAGCTCGGCGGATCGAGTACGAGTGACTTCGGGATTTGTTAGCTTTCGACATTCACGAGGTGAGTCTTCTCACTATACTGTAGCCGGAAGGGTTTGACTGTGTGACCGGAAGGTCGGATATGATAGGTGATATACGTGCTATATGTGATAAGTTAATTGTTATGCGTGCTATGTATGTTTATATGGGCCGGAAGACAATATGTTATGGGCCGGAAGGCGATTATGTTATGGGCCGGAAGGCGTAGTGTTGTGGACCGGAAGGTCGGTGTGGGTAGGACCGGAAGGTTTACCCAGCAGGGACGGAAGTCCCCTGAGACACATGGACCGGAAGGTCAGGGCCTGGAAAGGCGTATGTGCGTAAGTTGTATATTGGGGAACTCACTAAGCATTTATGCTTACAGTTGTTATGTATGTGTTTCAGGTATTAGCGAGGACCGTGGGAAGGCGCCGGCGTGATCTGTACACACTAAAGGAGGTCTTGTGATCTTGGGATTTAGATGACTTGTATTTTGATATGACACTAGAAATGTTTATGCCTTGTTTTGAATGAAAATAATTTATTTTGAAATGAAAAATTTGTTTGAAAATTTACGGTGTTACAATCTATGTCCCTCGGGTTAACATAGGAGGTCCCTTAGGCCATGGGGTACGGGGGTGTTTATACACGTAAATATCTATGTGGAATCTATGTGGAGGGGATGTTCACACGTGAACACCACCCCCAATGAGTGTAGTTGTGGTGTGGAGTAAATAGTTTCACGGATGATTACGAGAATTTTGATTGGTTACCTCCAAAATGAATGCATTCTCATTGGTTGTTCACTAGTTCTTCACTAGTGAATACCATTTCCACCCTATAATGAATGGATGGTGAAAAGGGGTTGATGATGATGTGGCAGCCCTTTAACACGTAAAATCTCAAAAACATACCTCATGGCCTTAGGGACGAGGGACCTTACTGTTGTGAAAGTTGTGTATGTATACGATGTACACGCTTTTTTGCATGTACTAAATCTTCTTTGAAGTTGTTTATTTGAGATTTATTAATGCTTCTAAACACCTATATAACTTTGAAGTGCTTCTTTGATTCTTTCCCTAATCGATGATTACTTACTAATTTTTTAGAGTTATGAAAGCTTTTTAGCGGTTTGAATTTTGGTTAAGATTGTTGGCCTTATCTACTACTGATCTTAACTACTGATCTTATCCAATATCCTAAAATTTCAAATTCTCCTACAAGGTCATTAATAAAATATATTTTTTTGTTGAAAAAAAAATTTAAAATCAATTTACAAAACATCTTCGATCAAACACATATTTTGTTGAAAACATACACATGGACTTGAACCCTTGACTTCAAGGAGGCAGAGTATGATCTGATACCGTTGGGCTAGAAACCATTTGGTCTATGACGGCTAATGCTTACATCAGAGGTAATTTTTGATTAATCAATATTAAATTGGAATCTTATCAAAAGCCTTTTCTACCCAAATCCCTCTCAAAATTTTCAAAAAAATGTTGCGGTTTTATTACAAAATTTAAAAATAAAACTATTTTTTTAATGTTTGAATATGTTATATATACAAAGACTCCTGTTCGTTATTGTAAACCTGAACATATATTAAACAAGAAATTATATTATGAAAATAATAATCTCAACACAATAAATTTCAAAAACCGCAATAGCTGATCAATAAACTTTTACTATAACATAACAATAAATTGAGATTATTGCTTAATAAAGGGATCATTGGGTAGTACAACACAACATTTCAACATAAGATAGCTGAGACACACTTTGAAGTTGGCAATGGTATGTAAAATAAAAACACGCATAATAAATGATAATTCCAACTTGATCAATCAAAGCTTTAATATCTTCAACTCGATACTAGGATGAATCACTTCCTAGCTTGTTAATATATATGATATGAGAACAAATCACTTTCTTGTAATTAACCATGAAGATCGTCTCCATAAGATGTATGTGCATGGACTAAAACCTTTACCCTAAAACCTTTGTTTTTGAAATAGAAAGATCGGTTCTCAAAGAATGCCTTTTCCGTTTAAGTGGTACTAACTAAGTTCTTGAGAATTTTGACAAACGGATAAACCTGAATAACAAAGTGCTCTTGCATATGCCATTTACATGAATATGAAAACCATATTGGTGTAAAAGGAAATAAATCATTTCCAATTAATGATTAGGTTTCGTATTTGTGAGAAAAATGGATCTTATACGATAGTTGATCAATCAGTTAAATTGTTTCTAATGTACGTAACCATTAACTAAACTTTTAATGTTAATAAAAAAAAATTAATCATTTAAAATCATCTCTATCTGGAACTTTACAAATTGAAAGTCAATAGTAATCGTTTCTTAACATTTCCAATGTCATTTAACCGTAGTCGCTTACTTTCATAAGTTTAGTTTAGTAAAACGTAGTATATGATCTATATTTTTCAAAATGAACCGAATCATCTTCACTTTAAAATAGATCTATGTGGAGTTTATGCGTGATGGATCCTGTTATTTACAAAAGTGGAAGGCTATAAACGATACCTCAAATAGATCTATGTAGAATTTTGAAAAACATATTAGAAATCGATAGCACATTAGGAACCAAATCTTGTAACATCCGATTCTTAAATTCAACTGAAAAATGCATATGGACCATGTCATTGTGTTAAAGAGTTGGTTTTGTATATCTCAGTGTGGATCATATAAAGTTTATAAACACACACTTTATATAGTCCAGTTTGATATTTAGGAATCGTATTTTCTATAGTTGAAATCAAACCAAATGCTTAAAATCTAGCTAAGTATGCCTCATAAGAACAATTTTTTTTACGAACCAATTTCTATAGAATATAATCCTATTTTCTTTAAATTTTTCTAAAACCGATTTATATTGGGGGTTCGTACGATAAGATTGGACGCCTTTACATTTTTTGTATAATGGAGTTCAACTTTGAACATAGTGTTTGGAGGAGAGAGGAGATACCACAACATACACACACAAATATTTAATACTTTCATCGACCATTTTATTTCTTAGTTAAATAATCAAATATTACTAATCATAAACATTGGTATGTCAGTAATTGATCGTGATACTCGACATATAGGTGAGCTATTAAGAACGATATTAATGATGGAATCATGGTTGATGACGTGGCACCCGAAAATCAATATCTATGTTGATTTGTTCATTCCGGTTGCATCCTTCACTGCCTCAGCTGCGTCTGATGCCTTCATCTGCATTTGTGCACCAGCCTACAATATTTTTTTACATATTAATTAAAATATACTAATCATAACATAAAATATTTAATTAAGACATTCATTTATTTTTTCTTCTAATGATCATTTTATGGGTTGTAAAAATAATAAAAGTCGAACCTCTTGCACCGATTCTTTGGCGGATTGGGCAGCTGCACCAGCTTTATCCATAAGTTGGTTGCCTTTCTCCTAATAACATAATTATAACAAAATACAATCAAATATTATATTATTATATGAATTCGAAAAGGTTATAAATTCAAATATTCGTAATGAAACAATAAAGATAAGGATGAGTAACCTGGGCTTGGCCTTTGGCCTCACCAGCTTGAAAACCAGCGCTCTGTGTGTTGTTCATTTTGTTTGTGGGAGTGGTGTTTGTTTATATGAATATACGATGGAAATCAAGAGTGTTTGATGAGAGATATAAAGAAGAGATGGAAGTATTTATAGTGTTTTGATATTGATACAAAAATGGTGGCATGTGTAGTATTCACCATAAGTTCATAAGTTTTTGTTATGAGTTGCATGTTTTTTGGGCGTTTGAATAGGAAGGGAAGAAGACCACAACTTTAAAATAGTTTTTATTTTTATATAATAAATAGTGGACAACATTTATGGAATAAGAAAAGTCGGTAAATTAGGAACACATGCAGGTATTTTTGTTAACGGAAGTATGATTTATTAAATGGTGGAATCCAAAATTAATTTATTAATTCGTGGAAAATAAAATCTATGTATAACTTAAACATTAAATTTAATAGTCTAACATCCTTCCTAATAAATGATTTTTTTTACTTACTTTCGTATTAGTTTCGACACATGTAATTTTTTAGTTATTTTCACATAAATATTTTCCACATGGCAAGGATTTTTTTTCATAAATATTTTTCACATGGCAAGGTTTTATTTTTCATTTTATTAATTGGGACGACGTGGCTGCCACGTCAGCTTGTTATATTGATAATAAAAATGCGGGCATTCAATAGAGAAAATGCTTCATAAGAGAATCGAATTAGAACCTCCATAGAAAAACTGCAACGCTATAACCACTAAGCCGAGAATACTTTGATGCACGATTTTTCTAAACACAATATAGATAATAAGTTGTCTATTTATTTAATACTAGGTTACAACCCGTGTAAACCACAGGTAAACAAATTATAAAATTTTATTAAATTAATAAGATATAATTTTTATTTAGACTTTTCTATTATTTATTTGAAATCAATATAAATTTATTTGAATAACCAATACACGTTATGCAAAAAAAGACAATCTATTATGGAAATGAAATTGACATACAAAAAATTAAATATAACATAGATGTAATAAAAATAAATAAACACAACTTAATAAATTGCAAATTAAAAACTACAAATTGTTTATAAATTTCTAAAAACTTCATTATACACAACTTGAGACATGATTATCTAAAATTAACAATTTTAATCATTATTTATTTTAAACTCTAGATAAGAACAAGATTTTTGAAATACAAACCAACATTCGATAACGACTGTCATTGCCTCTTATTAATTATTATTGTAAAGCATACAACCAATAAATATTTTCTTCTTTAAAATTTGAAGAGAATTTTTTTTTTCTAGAATGACTTAAAGATATTCTTGAAATAAATTCAGGTGTGACAGCCGCTTCAATAACACGTTTGCCAAAAAATAATCAGAAAACCACGGATAAAAGAAAACTATGTAAGTTTGTAATTATTGGTTGAAATTACCTTATGATTGTTTGGGGTTGAATCCAATGTTGATATAAATACATTAAGACAGTGGTATCCAAGAGATAAACAAACCCATGCTGATCAATAAAAAAGTATGGGAATATAAAACATAAATATATAATTAATTTTTTGAGTGTAATTGTTGAATTTTTTCTAATTTATTCTAAAATAGGACCCAAAATTATCAAACATGGTTGGAAATTTTAACTTTGATCCACTGTTTTCCTCAAAATTACCAACCTATGATCTGCATTTGTCCATTACAATGTTTTTGAACAAATGAACATCTACCAATTACAACAACAAATTGTTGTTAAAAAGTAAATTATTCAAATGCAAATTATAAAGTTGATTCAATGATTGCATGTCCTTTTTTTTCTTCCTTTTATGTGTATTACTTGCCAAAAAGAATGATTTTATGCATATTCGTTGCCAATAAAGTGAAAACATAATCAAATATCTTTTTATGTGCAATTAATTTTAGTCATTGTGGCTTCATTGGTCATGTAAACAACATCCATTCCCTACCTATGGTTGTACTCTATTCCTTCGTTGTCTTGTAATATATTTGCCGTTTTCCAAAAAAATTTCCTACCTACGAACTCAAAGACCAATAAATGATATCAAGACACTCACTATTTTCCCAAGAATATGCAAAATAAAATATTTTCATTGTTAAAAAAAACTTTCAAATCGGAATTTTAACACAATGCATTAGCAATTAATACACCAATTAAGAAAAATCAAAACTAAAATATAACATGCTCTTATTGGCATGGGGGCGTTGAGAGAGGACAAAATGAGTCCAGTTTTTTTATTATATATTTTTATTTAAATATAGAACTTTATTATAACACTAAGGGCCTTTTTATGGATGTTGTTTACATGACCAATGTAAACTATCCCGTGAAGATGTATTTGAATTTGAGATAGGTAATCTTCAAAATACAAAATCTCATACCCTCATAGCAACTAACTTACCAATTGAACCAGATATCAAGTAGATTTGAAACTCACACAACTAAGAAGAGAAAAAGAGAAAGAGTTTACTAGTCATTGGCCGAGATTGAATCTATAAAATGCATTTGACACACGACCAACATTAGAGCCAACCTAAGTTGTAAGCAAGCAAAATGCTTATGTGGAGTAATATTGCATTGTGTTCAAAACATTAAAAAAAACTTCCAATCTTTTTATGAGATGCTATTCGTTGGTAAAGAAATCATACAACATCATACCCTAGATTAGCAAAAAATAAAGAGTGCGACTAACAATCAAATACATTTGATTTGATTTATCTATGCATATCGAGAGTGCAGAATTGCAACTTATAAACCATTTTATTTCAATTACGTTGTTCAACATATGAGCAGATTACTCCATGATACATGATTCGAATTCAATTTCTTGGTAGCTATTTGAATCCAATCAATTATTAGCGCATTGAAGCTTGGAGTCAATATATTGAAATTGGAGCAAATGGAGGCATGTTTGGGGAATAAACAGATGAGTAGAATGAGTTTGGGGCTTTTAAAAGCTCAAGGGCATATTAGGCAATTTACTTAGAAGTTTTTGTAGCAGATGCCACGTAGGATGAAAGAGATTTTTTTTATTAGAATAGAGGATAATGAGCAATTTTATTTTGTGAATCATGTGAACAGTACATCTATTTCATTATGAAATAAAATAATTTCAAAACACACCCTTAACCTTTTGTATTTTTAATTTAAACTTCAATTATTTTATTATTTATTTTAAATTTATAAATAAAATTTTATACTTATAGTATTAAGGTTTCAGATGTTTTAACGTTCAAAATTTGATTAAGAGTATTATGTTTTATCGACATATTATGAAGATGACTTCTATAAACATAACAAATTCATTATAAAATAAATATTTACGTAAAATCTAAATTTTATCTTTTGTAAGTGGCATCAACATTTTATTTTTCATAGGTGGCATCAAATGTTAAAAACAAAAGTATATTTAAGGAAAAATTGTAGGTATATGTTACTCTTAACTATTTTTTGAATACTTCACCATCCATTTGAAACATTTCACATTAGAATTTGCATCAAGTAAATGAAAATTTGACCAATGTACTTTTGGTCTGACAATATCATGAAATTATATTTCTCTTTAAAGTTAAAATTTAAGTCTTATATATATATATATATATATATATATATATATATATATATATATATATATATATATATATATATATATATATATATATATATATATAACTAGTGAGTAACTTTAGAAGCATATTAGAATGTATGTGTGTCCCCATTCTAAAAAAAAAAATGAAAATGCGATGTTTCAAGTTTCAACCTTAAACAATATTTTCTTTATTAGGTTCAAAAAAAATTAACTAATTTTGTATTATTTTATAGTTGCTACAAATCAAAACGGTCTAGTGGATGTGAAAGATTTTATGTTGCTTAACTGAATTCCTATATTTCTCCATTTGCACCACTCAATAATTGTAATAATTATATAGTTGAATTATCTGATGATTAATAAAATAAAAATTTATACCTTTTTATGTGTAGTAATTGAGATCTCAATAAATAAAGTAAAAATAACATATGAATGTGTCCTATTTGTTATATCAATAAGTCACGTAGGTCCTTATGCAGACAAAAACAAACTGACGCATTTATTTTCATCTTTCATCTATCTTAGAGGGTGTTTGACTTAGTTTTTCACAGCCAAAAGTCATTTTTGGAAAAAAAAAAAAAAACAAAAGATGTTTGGTAAACTAGTTTTACAAAGTTACTTTTGGATTTTTTATACAAGAAAAATCAACTTTTTTTGGGCTTTGAGAAGTTAAGTCAAACACCCCCTTAATAAATAAAACTCATTGCTGCCACTTGTCAATTTCTCCCTCATTAATCAATGTTTTTCAATTATTTAAAAAAATGCCATCTAAGTACTATTTTTATATAATCAGTAAAATTCCTTAATTTTACCTGATATTGACAGGCAATTGACCGAATTTTTGAATGTCTTTCCATTTGACACCTAATTCATTGAATTCGAATAAATATCAGTGTTAATATATGGAATGTTGACTGTTATAGCGATTTTTTAGTATCTCTTCAACCTTTGAATTTTGTTTTTCTTCTAATCTTGGAAATTTGTATCTCTTTCAATTATATGAATTCGTAATTGCATTAAGTGTTAATACCAAGCTCTCAAAAATCGACATTAAAATACCAAGTACCACAACAAGTTAGTAATTTCATTCATCGTTTTATCTCTTTAATCGATTTTTTAATATACATATTGATGTGAAATGTTCTATAAACTTAGATTTATATGGATGAAAGTTTAGAAATGAAAGTACGATGCCATTTTGTGATACACATGAAAGTATGTTGCTATTAAGGGATAAAAATGAAAATATGATGTTATGTCAATCTTCTATCCTAATAAATAAGAATATTTTACTGTCACTTGTGCTATAATAAAATTCAAAATTACCAACAAAGTATTACATTAAAAATTGCTTAATGTTACAACTTGATATTTTTTTAAAAACCCCGTTTAAAACACGGGTCTTACACATAGTGAAGCAATATAAAAACTATTGGAAAGACATTAACCAAATTAAAACCACGATCCAATTGTAGATTGAATGTGAGATATTTAAGGAGACGGGTTTGTTTTGGTCCTTTTGCATAAATATTAAGATTTGATTTTCAGTAGTCATTAAGGTCTTGATTTGTTAAATAAAAAGTACTTGATATAAAATTGTGGTTGAACACTTGAATATGAGGTTGATAAAATGACAAAAGAAAACCATCGTCAAGAAATAACATCAATGGTTATTTTACAAATGGTTAATGTGAAAAGAAATGATAATAAAAAATGAAGCTAAAAGAGGGTCAAACTTGTGACCTCTAGCTGAAATCATAAGAGTGGCTTACCCGCTAAGCTATAAATGTTTTATAGATGTATATAATACTAAAGATTAATATATAACAAAAATAAGATAATAAAATCAAAATCTATTCTTAGACCAAATATGAGTGCGAAGTTATTACCAGACTACCTATCTTATGCTTTTCTCCCTTTCTGCTAACAGAATTCTCTCTCTCTCGCACGCTCTCTCTCTCTCTCTCTCATACAAACATGAAACCTTCATCTCTAATGGCGTCTCAGTGATTATTTATTGAGGTTTAAGTAGATCCTTCAAGTGTTCATTCTTCAATCGCAGAATAATCACAACGATTGAATAGGTAATCTGCTTACTGTTTTTTTTCATTGTCAAAGATGCGTTTGCCTAAATTAATATTTCATTCTTATAATTTTTTGATTTTTCTTCGAATCACGTTGATGATTTTAACCGAATTACATCCGGAGTAGATCTTAATTATTATGCGAATTATTTTCTGTTGGAGCTGATCTCTGTTTGAATCTCGTAAATGCACATCATCAAACATTCGTGTGGGGTATAGCCAGAGGAGATGAAAGAACAACACTCCGGTGAGTGGACAGAGGTCCGGCGAAGGAAACAACAGCTAAATCATAACTCAGAGTCGATCAACTTACATGTGGCAGGATTCTCAGATGGAACAAGAAAGACGACCTGGCTAAACCTTTCACCAGACATGGAAAGGTGATTGACGTCTACATCGTCGGAAGAAGGATTCTCACAGAAGAAATTTTGCTTTCGAAGGATTCTCAGGAATGAAGAACGTGAAAGCCCTAAAATAAGACTCACTCCAAGGAATCAAATATCGTGACGTCCAATTGTATGTAAACGTGTTAAAGAAAGCCTCCCTAAAACCCCCATCCCTCACCATCGAACAACTGCTCCCCAGTCTTTTCCGATTTCACTTCAGAGATAGCGTTAAAGGAATCTAATCTGAAACAACTCCTCCCATCGTACTCAACCCCAACACCCTGATGCATGAATGGCTGAGAAAATCAGTTCTGATCGGAGAAACACATGGCTAGATCACATGGCTAACTTACGAACAAACAAAGAATATGATTAAAAAATTTGCAGAGATCACTACAACATTGTAATTTCATGTTCTTTTCAAATAAAATGCAGAGAGTAAACCGATACATGAGACTGGTCAAGATTGAGGAGTCTGAAAACGAGAAACATTTTGAATCTATATGCAAGGATCTCGCCTATTTCCTATACAAACATAATATGATTCACAAATACCCTGTTTGAATGTTTCTCGTTTGAGTGATCTCCGTTGCATCATCTGATGTTTGGATAATCTCTGCTTGAATATAAGTTATCAAATATTTGTCTTCTCACATCTTCATTGGTAAATTCTTCATCGAATTGCATGCTAGAGTTTATGTTAGATCAAAATTTTTGTGCAAATTCAAATAATATCTGTTTGAATTTCATTTAGTTTTCGTTCGTAAGACCTCTTAGCATGTTTTGGTTCATAAATGAAGTTTGAGTGATGGGATTAGATAAAGTTTGCAACTTTATGGCTCATCAAGGTCCCTTGAGCATAATATTTTTGGGATATAGAAGTTGGTTAGGTTTTTAGAAACATATATATGTGGTTTAGGCCATTTTTTTTTCATGTTTTGACCTAGTTGGGTGAGGACAAGCATAAGTCATCTAGAGATTAGTTAGCTCTAGCACACGATGAAAATTTGTGGAAGATTTTATGGGAGAGAGATTTGTAGTTATAGGGTACTTCTCTCAAATACCCTTTACTAGTGCACTAGATGTGGGCGATCGGTTTTCTCAGTAGATATCACGCTCGAGACTTGTATGAATGGGGAGCTTCACAGGTGCATCCCTATGACACCATTGTATATGTCTCGCTATGCTAGTATTGGGGACATACCATCGGCCACTTAGTGTCTTTTTTTTCCATCATGTGTGTTTTTTCATGATGCCTCATAAATCAACGTTGTAAGGATTTTTTTCTAGTTTTTTGGTTTTTTGACCAAATGCACCAAAACTATATTTTCTGTAAGATTCAGGGCTGGAACACTTTAGCGCTAAGTTTAGTATAAAAGTGGTTTTTGTGTTGGGATGTAGATGTTCTTAGCAAACCCACTTTACATGATGTGCTCTTCCTCGATGAAATTGAGAGTTCAAGTCTCACTTGAGCTATAAGTGATACTTATGGTTGACCTGAACCCGTAAACCTAATTTGCAATACTACCAAACACCTCATGAACAACTTCAAGAACTCATTTATTTTAGAAGTGTATTGCATCAAAGAATGCTTGATCAGTTACAAATATATAACCGTAAGTGCAAATAAATGTATGGGATCTAGTCAACCAGACGAGTGCCCAAAACACACCAAGTGTTCATGTCTCTTTAAGCACTCTAAAGAATCCTAAAACACAAAAACTTCGGGTCTCAATTAAGTTAGTGCATTAAATTATATATTGTCGTTTCGTTTTTACTTAATGGTAGTAAAATGTTATAATGTGTTAAAGTTAGCAATGATGTGTCATGTGCATTTGACCATGATCCCATATTTAATTTCCTAAATAACCTTTAAAGCAAATGTCATTTCTGGTTGACCCCCCTCCCATGGAGATCTCTCTTAATTTATCAAAATATAACTTTCTTTTTATCTAAGTCAAAATCTTCTTTTCAAAGTATATAAAGCATCTAGTGCAAAATATAAAAGTTCTTATAGCAATATTTTCCTAGAAATGGTAAATTCGCTTTGCATGTAAAAAAATTGTTAACCCATTAGAAAGAAGATTAACACTTATGTCTACCGGTAGCTTACATACCAACTCTATTTAACATACCTTCTTTCCATAAGGAACCCTAAGTGTAGGTTTATTCCAAGACTTCTTTTCTTTTCATAGCTTCTTATACATTGATTAATTAATTTGCATATAATTAATGAATGTTTGATGATTATCATTTAGTTTTAATAACCGACTTTTTAAGTGACTATCTTTCTGTTGGATATGTAATAAGCCCTAGCTTCTTGCATTTGTTCATGGTTCTTATCAATCTCTTGTTCTTTTTAACTTTCTGTCAAGATTATAATCTTAAATATTGCATATATATATATATATATATATATATATATATATATATATATATATATATATATATATAGTAGGTGACTATTGTTAACTTCTTGTTCTTTACACTTCTAGCTATAAATGGAGGGGTCAGATCGTTATATTACACTAATGGAGAGACATGACTTGGAGAACGAGAAATATTTTGCCTCTATCTGCAGGGACCTAAGCTATTTCCTCGATTATATATATATATATATATATATATATATATATATATATATATATATATATGACCATTCCCATTTGTTGAGCATGACTCTTTATATGGGAAACAACAATACATTTATTAAGACTATTTGAAAAGAACTTTCACTTTAAAGAGACTATTACATTTTATTTTCTTAAAGTATTTGTTGGATCGTTTGAAACCATTAAGCTTCATACCTATTTATACATGTTACCACCTCCTCTAAGGAAGGTTCAAGATTTTTCTACTATATAGATACATCTACAACATTCAAGAATCGTCTACCATAATTTATATCTATTTACTAGCTTCTAGAATGTTCTACCATGTCCTAGAGAAGTATATGACATTCTTGTGTCTTCCACGATCTTCTAGAATGTTTCATAACATTTCTAGGGTCTACCTTGCCATTCTAGAGACTTTTGGTATGTTTTATAATATTTTAAAGGCTTTTATGATGTTTTAGAATCTTTAAGATCATTTATAAAATTATAACATTTTTTGATAAAGGGCTAAACTCTATTAGGCTAAGATCCATTGGGATATTGATGACCTTTAGTACCCCCCCCCCCCTAACACCAACCCATATTCTTTATATCATGTTGAGTTGATTATGAAAGTTCTCGTATATTTTGGTACTCACCATCTTCAACAACGAAATCAAACAAAGCTTCACACCCAAAACTCCCAAATCATTTAAGCGGTGTCGAAGGTGGTCTAGTTGTACAAAATCCGGAAGTGGCATTTGACCATATGTTATTGCACCCAAATAAAATGTAACTATCATTTGTGGTCGTAGCTAAACCTCTAAATCAGTAACGTAAAGCCAATAAAGATGGTCATTTAGCAAACTTCATTTTGGCGGATGAAAAGTTTGACGTGGGAAGGAATCCTTTGAGTTATTAACTTCCATGAACTCTTTCTCATATTATAAACATCACCTAGTAGGTGTGTTAGCATGTTGATGTTAGGTTTTTCATAATGTTGTATGCTTTCAAGTTTAACAAGTTTGTAATAAGGAGTTTTGGGATCAAAACAAAACGCTAGGAGATAACTGTTGTAGGACATGCAAAGAAAAATTCCTTATGGTTTTTATATAACTTTTTATCAAGACATTAGATGATCATATCATTTATTTAATCGAATACACACAATTTAATAACATAATTAAGTATCATAAATATGTATTAAGTTTTTATTTATTTATTTATTTTTTTGAAATGGAAAACTATCATACTCCTAAAATTATCCTAAACACCACATATGTCTCCTTGTGAGACTTGAACCCATGACCTCTCATTTGAGAGAGTCACTCTTTACCGCTAGGTCAAAGGCCCTTTGGTAAATATGTATTAAATACCATTAGTAGATTTCTTTTTTGAGTTCTATTAGTTTATTTATAGACAATTTTTTTGGAATCTAAAAATTCATAATATTAAAATAAAACTTCGATGTATTAACAACATCCAATTATTAATTGGATCTCAACCCAAACCAAATGTCCAATCTATTAGCCCATAACCCGGGCAAAATACCATTTTATCCTTTATTTAGCTTGGCCCCAAGTCAAAGCGCAATTCAATCTACTAAGAAGGACCAAATTCTACTTGGCAACCCAAGTCCCAATTATGGCCCTTAAACGTATCCCACCAAGAATACGTCAAATATAGTGGAACCGTCAGTCTGATAGGCAGTTTGGGCAAAGAGCGTCAAATGTCGTACGTCGGGTCCTTGCTCTCACCCTCAACCTCTGAATCCAATATTCATTCCTTGGCGCCAATGCGCCAAAGTCAGGGTCAAGACAAAATAGTATCAATTGCCTCTAAGAGTAACAGGTGGAGCACTCAGAACGTTGCTTCTGTCAAACCTGCACCAATGGAAAACGACCACTTGAGGAGCACGGTCTACCAATTAAAGGTCGTCTATCCCTCCTAAACCTGAAAAGGTAAAAGATAATGTCGGGGATATGTCCCACCGACCGCATGTATAAAAAGGTCCCTTCTCCTCCAAGAGAAGGGATCGAGAACAAAAACCCTTAAACACTTACTTAAAACTTTTTCACCTTCTCTCTAAGAGACGAATTGACTTTATTGTCGGAGCTTCGTTTCAGGACTACCTCCCAGACGAAGACTAACAATCTTGTTTCTTTTGCTATGATTCTCAGGACCTTCATTCCATCCTTCAAAGAGATGGAGTTAAGCCGGAGACATATCAAGATAGTTGGCGCCATCCAGACCTACACCCAGTACGACACAACCTGATAAATAACAATACGTGTCTACGATGGTAAACACAAGACTTACATCATCACAAAACAATAACACTGACCCCGCCAGAGAAACTCATCACAAAAAAATAGTGACGAGTGTAGGGTGCCCACTGCTTACCTTTCTAGTCAACAAAAAGCCAACATCAAAAAATAACAACGGCAGTACGGAGTGCTTATGATCAACAGACCATGCAAGAAACGTGAGCAACATGAGTCAAACCACGACATCAAAGCGTTGACCCAACAAATCAACACCATCAATGTAGAGACTAGATGCTGTAAACGTCGAAATGTTTGTTTCTTTAGTTTCGCATGTTAGTTATTTTACTAAGTCTTCATTTTTGCAAAGCGTATAGTTCAGGACTTAGTATATTTTTTGTACACTCAGGTTTCCTATAAATAGGGAATGAGGTTAGAAGTAGAGGATCGAATGCACGAGTGATTCATTAATCATTCGCAATTTCTCTCTACTTATTTTGTAATCAGTTCTTCATCAATATAAGATCTGATTAATATTTACTTTCTGTGTTCTTACTTTTCATTCATACAATCATGATTGCATTCTAAATCTCGATAACAATTCTCTTCAATTGGTATCAGAGCAGGATTCAAACTACATTGATCTGATTTTCGTTTTAGAATCATTTGCTTTTTGAGTAGTAACTTCACTCAAAATTTTCCGCGCATTTTGGTTCTGAAAATCTCTCTTGATCTTCAGATTTGAATCGATTCTGCATTTGAATTGTTTAGTCGAGCGATCGAATAGCAATCGGTGATCAATTTGTTCGATCAATTCACAAATTCATCAAGTTTTTCAAGCTTTCTAAAAATTTCTCGTGTTCATCAATGGCGAACTTCAACATGAACACCATGACTTCTTTCTCTCACTTACTTGGTTCTTCAACTAAAATTCCAATGTTAATCCCTGAATACTATGATCAGTGGGCTGATAGGATGGAGGATTACTTAAACGGAATCGATGAAGAGCTCTGGAATTGTATCAGTGGAAAAGGTCAACTTCCTGATAATGTTCAACCAATTGGACAATCTTCTTCTTCAGATGAAGTTGCTAATCAAGAGAATCACATGAAGCAAAAAGAGAAAAGGTGTATGAGAGAACTAAGAGGTGCTTTGCCTCCTGTGGTTTACAATTACATTTGTAGTTGTAAAACAACCAAGGACATTTGGATCACACTAAAAGAGAAGTATCAAGGTAGCGAAAAGACGAAGATCAATTCTATTAAGCAATGTCTTGTTGAACTTAAGGAATTCTGACAAAAGGATGCTGAAACTCTTGAAAACTATTATGATCGTCTGAATGAGCTTGTTTATCGTTGCAATAGGTATGGAATCACAAGGTCTCTCATGGAATTCAATCTAACATTCATCATGGGTCTTCGCAAAGAATGGTGTAGTGTGAGTATGATGATAAAGAACCAACAGAGTTTTGATACAACCAGCTTGAATGATCTCTACAACCAGATGAAAACACACGAAAGTGAAGTTACAAAAATGTTTGAAGAATCAAAACAGAGTCTAGGAGGTCCTTTGGCTTTGGTTTCAAAGATTTCAGAAATTGATACTGGTGAAACAGAAGGATCGGATAATGAAGGTTTCTTAATGAACTCTGATGATGAAGCAGTTGCATTCTATTCAAACAACAGAGTTAAGAAATTTTTCAAAAAGCCTTTCAAGCCAAAAGGAAAGCCAAATGATGCGAAGAGTGGTTTCATAAAAGTTGGAGGTGAGGAAAAGAAGAAATTGGAAAAGGTTGAAGAAAAGTAGAAAGATGCGAAGGAAGAGAAGAAACTAAAAGGTGATTCTGGAATTTATTGTCATTACTGCAATGGGGCAAATCACTTCGCAGCTGATTGTATGCTAAGAAAGAAAGAGGAGAAGAAAAGCAAAATCAAGGATGAAGCCTACTACTCAAAAAAGCTTGAGGAGGTGCGCACGAAGGCAAAAGGCTTGTCATTAGTTGCGAAAAGAGAGTCTGATGAAGAAGAAAGTGGAACTTATCAGATCTGGTCTTCAGGATCTGATGATGAAGAAATGAGGCATCCAAATCATGGTGCAATGTTCGCAAGCTATGAAGATAATTGCGAAGAGGAAGTTTCTGGACGATGCTTTGTGTCCAAGTCCACTGATAAATCTCCAATGACCACCAAGGTACGTGCTATTCTTGAATCATTTAATATTCCTTTATCTGCTTATGATGCTGAAATAACTTCATTTGATGATATTGTTGCTTATTTTGATTCTGTTATTGTGTCTGCTAGTACAGAAGCACAAAATCTAAAATTGCAACTAGTAGATACAAGAAGAGAATTAGAAATAAAACGAAGCAGAGTAGATAAACTTGAACTACAAATGGAAAATGTAAATTGTGATAGGAACAATCTAGATAAAGAAGTTAGGTTGTTACTAGCACAAAGAAACATTTATTGTAACTCTGCTAAACGTTTGTATGCGAAGTTAACTGGTTTACATTATTCATCTGAAATAAGCAAACAACAACATAGGAAACTTTTACCTTTTCTTGAATATGAACGCGGAAAAGTTGATGTTGTTTCTTATGACTGCGAAAACACAATTGCTCATTTTGACAAAATACCTGATGATAGATTCGTATATGGTATTGTCAAAATTGATGAATTCTTGAATGCTGATGATTTGGTTGATATTGTCAATGAAAGTTTGAAAAAGAATGAACAAGTGAAAATCTTAAAGAAAACTGAAAATTCAACTCTTGATTCTCAACTCAATTATGCTGATGTCGATGACAATTCAGATAATGTGAGTGAAATCAGTGAGATCGAAGAGGAAGAAGAGGTCGATTGTTCTAAATTGTCAATCATTAATATCACATCTAAGGTCAAAGGTAAAGAAATTATAGTTGATTCAATAGTAAAGGATGAAAATGATAAACCCTCTACTTCGCAACATTGTGACTTTGATAATGTGGAAGTTGAAAGCTAGAAGACTGATGGCACTGATGAAGACAAAGAAGAAGTGAAGGATTCACATGAAACACCTCAACGAGTTGTTGTTAATCAAGTGTTTGGTGATACAAAAGAATTCGACAAAATTCTTAATGACAAAGGTGCACATTATTTGGAAACTAACACTGTGGTTTATCGAAATTTTACATGTACAGATAACACAATCTTTCCAAATCAAGTCTTTGTCACAACTGGAAATATTGAGAAAACTAAAACTGAATTCAACAAAATGGTTGAAAATGATAATCAAAGGTCAACTACTGAAGATTTCTTTGCAAATCAAAATACAGTAGAAAACAATTTGACTCAAAATTCTTATGTTTTTCAAGGTCAAAAATCATCACAAAAATGGGTGGTTAAACGTGAAAAAGAAAACAAAGTTTTTGAAAAAGATGAAAAACCAAAGATGGAAGTGAAACTAAATTCTCATGAATTTAAATTGACGGTTGGAAAGTATTCAACAGAAAATAATGTTTCAAAAAGAAAAGCAAGAAAAACAATCTTTTGGCAAGTTGTGTCTAATGATAAACCAAAAGTTGAAATAGCACAAATTTCAAAGAAAAAATCATCCAAATTTCAAAAGGATACAAGTTTTCACAAACCAATATATTCTGTTGACAAAATTCCAATGAAAAATAATAATAAATTTGTTCGGAAATATGACAACATTAGAAAATTTGAGACTTCGCAAAAATTTGTGAATGATCATAAGTTTCACAATGTTGGCAAATTAACGAATAATTCATCAAATTTGAACGTCAAAACTCAAGCAAAACCAAAATTTTCACCTAAACAACCAAATTTTCCAAATCCTTCAATTTCAAAACCGATCAAAGTTTCGTATACAAAAGGAAAATCTGATATATATATATATACGCTCAACAATTGGCTTGAAGGGAAAGGTAAACAATATCAAAATGGGAAGTTTTCAGAGCAACAGATAAAGACTGCATTTGACAAGTTCATCAATAAGTCTACTACTGGTAGTTCATCATCTCATGATTTGCAAGTCCCGGTACAAAAATGGAAACCAGTTATGAAAGTTGCGAATGTTGTGAAGGATGAGATGAAAGTCAATGGAAATCCAAAACTATTGAACAACTATATTTCAATATCTAGATCTGATGATGTTGATTTAATGGATAGTGTCTCAGACAAAGTGAAAACGTGGTTTTTAAATTCAAAGAATTTTTCAAAACTACTAATGAAGCACCCAATAAGTTTTGGGTTCCTAAATTTTTTCAATAAAAATCAACATCTCTACGGAAGATCCAATACCAAAAGATTGGAATCCCAGAGTCTCGCTTCTAATAACTGCGTGCATACATCACAAACATATCCATCGAGTCTACATAGATAATGGAAGTAACACGGATATCCTGAAAGAACATTGCTTCCAGTAACTAATAGAATCCTGGAAGGAAGAAATGTAACCCCCAATGGGTGGACCTCTGGTTGGTTTCACAGGACATAGCCTATGGCCACTCGGAACAATACACCTCCCACTAACATTAGTCAGGTACGACGGGAGAGAGAGCAGGACACAAACAATTGAATCCTCTATGATACGCTACCCAGCAGAACAAAACATATGGTTAGGGCTCCCGAAACTCTTAAAGCTGCAAGCTATGCTGTCAACAATTCACGACTCGTTAAAATTCGGCACACGGTCCGGATCAATAACCCTTGTCGCCGACACTTTGCACAGGCGGACGTGTCACCAAATCATGGCAGCATCAGACATGGTCAGTGCCCCCAAGAAATCTAAAGCAGACCACCCACTATAAAAGCACGTAACACATGGCGAACACCCTGAACCAACAATAAAGATCGGAGTCGACCTATTGGCGGAAACCAAAGTCCAACTAGTTGCACTACTAACACGCTTCGCCAAGGTATTTGCATGGTAGCCTGCGGATATGACCGGAGTGGACCGAAAGATAATCGAACACAGTCTAAACATCATACAAGGAAGTACTCCGATAAAGAAAAAAAGGAGGGGGCAGGCAAGTGATAGAAACAAGGCAGTCAATGAAAAGGTCTCAAAGCTTGTAGATGCAGGCATCCTTCGGAAAGCAATGTTCACTACATGGATATCAAACCCGATAATTGTAAAGAAGCACAACGGATCGTGGCGAATGTGCATCGACTATTCTGACCTGAATAATGCATGCCCAAAAGACCATTACCCCCTCTTGGAAATAGACCTGAAGGTCGAATCTCTGGAAGGCTTCCAACTCAAATGTTTTTTTTTGACACCTACAAAGGTTATCACCAAGTCCAGATGCGACTGGAAGACAAGGAAAAGACGACCTTCCACATCGATCGAGGCACGTTCTGCTACCAGAAAATGACATTCGGCCTTAAAAACGCCGGTGCGACATACCAGCGCCTGGTGAATAAAGTCTTTGTAGAGAAGATCGGAAAGAATTTGGAAGTATATGTCGATGACATGGTCATTAAAAGTCGCAACGAAGCAACATTTATCCATGATGTCGAGGAGACTCTCCAGACCCTGGCACGAGCACAGATGAAACTCAACCCGAGAAAATGCACTTTCGAGGTAGAAGAGGGCCAGTTCTTGGGATACCGAATAACTAAAGAGGGAATCAAACCAAACCAAGTCAAGATCTAGGAATTCCTTGATTCCAAGACCCCACATAGCATAAAAGGGGTCCAGGAAATCAACGGAAGGCTAACCGCACTAGGCATGTTCATAGCCAAATCAGCAGAAAAAAAGCCCTACCACTCTTCCACAGCCGGAAAGGGTGTGTCGACAAGAGTCACTCAAATGGACGAAAGAGGCCGATACAACCCTCCAATGCTTAAAGGAGGCCCTTCATCAGCTACCAACAGTGGCGAGCCCCCTCCTAGGAGAAACCTTATAGGTATACCTCGCAACGACCGATGAAGCCATATCATCGATACTAACGGCAGAAAGAAACAAGAAGCAGTCAGCAGTACATAAAAGGCCCCAAAATCAACTACCTAGTCTTGGAAAAACTGGTACGGGCCCTATTTACACGATCATACGCCTATAACACTATTTTCAAGCACATGAAATTGAAGTGCTAACCAGCTTCCCAATAAAAAGGTCATGCTGAGACTTGAAAAGTCAGGATGATTGGCGAAATGGGAAATAGAACTAGGGGAGCACGACATAGATTACCGCTCGTGAACCAGTATCAAGTCCCATGCCTTAGCAGACTTCTTAGTAGAAATATCAGATGTACTTAGAGGAATACCAAAGGTCTTACCACCAGACCCGCTA
Organism: Lactuca serriola; assembly: GCF_051521515.1. Lineage (NCBI taxonomy): Eukaryota > Viridiplantae > Streptophyta > Magnoliopsida > Asterales > Asteraceae > Lactuca > Lactuca serriola. The sequence goes on from NC_136411.1 coordinate 376,530,760, forward strand.
GAGCCCGAGGCAAGGAAAGACATATGGGAACTACACACTGATGGCGCCGCAAGTAAGGAGGGTTTAGGCGTAGGTCTAATCCTCAAAAACCCTAGGGGAGATGTAATAACATACGCCCTAAGATTCGACTTTCAGGTTTCGAACAACTAGGCTAAGTACGAAGCACTCCTCACAGGGCTCCGATTGGCACTAGAAGTCAGAGCGAAACACCTCCGGGGTTTTAGTGATTCACTATTGATAACCAACCAGATCAATGGCACTTACAAAGCCAAAGATCGAAGGATGAAAAGATACCAGGACAAAGAAACGGAAGTTAGCACATTCATTTAATAGCTTCGAAATCAAACAAATACCCACGGGGGACAATACAAGAGCCGACGCTCTTATCAAGCTGGCATTGACGTCCTTTGATCACCTAAATAAGAAGGTACTGGTAGAGGTTCTTAGAGAAAGGAGAATCGACAACAAGCAAGTCGATGCCGTCACAAAATCGCCGGACTGGACAAAGCCATACCTAGATTAACTGCATCATGGGATCCTCCTGGATGACCTAGAAGAGGCCAAGCAAATAAAAATCAAAGCCCCCCCCCCCCCCCCCCCCCCGCATTCGTTATAAAAGGCGTGAAATTGTACAATATAGGGTATCTAGCATCATGGATCAGATGCGTCTCACACGAAGAAGGCCATGTTCTCCGAGAGGAAAGCCACTCGGTCGAAGTTGCTGAACACAAGGGGACACGGGCACTCACGGGTAAAATATTGTGTATAGGAGTATATTGGCCTAACCTATACAAAGATGCGGCGAGAGTCATAAAAAAATCATGGAATGCCAGGCATTCGCCCCGTTCCATAACTAGCCAACAACGACCATGACCAACATCAGCAGCCCATGGCCCTTCCACCAATGGGGAATCGATACCGTAGGACCATTCCCGACAGCCGCAGGGGAATTGAAGTTCCTATTAGTCACAGTTGACTACTTCACGAAGTGGATTGAAGCGGAGCCCCTAGCCATAGTCGCGGACAGGTAGACGATCAAATTCATGTGGAAGAACATCCCAACTCGATTCGGCACCCCCAAGGTCCTAATAAGCGAAAATGACACCTAGTTTGAGGGAAGACCCATCAAAGAATGGTGCAAGAAAAAGCGGATCCATCGTCGCTTTACCTCAGTCACACACCCCCTGGCGAACGGCTAGACCGAAGTATCAAACAAGCCCATTGTGAACGGGCTTAAGAAATGCCTGATGAAAACAAAAAGGGGAATGGATGGAAGAACTGCCAACAGTATTGTGGTCGTATCATACTGCCGTGAGGTCAGCGATGGGAGAGACACCCTTCAGCCTGACATACAACACGGAAGCGGTGCTCCCACTCGAGATTCTAAGTGAATCATTGTGGGTAACCAGTTTTGATGCAGACTCGAACGAGGTAGAACGAAAGCAAGACCTAGACAAGCTAGACGTGAAACATCAAGCTGCTCGACTGCGAAAAGTGGCCTACAAAGCCCATACAAAAAACCTTTACAACAAATAGGTGTCGGTAAAGAACTTCAAAATAGGAGAATGGGTACTGAGTAAGAACGAGGCTAGCCACTGGGATCCACCAGGCAATCTAAGCGTGACTTGGAAAGGACCATACAAATTAGTGGGGACTCGCTGGGATGGAGAATACATATTGGATGCACAAGACGGGAGACTGGTACCTCGTACATGGAATGCGAGCAAACTGCGCCACTTTTTATTGTAAAACAACTGGAAAGTGGTGTAACCAAAAGAGGGGGTAGTGATACCCGGACCTCCATCCTAAGAATTACTCCTCGGTCAAATGCTGACATGAAAATCTTTAAGTTGTCTCTAAAACTTTTCGATTAACAAAGTCTCTACAGATAGTAGACTAACCTTACTCGTCGACATACACACATGCGCATATAAACATAAACACAAACATAAGGTACAAAAATAGAGACAAAGGGGCATACGAATTCACCAAATGACAACACGGGTTGATCACCCACATCATTTGAGCAAAATAAACCGCCAAAATGTAGCCGCAAATCTCCATAGGAAATGACCCCCTATGAACATGTCGGTTCAAACAAGCAATAAAGCATCTAGGCTCTTGAACCAGACATACTCAAAGGGTTCGCAGGATCATAATCTTCCCCTGATAACATAACACACATGAGTCCATGGAGTCTCGAGGTGAAGATCTCGGCTCACCTTAAGCGACCACAAAAGGGAAACAATTGGTCACCCAGCTAAGGACCAAAAACAAGGCCTACAAAATACTCTTTGGGGAGTCACCTCCACAAACAAAAAGAGAAGCTCGCCAAAATAGGAAAACAATAGCGTTCCAGAAAGTACATACAAAAATAGAAACACAAAAAACAAAAACACACAAGAAAAATCAACCCTGGCAAGGTTGAGTCAAGGCAGCGCCCTTAACACTACCGTTTGAAGCGAGTTCCTCCTCTTCAGAGCATAGTTGGAAAAGATCAGAAAGGATGATCTCCACCAAATGGAGATAAGACATGAAGTCCGTCTCGGCAAAAGCCTTGATGGCAGCATGCATCGCTTCGACAGACCGTGTCGCAGTGTCCGGGTCGGACGATCCAGGACCGCTGCCAACCGACCACACTCGTGCCATCCACTTCCCCATCTTTATACCAGCAACAACGCACGCGAACTTCACACAATGAATCCCAAGTGCGAACTCACTACTCTCGACAACACGGCCCACCACACGAACCACCCCCATCTGAAGAACCCAATCTTAATCAGCCTCCAAGGCTTTCCTCCTTGAGACATCAGCGGCGAACTGATCGTCTCGCAGTGCCAAATGCTCTGCCAATGCTTCTTTCTCCGAGACCAAATTCTAGACTTGCTGGGATAAGATATTAACCTCCCTATCCAGAGTCACCACCTGAGCTTCTACAACACTTTTCTCCCCATACAGCATGAGGTAGCATTCATCAAACTTGCATCGCTCCTTTTCGTGAAGCCAAACCCTCTTTGCAAGCTTGTCAAGCTTTGATTTAACAACAAATAACTCCGCTAAATCGACCCCTATGTAACGAAGTCGAGCAGCAACCTCCACCAAGTAACGAGCAACGGCATACTGAAGATCATTCTCCATGTGAGAATAAGAAAGAGCATCGAGATCCTCTAGAGTAGCTAAAGGAAACGCATGTCGGAACCACTCACGG